>NC_051158.1:13132649-13498994 GCF_013339745.2 Dermacentor silvarum
CGACGCACGCGCGAGCAGTGGCACGAGCTCGTCTGTGTGACTACGTGACTTTTTTACTCACAGAAGCATGGACACAGTTTTTTTTTTCAAGGTAGTTTGAAGGTTATTGTGCGACCAGGTATATAAGGCTTTCGCCTTAATAAGTCATAACGCATGCTCGGTCCACGCGCCACAGAACAAACAGATATGGAACCCAAATGCATGCGCACCGTTTCACAGTCAGTGAGTCGCTCACAAATGCAGAATGGTTCACGTGCCTAGCATTAGTGCAGCATAAAGCCATTAATACTGGTGTATTGGGGGTGAGCTTTACCACTGGAAAGAATGGCGCTGCAGTCGCCGTGACGTAGAATGAGGGATCACGTGGGCGCAGCCGCGTCGCCTGCGGTGGCGGTGTAGAGGAGCAGGTTGGTTGATAACTAAATTTCGGAAACGCCAGGGAAGACCTTGTTGCGCTGTGGCTCGCAGCTCACTTGTGCTAAAAAATTCCAGAAGAATTCAGAAAAAAAATATTGAATCGTTGAGAAGGGCTGTCGCATGTAGCTGTATGATATACCAAGTCTCTGGCTGCATTGCGAATGTAGTTTTCAAACAGCTCCGGAATTGTTCGCACAACGATTTTTGCTTTTGTCCTGTGGAATGCTCGCCCATGTTGCGACCTCAAGTCCATTGCACGGTGCAAATACGTGAGTGACGTATGGTTATACTGAGCTTGGAACAAAAAAAAAAATGCTGCTCGGGAATTGGGACAAGTACGAGCAGACCTCGTCTTCTACGATCTTCATTGTCCAATATTACTCGCTTTTCGGCCGTATATTAAGCTCACTCAGACGCAGTTTCTCTTTCTTTATTTTTTCAGTTTGGGACCTTCTATTTTACGCCTTGAAAGGCTGACTTCGATATGTTCATGTGGGTTAGCTGAAGATGCGGGCATTACTTTCACGGGAAACTGTAACATCCAGGTGGCAGTAATTGAAAATATTAAGTAACTTTTTACCTTAGGTGTTTCCCGTTATTTTAAATGTCGAAATTGCAAAATTGAGCAGTTCTGAAGTCATGCCTGCTGAGCGGAAATCTCCAAAACCAGCACTAATTTTGACATTTGTGTCTCCAATATGTGTTAAGAATTGCACTGGCGTTCCTGCTAACACTTGTACAAAAGCCTCTTTACAACAGTTCGAAACGATAATAGCTGCGGTGCGAATACACATTTTAGTACATTTGACGGGACGCGAAAGTGGTATAACCTCAGAATTTCTGCTACGCAGATATGAATTCACCATTCCTCGCTTTTAATTTCGCGATTTGAACACGATAACATTTTTTAAAAAAGTTTTCATTAGTGCATCTTTCTAATAACCAACATGGCTATTTCAATTTCTCGTGCAAGTATAATGTGCGCCTCTTCATATATATATTGGAATTCCTTCAAACGTATCAATAGTCCGAGAATCCTCATGCCAGCTTTTCTCAGTAATTCTGTTGAGGGAATCAATGAGTATCGGAGTGGGGGGCTTCTTTCTTTTTGTGAGCAGTTAGATACTGGCACTATTGACGACGTGATGCTTTGTAAGATGGCGGGCTCCAAAATAATTCACCGCAGCCCTTTAAACCTATGCTGTAGACAGTCGTTTAACTGAATTCATTTTGCTCTTTCTCGCTGCCAAATGGGTTCGTTCATCCCAGGTTCTGTTATATAGGAAATGTAGAACGGTGCGCCTCTGCTCTTAAGCATCATGGATTCAGCAAGGAAGCTTCAAGCATTGTGGTTCGATAAAGCAGCATTGTCGCCAGTTCGGTGCAGTTGCCGTACCATTGTCTTTCTTTCTTTCTTTCTTTCTTTCTTTCTTTCTTTCTTTCTTTCTTTCTTTCTTTTCTTCTCTTTCTTTCTTTCTTTCTTTCTTTCTTTCTCTTCTTTCTTCTTTCTTTCTTTCTTTCTTTCTTTCTTTTCTTTCTTCTCTTACCCTGCAGGTATTACTGGTCCCTGCACACTTTGTAACTCGTGGTAATCGATTGTCAGTGGTTACACTTTACACTTAAAACATGCGCAGTGACTCGGTGAATATGATGTTCTGCTACCGAGCACGAGGTCGCGGGTTCGCATCCCGCCCTCGGTAGCCACATACCGGTGCGGGTGGAATGCGAAAACGCTCCTGCGCCGTGCGCTGGTGGGAACGTCAAAGAAACTCAAGTGTTCAAGAGTAATCCTGAGCCCTCTACCGTGACTCTCCTCGTATTTGCCGCTGTGCAGAGAGAGAGAGAGAGAGAGAGAGAGCAAGGAGTGGAAAGGCAGGGAGGTCAACTAGAAGAGCATCCGGTTTGCTACCCTGCACTAGGGGTGAGGGGAAGGAAGAATAGAAACAGTAAAATAGGGAGAGAATGAGTACCGAGTACACGTGAGACGATGTACAGGGACACTATAGGCGGTCTCTTAAACCGGTGCACTTCAAATACTGTACTAATGCACGCATCGCTTTTTGTGCCAGTGACGGGTGTAGCCACGGTCCGAGTATCTTTGACTCAGAGAACGGTCTCGAGTCCAGTCGGTTTAAAGTGGTCCTGAGAGAGAGGCGTTGTACGTCGTAGCGAGGACAGGTACACAATAGGTGCTCGATGGTTTCCGCGCACACACAGGAGTCGCACATCGGATTCCGAATCGCTGTGCAGATTCGGAATACATGTTAAGTGCTTCGTATTAAGCTTTCGTGTTTTCGTTGCGCTTAAAATTTCGAGATGGATATGTAAGGTCCCACAATTTATTTAATAAATTTCACAGTTCTGGCAACGCCTTCTTTGATACTACCAGATTTTATTTATTTCACTCCGTCACCCGTATGTGCGGTTCTCTTTTCATTTTGACTCGTTCGCAGGGTCTGTATAGGAGCGGAAGCGTATCGAGAAATCGTTTATAAATGCAGTCTCGTACGGCGTCCGATGCGACAAATAATGGCCGAACGTTTCACGTCTCTTCTCTCCGTGTTTCCGATGCTCCAGTATCCGCCTTCGTTAGCTTTGTTTGCAGCTCGTTACAACTGGCCAACAAGTACGCTTAGTCACGTTTCATCTAGAGTCTCATCACGTAGCAAAAGATGCAGCGTTTAAGCGGTATAATCAGGGTGAATGAACGCGGCAGCGCCCTTACCGAGGTTTGGTGTCGGGAAAGGCCATGGCCCTGCTTTCTCATCGAACGAGTCGTGCCGCATTAATCATCGAAAAAGATACCGCGACGGTGCTTCTAACACGCTAAGGCCTTGTGGTGCCAGTAATGCCCGTCAGCAAATATTTCTAAAGCAGGAGCTGTTTTAATCTACCGCTCGAGCATCATATATTAACACCTATACTCCCAGCTTGGCTTTTTAGGACTAAAAAAATGGCAGTCACCTAAATATTCTTGCGTGATTTGAATGCGAAAACATTATGACTTTTCTAATTAATTGGTTACGTTCACGGTACGTGACGTCATACACTGTCACCTGTCCTTCACAACTCTACCTTAATCCACCTTAGTCCACCTTGCTCTAACTTGTACTAACATTAATCCACTTTAATCCACCTTTATCCCCTTTAATTCACCTTCATTCACTTTACATCACCTTAATTCACTTTACTCCAACTTCAGTCAACTTACTCTACCTTGTTCTAACTTTAATTCACTTTACTTCACTCTAGTTCGCCTTAATTCACTTTATTTCACATTAATTAGGCATATTTGCTGCTAATTAACTTTGCTATACCATTTATATATTCTGCATTACTATTGACGTCATACATGATGCTGATGACGTCACATTCATTTTTGGTACCACTCGTTGCGGACGTGCACGCCGGCTTTTCTGCCTCGTGGGACATACAAGGCTTTCGCATTAATAACATTTCGCGCTGAACTGGCGTGCTGCGAAACTTGAGAACAACATTGAAGTGCGCTCGACAACATGAACACTATAGGAAGCGTTGAGTGAAAATGCTACTCACACTGTTTATTCATCGTCATGCGTAGGTGAATCTATATAGGCTGCCCAAAAGAGGGCGGAACGCGAATTACACCAGGAACACAATTTTATCACCGCGTGAAAAAGCTTTTTTTTTTTTTTGAGCCTCTGACTAGAGCGTGGGTGTTTGTTTTGCGCAGCCCATTTATTTGCCGATGAACAAACATTGCGAGCAACGACGCTTTTGCCCAACGCTTCCTGGCGTTCGTATTTGTCCGCGCACTATTACGTTGGTGTAAAGCAGCCTGCGAGATTGGTTTTGGTATTGCCGACACATTGCAACGCTTGAGGAAGCCTGACGAGTTACGCGTTATAGGCGTCGTGCTAATTAAGAAGTCGTGCGCATTGTTAGTCGTAGCTGGGTGAATGCAGCGCGAACTACGGGACAATGACGAGAGAGGGAAGCGGAGATGTAATAAATTTAAATGCAAGAGCATTTAACACAGCGATCCACATTACACATTATATGCAACTTGGAGTCGTGTTCTTGAGCTGTTTCTTGCGCGACACGTATAGGCGCGTTGTGCCTCGTGATTTTCTTCGAGCCGGCTTTCCCTCGCTTCCCCATTTACTCGTATGGCAGCACAGTGAGGACCTTATGCTGCAGCAAGCCGTCACTTCCTGTTTTCTATGCCCTCTGCGTTTCCCTTTTTTTTTTTTCTTTTTTTCCGTAGGACCTATCTCAACGACGCCCGTAGTGTGGCGTGTGAATCATATTAGGTAGAGGCAGCTGTATACAGATAGATAGTCCAAAGTGGGTATGGTTAGGCCAGTAGGCTAATTTTAATTAACCTACTAATTAACCTGATGTTAATTTTAACGGGCACCTCAATATAAGCGCGCCAGCGTTCTCACATTTCGCCCCCATGGAAATGCGGCCGCCGCCACAGGGAGTCGAACCCGGGACCTCGCGCTCATCAGCAGCACGCCATAGCCACTAAGCCACCGTGGTGGGCAGCGAGATATATTGATTGAGATAGCCAGCCTACCTGATCGATTTGCGTTGCTCCGTAATAAATTACGAGAAGGAAGCGATCTACTTTGTTATTGTTAGAGTTGCACTTGGTGCGTGTGTGTGTGTCTGTGGGATTGTGCTGTGCTTGCGTTGACTCCCTTCCTATGTACTCCGAATTAATAATTAAAACACTTCTTTATTATGAACTTAACAATAATGCCCCTCCCGGCTTTCCTCGATGAGCACTGCGTTAATACAGAGCCGTCTCCGCCCTTTAGACCCCCTTGTGTTTCTTCTTGCTCCTAACTAGTTCTTCGTCTTGCCTGAAGCTCAAGCATGCTCAAAATTGTTAACATCTCATATTGTTTTGGCGCATCCATCCGCACAAGAAACGAAGTTCTTACGACAGAGGTGTTCGCCACAGCAGCTTCCAGACAATCGTGTCAATCTAGACATTAGGGTGGGCTACTGGCCAAGGGCGAACGGCTCTTAACAATGAAGGTAAGGCGATGTGAACTTGGCTCCTTTGTTTGCTAGCTAGCTGCCTCTTGTAGCCTTGCTCGTACCTGCAGTCGTGTTACCGCAGACGCCCAGATGCAGATGTCGTCAGCATAGATTGATACTCCAACGGTGTTGGGCAAGCATCTGACTAGACCAACGAGCACTAAGTTGAATAGTGTCGGGCTCAACAACCTACCTTGTGGTACTCCACGGCCGCATTAACACTTTTACATGAGGTTCACAGTGGCCGCGTACATGTTTACGTCGATGGCTTAGTCACACCTACAAGTTCAACTGCCGCAGTGTTGATTCCAGCAAGATCCGTCAAAATACAGCTAAATACGTCACATGTCTCATCAACGACAGCTGCTGAACTGGTAACCCTCCGTGCGGCTCTTCATGTCATTCTGGAGTAACCACCCCATCCACGGTCTACCTTCTGTGACTCCAAGGCAGCCCCACAGAGTTTACTCTCAGTACTGCGAAATGAGCAGCTCGTCGCAGAGATCGGACAAGTACACCATCGCATAGTTGATGAAGGACACGACATAATATACCAGTGGTGGCCTAGTCACTGTGGCATACATGGCAATGATCGAGCGGATGCAGCTGCCCGATATGCTCATGACGGCGTCAACTGCGTTGTCATTCATCTTTCGAGAGCCGACGCAGCGAAACAAAACTTCCCGCGCTTGCGCGTGACCTAACATTGGTTCAATGGAATTCATCTGATTTCACAAGTGCACGCCTTCATGCCCTGGACCCTAATTTGCAGCTCCGTATTCCGTTGAACCTTCCACGACGGGACTGCACACTTCTAGTCCGTCTATGGCTTGGAGTAGCATTTTCAAAGGCGTACTCCTTTCTGATCGGAATGGTCAATAGCCCACTTTGTGACTTCTGCGGGTGCAACGAAGCAACCGCGCACCTTCTTTGCGAGTGCCCTCGTTTCAACCCGCAGAGAGCAGCCCTCTGAGCGACGATAGATCAACTGGACAAACGCCCAATAACGGAAAACAACATCCTTGGAAACTGGCCTACACGAGCAACAGCGCGAGCCGCCCTGAAGGCACTGCTGCGTTATTTAAAAGACATCGGACTCAGTGACAAATTGTGACTGTACACTGTGTGACACAGGGTGGGGTGTTGACACTTTGCAACACTAGAACGCGTTCGCAGACAGCGTGACAGGGCCCACAGAAACAGTTCTGTGTGTGTGTGTGTGTGTGTGTGTGTGTGTGTGTGTGTGTGTGTGTGTGTGTGTGTGTGTGTGTGTGTGTGTGTGTGTGTGTGTGTGTGTGTGTGTGTGTGTGTGTGTGTGTGTGTGTGTGTGTGTGTGTGTGTGTGTGTGTGTGTGTGTGTGTGTGGTTTTCTTTTATTATTATTTCTTTTATTAAGCAAACCGGAGATAATCTCTGGTTAACCTTCCAGTCTTTCCTTTGCCTTTCTCTCTCTCTCTCTCTCTCTCGCTTGTCTTCTTTTTTTTTCATGACTTTTTTGCTTCCATGTATAGTGTTTATTTAATACAATGTTTATAGTAAAATCATTGCATTCTACCGGTGCTAACATATGGGGCAGAAACTTGGATGCTAACAAAGAAGCTCGAGAACAAGTTAAGGACCGCACAAAGAGCGATTGAACGAAATATCTTAGGCCTAAAGTTAAGAGACAGGAGGAGAGCGGTGTGGATCAGAGAACAAACGGGGATAGCCGATATTCTAGTTGACATTAAGCGGAAGAAATGGAGCTGGGCAGGCCATGTAATGCGTAGGATGGATAACCGGTGGACCATTAGGGTTACAGAATGGATACCAAGAGAAGGGAAGCGCAGTCGAGGTCGGCAGAAAACCAGATGGGATGATGAAGTTAGGAAATTTGCAGGCGCAAGTTGGAATACGCTAGCGCAAGACAGGGGTAATTGAAGATCGCAGGGAGAGGCCTTCGTCCTGCAGTGGACATAAAATATAGGCGGCTTCTGCTGCTGCTGCTGATGATGATGATAGTGTTTATTTTTATTGTTTCTACCGCTACATTTGGTAAGTGTGCTACCTTTAGGCTGTGCATAAATCCTCTGTTGGGGGCGATGTGGTAGTTATGAGCACTAAATAAAAATAATAAAAAAAAACGATGAAGTAAACGCGTCTTGCTGCATTGTCCATCGCTCGCCGTCTCACGTTCTTGACTCGAAGTGCACTGCACCGAAATAGTCGGAGCGAAGAACCCTCCCGCTGTCGCTGAGAGAGGAGAGCCAAAATTGAGGAGGAAACCGAAGGTTATGTGAGGAGGAAAAAGAAAAGTAAGTACGTATAAGCAAGAGACGAGGCATCGAGAGTCGCGGAAGGCTTGAGCAAAGAACGCACACACGTAAAAAAAAAAAGGGGGGGTGGGGGAAGGAACGGGGGGTGCGGGCCTTCGCGCGCCTAATGCTATTAGCACGGACGGTCGCAAGAAGATCGAGGGAAAGAAATAAAAAAGACGTAACGCCAAAAGGAAGTGGAAAAAAAAGGAAGGAAGGAGTGAGGAAATGCATTGGGCGCGCACGGGTCCCGCCTGCGCCTTCTATTGATCTCCCCGAAGGCTCGTCTTGGCTTTGGACGGCCGCCACACTTTAGTCCTCCTCTCGGATTCCCCGAAGCAAAAGAAAAAGAGAGAGGTGGGTGAAGACGAAATCGGAAGAATCGACGTGAAGGAGAAAGAAGAGGACGCTGCCAACCACACCTATATACCAGACTCCGCTCGTCGCCTCACAACAACTTTGTGTTTTTGGCTGAAAGTCAATAGACCCTGTCGTAAGGACAACAGAGCCGTGAAAGACGGACAGGCTTGGAGGAGCAATCAATAAGAACGCAGCATAACTTTCGGCAAATGGCGTACAAAACTTGTCAGACACGAGTACGTTGGCGTAGAGAGGTTCACCGAGCAACGTTGCAAAATATAGCAGAAGTTTTTTTGGTGCGCTCACGAGGAAAGATCTTTGCATGTTAACAACTTTTCGGTTCTAAAGTTGCGAAGTGGACAACGTCACAAACGGAAAAAGTGGGGTTCATAACGCCCGACATTTCGGGGCCAACTCGGCTCATTCTTCAGAGGCTAAGCGACCGATGGCAAGCAGTGTAGCCTTCACACTAAGGTCTCAACCAGCTCTTAACTTTGGGACCCTCAGTGAATTACTGTTCACGCTCACTTTTATGTTTGTGAAACTGCAACCGACTGTACTTGAACTTGGTAATAGCTGAACGGTGTGCTGGTATTGGGATATTAAGAAGTTTTATCAGGGGGTGGGAGAGGTGACATAGTAAGGTCGCCATCATCGTGTGTCATCTCATCTCCTCTTTGTCGCGTAGTGTACACCGTAAGAAGTGTGAAGGTTACCACTGGGATCCTGAATTACGAGCGTTCGGTTTGCTGAACATGACTCTGGGTGAGGGAAAGGGGGGAATAAAGCGATGAAAATAGGTAAGCAACTAGCACTGCGCGCACAAGGGAAGATGCGCAAGAGAAGATGCGCAACGGTCTCCTTCAATAGCTGCACTAGTGCGTGAACTGGTTTGTGTGCCAGCGACGAATATTCCCCAAGCCACGCTCCAAGAACGTTCTTCTCAGAAAATGTTCTGGATTTGAGCTGGTTTAGTGCGGTCTGTATATATAGAGGCACGTACTGGACGGCGCATTGAGGGCAAGTGCACAGCAGGACTTGGATAGTAGCTTCAGATCCAGAAATATTATTAATATTATTATTATATTATTATTATTATTATTATTATTATTATTATTATTATTATTATTATTATTATTATTATTATTATTATTATTATTATTATTATTATTATTATTATTTGTTTGTTTATTTGTTTGTTTTGAAAACATACATACGCTTGACAGGAAAGGGTAAGCGAGGAATAGGCTGGCAACTGCCACCGGAAGGGGCACAACGCGTGCCTACTCTTCAGAAAAGAGGAGGCAGAAACATAGAAATCGAAGATATGAAGAAAGGGAGGAAAGAGGAGAGAAAGAGCAAGATGAAAAATCTCAAAGAATAAAGTAGAACACACAGTAGGGCCGATCATTGCAGGTCACACTACTAAAGAATGTTGACAGCGAAGAAACAGTGTCTGAGTTACGAACGTGAACTTGTTAGTTAACCCTTTCAGACCCTGTGTGCACAATTGTGTAAGCCAAGATAGCGCATCAGCAGCAGAAGCACTGTTGAAAGCAATAACACTTAAAATGTGTCGCATATATCTTGAAACACTTATGATTGAAATTGTGCTGCATTTTGTTTAAAAACATGTGCAAAATGTTTTAGTAAAATGAGTGTCAAGGTACAAGGTTGGCTGTTTTTGCTTGGTGTGAGTATCTTATTGTATGTAGTGGGTTCACTTCTTTCATTGTATTTCACAATGTTATCCAGCAGCGGCTGGATAAGTGCTTTTCAAGCTTTTCATTACACGGAATAGTTGAGCTTCTCATATTTGATGCTCCTGCAGTGAGTTTTCGTGCGGAGTCGACATTCGGTAAACTTGACAAAACTCACTAAAGAATTGAAAACTCTTAATCTTTTATGCAACTGTACACTTTGCATAATTCTGAAGATGCAAGAAATGAGGTCAAAGTGAGTTCTCAATCAACAAGATAAAGTGGCGTCTAAAGGGTCCGTTCTAAGAAAGTAAGGAGCGCGCGATGAGCCTGACTGCGTCGAGACGCACAACCACTCGGATCCACAAGAGCTGCAGTGAATCAAGCGAAAGACGGTGCAGTAGTAATGTTGTCGCATCATCATCATCATCATCATCATCATCATCATCATCATCATCATCATCATCATCATCGTCATCGTCGTCGTCGTCGTCGTCGTCGTCGTCGTCGTCGTCATCAGCCTATTTATGTTGTCGTGTATGCGCCTACACATCGGAAAGTTCCATGAAGAATATGAGTCGGGCACACCTAATGGCTTGCACCATGTCGTCGTCTCTCTAACACGGTCTCTACAATGTGGTTCGGTTGATTGATGGCTTTTCTCACATTTGCAAACGCGATGCTCGAGACGAAGGTAAAGGTACATAATGTGTCGCTAACATTAAAGTTGTTTGCTGGCATTTGCAGGGTGCCTTTATTTAGCTGCACTAAATTGTTAAAAATTGCCTGTGGCAGATAGCAGAATTCTAACCTGTGATCTAAATTACTCGATGAGGCGGCCATTACTTCTACGGGAAATCAAAATGTTTAATTGAATAACTAACACAATTATGCTAATTAAAATTTTAATTAATTATTTCACAGCACATATTTCAATATACGAATTGTAGCCAGTGAGTATGCAAGGCATGTCGACTTAGAACGAATTCTCATGGACTACGCCGGTTTCGAGATAATAATTTCCGAAGTGTCGGACTAAATGCTTTGGCGTTCCAGTTACTTTTCTGCTTTAGTACATAACCCACCGTTTCCTTAAACATAGTGTGTGGAACCACATTACATTTTTACAGCACGTTTGACGGCGCATACCTCGAAACCGGTGCCATCCTCAGAATTCGTTCTAAGTTGATATGCCTTGCATACTCACAATTCATAGACTGAAATATGTGCCGTAATGTAAATGATTAAGAAGGTAATTATGTAATTACGGCGATTATTCAATTAGTATTTTATTTCTCTTGAAGTAATGGCCGCCTCATCGAGTAATATAGAACAAGGGTTAGGATTGCGTCATCTGCCACAGGCAATTTCGTAAAGTTTGGTTCAGCTAAAAATTAAAAAAGAAACACCCTGTAAATGCAAGCAACACAAACAAGAATTTACTTCAGCAGCAGTAGCCATAACGACAAAATGTCGGGTTCAAATTTGAGTCCAAGGGTCAATTGTGACGAAACACAGTGAGGAAGTTCCGTTGAGGTAGTTGCATCAAGTGACGTGGCCACATAAATATGACACCGTTCTTCAGTCAGCAAGTGCAGGTTTTATCGCCGTGCGGGTTATAAAAAATCGGGCAGCATGTTACACTCGTGTAACACGCGAAGGCGAAAGCCTGATGCACGCGGGGTAATGCATCAAGTTATACGATCGGAGGGGTCAGACTTCTTGCAAGACGTAACGAGCCGCGGTGTGATGTAAACGTCTGGCGATGTAGGTCGACCTGCTCAACGACACATGCGGGCACCTAATGCACTACCTAAAGGTTCTTTCTTTCGTTCTCTTTTTCTTTCGTTCGTTCGTTCTTTCTTTTCTTCGTTCTTTCGTCCTTTTGTTTCTTCATTAATATTCAGCCATTGCACCATTGCTTGCTTAACGGGGGTATGAGCCATTCCTGGTGATGATAACTTTTGTTTCACTCGCCTACTTTTTTGTATCACTGGACAACCGCAGCTTTTTTCGGCTATGGGACATTGCAGCAAGCCACATAATTAAGTATTTCGCCTTAAAATTGAGTAATTCTGCAATGTCTAGTATTTCAGCGATACACCTTAATGCTCCAGCTCCATGTGTCACATCACTCAGAGATTGCATGGCATTTCCACCTTACTTGCATGTAGTTTTATTATGAAAGTTTTCGCCGTCATTCAAACATTAGAGTGTTGTTTCTAGGGGCTTTTCAGAGCTTTGATTATTTATTGCCTGCCTACCTGCTTGCTTGCTTACTTGATTGATTGACCGATTGATTGATTGACACACTCTGTAGAAGGGCATGAGTGCAAATGAGCTAAGGAGAAAAGAAGAGAGTAGTTACGTTGGCGTGCAACTTGTCGAGTCATCGCCAAACTATTTCTGCGCAAATTCAAAAAGTGGAGTGACTTTCACTGCAGGAAAATCTTGAATTCACTTACCTGAAGCGGAGAGTGTCTAATGCGAATCCCTTTATTGGTTCCGAACTATTTCCGCAGATCTTATTCGGTAAATACCTTGACTTCGTGCCGTCTATTCTGTTCTGTTATACATCGTCTGCTTCATTTCTCTGTGTTTCAGGAATAAATATTAGGAGTAATAATAATAATAAATGAAAAAAAAATGAAAATGAAACTAATAAGGACAACAACGCCGCAACGGAGAGCTTACTTGACGTCGGTCCATGCTACTAGTCAAAAGAAACACACAGCTCAGTTCAAGCTCCGTCCGCAGTACAGAAATTAAGTGCGTTTACTTCATACTTAACTATAGATGACCATTTATCACAAACGCTGATATAACTCTGTGTTCACTGAAAATTATTTCAAGAACATGTCGCAGTTCGATTCGTCCTCGCGAAACGATTACACGAACTCTTGGTTAGTCAGTGGAGTGCCTACGCATGTCTGGTAGGGGTCTCGGGCACAATTTCCGAACCAGGGCGAATTTCTCGTAAATCACCACTTTTGCGAGAAAGGTTTCCAGCAAAAACCACGAACTTAATTCAACACAATTCTCAAGTTAGCACTTTTGCTGCTGCGTCGTATAGGAATCCGGAGACAAACATAGAACAGTAGCAAACAGTTTATTGCTACATCGTGCAGCAAGACGGAAGTACAAAATACAAGCCTTATAAGCAATCGTGGTCCGGTCATGTGACTACCTGGAAGCTTGCCTTGATGATGCTATCGACAGCACGTGGCGTTATCAAATACGTGAAATTTGCTTTTTCAGAAACCTGTGGTATGGCTTTCCCTTTGTAGAATTTTGAATTGTTTAAAATTCCTTTCATAAACAGCCTTTTAGACTAACCTGTCAGCTTTAAGATGTGGGGCAGCGTTGTCAAAGCCTACGCTGTGAAAAAAATAGCGTAGCTTGCACTGGATGCGCCATGCTAAAGAGACAGCGGAGCTGATGGGCACCTAGCCTGTCCTGGCTTTTGGGCTAGGCTAAGAACTACTAAGTCATCCAAAGCATTTTCGGGAATTCATCGCGAAGCGCGGCCTCTTCTTCGGGAGTACGAACTATCTCTGAGCGTCCCGTGGCTTCTACTGATCGAGCAACGCCGCGTACACGCTTAGATAGCTGTTGCCTCAAGGTAAACGCATGCGCAGATCCAATCATTATCACGGCGCATGCGCAAATCTCGGCGTGCAGGCGGAACACCCCAACGACCGCCACTTCGCGTCGGCGCCCGGCACCGCGGCTTCCGCCGCGGCACCGGGACACGAACGAGAGAAGTATCCGCTTGCGCAGACAGAGCCACCTACAGGGTGCTAAATGTGTTTCAACGCGTAGAAGTGCTTTCGTTCACGCGAATCTCCTGAACGGTGCAGTATGCACTGATAACCAATACATGAGCACGGAGTGCTTTGGAATTAAAATTATCCGATTCGTCGTCAATCTCACAGGTTCAATGATCCCCTCGCGACTATCGCACGATTTCCTATGTTACCGTTGGAACAAAAAACGCAACAAACGTATGCGCTGCGTTGTTTTCGCCGCTTAGTTCGCGTTGAAGCGAGAGGCAGTACGAAGGTCAATTCACTCGCTGCTGCCGCCGCGCCTTCTCACTCCAGCGTTTTGACAGCGAGTGTGCGCGGTCATAGATTGAGATGCATTCACGTTTGCTTGTGCGTGCGTGACCCTATGCTTGTTAATTTAGTTACTAAGCAAGCGTTTACAAGTTTACACCACCTATAAATCCACTATCGCCTTTCGGGCGAAGCTACGACTTTTTTGTTCTTCGTTCGAGCGGTTGCTCCTCTGTTCAAACACTTCGCGCCCTCTAACGTATAGCTTGCACAATGCTTCGCGGTTTTAGTAAGACAAGGTACCGTTGGGGAAACAACGCCCTGTCCTGTTTGTCTTTGCTCACCGACACACGCCTTTTTCCGAGCCGCATTTTCTCTACGACACAATATCTGGCGTTTGTTTAATAGTGTAATTCTTGAAGGGGAATGTATAAATCGTTTTCACTCGCGGCACGCGCGGCGCGGAAAGGGGGAGTGATCGTTTTCGCAACCACCACACCTCCTTCGCCCCCCCCCCCCCCCCCCCCCCCCCCTTTCGCACCGAACGATGACCGCTTTCTCCCGCTGAAGGCCGCGGCTCAGGTCGTCCCGAGTTTTGCGGAGCGCGAGCGCTGGGTTCATTTTCGTTGCTACCTTTTCTTTCTTTCTTTCTTTCTTTTCATTCTCTTCGCGCAGGAATTCAATCGACCCGAAAGGCGCCGCGCCGCTTCGTCGGCACCAGGAGTCGCCTCGGGCGCACCGTCTGAGCGTGACGTCACGACACGGCACGTCGTCATTTCCCAACGCACGCGAAACGCGGTAGCGAACGCCACCTGGCAGAGCTCCGCGACTCTCGAAGAGGGTTTTCCCGCCTTCAAACGGGGCGTGCCGATGCAAATCTGGTCTGATGCCGCAATGTTTCTTTTCGTTTTTCATTATTTTTTAATATCGCGCCTCCAGACCTCTACTGAACTGCCGCCACGGGCCAGCGGCTGCTGTGGTTCTGTTGCTTAGAAGGGGATTCAGGGTTAGAAGAAGATATTTATTTTCAAGATTGTTATACACAAGTAACAAACACTTGTCGGACCTGTAGCCGAAGGCTACTCGAAGGTCCGTTAAAAAAATATAAAGGAAATCCTAGCACAGCAGGAATAAAAAACAAGATCTATAGTAATTTTATATACAAAGTTCTTGATTTCCAATTCACAAGTCAACTAAAAAGTTGTCAAGTCAAACATCGTGAGCGTTCTAGCTACATGTTTTCATGTTATCTTTGTGTGTTTGTTTTTATGGGTTAATTTTCGTTTCTAGTTTCATTAAAAGTTTGTGTGTATTTTTCACAACAAACGGCTTTGTCCTCGATTAGGTTCTGGGAGGCTCCGCCTCAGAGAACCGCCAGAAAACATTAACACAAAAAAAGAACCTGCTCATCAGACACACTAATTACGTAGAATAAGCAGAAAATAGTCTAAAAATATAATTATTCTTACTTTGTACAGATATATCAAAGAATTCATCATTTACTCTGTCTTTAACAAAGAACGGAAATATTGTTTCAGGGCACTAGGGAAGTTCGAGGAATTAATGATTCCCGCTGGGAGTCCGTTCCAAGTTTTAATGCCTGTGAACTGTAGCATACGCTCTCCGTATACATTGCTACATGGTGCGAGATTAAAATGACCTGCAGTTACATTTCTTGTACAACGCGGCTGTATTCCTAGTTACAGCGGCCACATTTCGGTAAAAGAAAGGGTTCGGAGGCAAGATGAACTAACGGTGCTAAGATCACTGGCGCATGGTAAAAAAAAAAGGAACATACCCGTAAATCATTGACAGTAAACGAGCGAGTTTTTGCAATCCGCATTCGGGAGGACAGATAATCGCGTAGATGGGAATCGAACCTAGTACCTAATGCTCAATAGTAGAACGTCACAGCTGTTGTGGGGGCTGTGACGAAACACCTGAACGAAAACTACATTCTTTTTCGGTGTCGAGCAGGTTGACTTCCTCTCCTGCTGGGTTACAACAATCGCAGTATTCTCCTGCAGTGCTAAATTTACCCCCCACTCCCCAACGTTCCTCTCAGTATGTGAATACCAGCCGCTTGGATTCCGACCTTGTGGTTTTCCTGTGCTTTGATTGACAGACGACGGGAGCTGTCAAAGTTCGCCTAGAACTTCGTTACAGAATTTGATGAAACGCCACGTTTGTCTGTCTATGTACAGTGTTTATAACGACGCAAACAGAGGATGGAACGTGAGATTGAATAATAATTGGTCAGCTTGTTTTTGTACTTCAAGCTGAGAGCGTTGCAAACTGTCAGTGGCGCACCGAGGGGGGGGGGGGGGGGGGATTCGGGGGTTGTAACCCCCCCCCCCCCTGAGGCCGAGTTACCCCCCCCCCCCATTTTTTTGTTTAACCCTTCATTCCTTGCGCCTTTGCGTACTGCAACTAAGATGTAAGACGCGCAATCGTCTGCACACTCGCAAACTTGCGCAAAAATCGAATTTTTTGACAATTTCCCGTGAATAAATTGAAATTAGTGCTGTTTAGATGGTATTGGCAAAGTGTCATCCCCCCCCCCCCCCCCCCTGACAGAGATCCTGGGTGCGCTACTGCAAACTGTATATTTGTTTTAACCTTAAGTGTTGGCAGATGTTGGGGAAAAGTTGTAGAGGCCAGATGACAATAGCCTATCTCCTTACCTTGAAAGTATGTGGTAGTGGTACAATGTGGGACAGGTTATGCATACATAGTGCCACCAGTACTTAGCAGGGTAGATCGCGTTTGGTTGGGCGTCACATTTACAAATGCCTATTCATTCCTAATAGGAATGCAGTGCGGCATGCAATTTTTGCGGGTGCGATGAAACAATTATTTATTCAGTTACCTCGCAGGCTCCCGAAGGAGTATTGTGTGAGGGGAGGACACAGTAATTACGAGAGAACACAGTAATTACGTAATTGTGTTGGGCTGCTGAGCACGAGGTCGCGGGATCGAATCCCGGCCACGGCGGCCGCATTTCGATGGGGGCGAAATGCGAAAACACCCGTGTACTTAGATTTAGGTGCACGTTAAAGAACCCCAGGTGGTCCAAATTTCCGGAGTCCCCCACTACGGCGTGCCTCATAATCAGATCGTGGTTTTGGCACGTAAAACCCCATAATTTCATTTCAGTAATTCCGTAATTATGAGAGAACCAATATCTAACAATATAAATAACGCGATAAATGACAGTTATATAGCACCTTCTATGTCACTGCCCGTCCTTTGACGCTCAACGACGTACTCTACTAGTGCCCCTAGATATTCCAAAGTGAAGATGACCACGGGAACCTGCATCTATTGTGCAAGTTGTTTTCTCGAATGGTGATTAGTCGTCTGTATGTTGAATAGCATAAACAGCGTCAACGTAATTACTAATAATAAACGCAACGCACACTTTAAGCAAAAGCTCGCTTTTCAGCATAATCATTTTTACTCGATGGGGGTGAAATGCGAAAACACCCGTGTACTTAGATTTAGGTGCACGTCAAAGAACCCCAGGTGGTCCAAATTTCCGGAGTTCCCCACTACGGCGTGCCCCATAATCAGACCGTGGTTTTGGCACGTAAAACCCCATAATTTAATGTTTAAATTTTAATTTTTAGTCGATGCGCAAGTGACTATACTATACAAAGATCCAGTAAGAAAAAAGGGCCGTGAAATACAGATAAGAAAGTTCTCCGGTGATTTCCAGTGGTTGTCATTTGTGTTCATGCTTCTTTGCGGTTGCGTTGTTCTTGCTAGATTATTCTAATACTCAAACAGAGCCTGCAGCCTCTATATGCACCGATGACGCAGATAACGACGTTATTGTAAGCCATTTCTTTAGAAATGACGTTATGCTAGATATCAAAAAAGAAAGACATCAAGAAGTTCATTCCCGTCACGTACCGCCGATGTTGAATTAGACATGAAAATTGATAGCGTTCAATATTACACAATGACACCCAGCCTACGTGGGACAGTTTTATCCAGTCGAACTGAAAATTGATTCTGAATACACGTGACGTTCATTAACGCCCTTTTAGATGTAAGTATACTTGGGGGGTTCTAGCGTTCCGGCCCGTTCAGAATGCGGCTATCGGGTTCGACAATCGAACCCATCGCTTCCCGCTCAGTAGCATGAGGCTGAAAAGTTCGCGAGTGAAAATGACCATCCCATATGGTCACCCATGACTCTATGTAATTGTTTACTCCGAGCCTTCTTTCTGGTTCTTTTATCCGATCACAAGCCATTAGTTTCCAATCTCAGAACTGCTACTTGCAAAGAGAAGTTGGTGGCCTGAAGTGAACAGCATTTACTACGTTGCGTGCCGCATACCAGGATGGACGGCGTGCAACAACCTGCGATCGAAACTGTGTTAGTCGGTGGAAGCAGCGTCAGGTGGTCTCGAGACCGAGACGATGTGTCCCGCAACACCAAAAGAGGGCTCGGAGTGAATACTGAGCAAACCAGCAAGCGTGCGCGGCTCAGTAAATGGCGTCGCGCCGTTGAATGAGAGATGACTGTTCATTTTAATCGGGTGTGTGCCAGGAAACAAGTACGACGAAGTGACGACACGGAAGACAGAGGGCAAATAAACAAAAAAAAAAAAAGCAGCAGGAGGAACGACGGGAATTAGCGTCACCGCGTGAGAGCTTTGAGGAAAAGCCACCGGTCGAGAAGGCGGGTGGCGAAGCCGCACAGTCAGGGGTAATAATAACCTGCGTACCGAAGGGCATCCAATTTCATATCGACTCGCGCGGGGGAGTTGGCCTCCTCTCCCCCTAATGACTTCTGGCGGCGTTCAGCTTCGCGCGAGGAAAGCGCGCTACGCCCGGGAAATATTGTGGCGGGAGCCCGGAGAGGGTAAAGAGTGAGGCAGCGAGCGCGCGCAAGCGCGCGGTTCCGGCCCCCGTCTTCGACCGCCCGCGCGCCAGTTTCGTATTTACGATCGGGAGAGGAGGACGCGGCACGCGGCGGCGGGAGAGCGCCGCGGAAAACGCGGGAAGGAGGGAGAGAGACTGCGCGACTGAGGAGTCGGCCTTTCGTACCGACGCCGCCGAGTTTCGTATTTACGATCGGGAGAGGAGGAAGGTCTTTCGGGTAGTCGGGAGAAGGTAAGGTGGAAAAGGGGGGTTAGGGAGTAGGGAAGACGGCCTTCCCGAATGGAGTTCACGTCTGGGTTACAGCAGCGCGGCGCAAACCGTCGTTGCACTGTCTGTTCGTGGGCGTATGTGCGTACGGCCGGGCGGCCGTACGTAAGGAGGAGGCTGACGTCCTCCTCCTTCGCCCGGAAAGAGAGAGATGGACAGACGAGAGAACGTCGTTCTCGGGACGGACCGGACGGGCGGACGGACGCGGCCGTATTTGTATGTGCCCTGGCCCGTCTTCCCTCATCCTTCCCTAAACGCCGGGGACGTATCTGCGGGCGGCCTCCCAAATGGAAACCGCGAGATTCAGAGGAAGACCGCGTTCCCGGGTCAGGAACGGGAAAAAAGGGGGGAAAAGAAGAGGGCCTCGATGTACGGTGAGGCCACGCCGGTCTTGCGGAGTCGAGGAGACGCTGGCACGGATAGAATTGACGCGGGACGGAAGGGAAGAAAGGGATGATGCCATGAAAGTCGCGCGTGCCATGGCATATACGGTGGCATGTTCGTGTGTTTGTGTGCGCATGTGTCCCCGCCTGCCCCCCAACCTTCAGGAAACGGTCATTTCTGTATACGTCCGTTCTTCCGTCACTATACCGCCTGCTTGCTGCGCTGCAGGGACTCCTCTGCTGAGGGGGATAAAGGGAATAAAAGGGTTCTCTCGATGCACCCCAAACAGCAGAAGCGTTTTCATCGGGTCTGGTGGTGAGCTAGAAGCAGAATGACGGAGAGACAAAGGAAGGGTGCGTGCGTGCGTGTGTGTGTGTGTGTGTGTGTGTGTGTGTGTGTGTGTGTGTGTGTGTGTGTGTGTGTGTGTGTGTGTGTGTGTGTGTGTGTGTGTGTGTGTGTGTGTGTGTGTGTGTGTGTGTGTGTGCACAGAGCAAGATGACGCGCAAGAAATGAGAAACACTTGCTCAGGATATGGTAAAGCCGCACAAGGTGGGGGGGGGGGGGGGAGTGAGGTGGGCGATGGATTCAGGAGGCCGAGATTGGCGGCGGAACAATTTTGCCCCTTGCTTCAATCTTCCGTGGTGACGAGGGGTGGGAAATCTTCCAGGGGTCACTCTTTTCTTTTTTTTTTCTTATTTTGCTGCGCTGTTCTGTATAGAGAGATAAACCACGTCGTGCAAACTTCGCATACGGGCACTCGAGATGAAGCGGAGGAATCATCGGCGGCAATGCGCTGGCCGCTTGAAAATGCCGCCCGGCGGCAAGCAATCGTCAGGGCAGCTCCGCGTTTCAGTTTACGCGCGTACAATGTGCGCGCACGCGCACAGCAGATACTGCATAAAGCTATGCTGAAAATTCTGACACATATACAGGATGCGTCACGTATGCTTGAACCAGTAAAGTGGCACATTGTTTAGTATGGTTCAAGAGAGAGAGAGAAGTTTAATGATGGGAAATGCAGAGAGGTAGGCCTGAGGTAAATTCCTCTAGCCAGCTACTCGACGAGGTTCAAGGGAAGTGATGCCATCCATAGACGGATGACATTAACAGCATATATTTGACGAACGTGTTGATGAAGCGAGTCTACTGAGGTATTTTATTAGTTACGATTATGCAGGTGTCGAGATAAAAAAAAAAACTTTGCGTTCGAAAGAATGTGCAGGTACCAGAAAAAAAAAAAACTTGTCCGAGTGGGTTAAAAAAAATGGAGGATGCTTAAGATTCGCCTTTAAGAGTGGAACGCGATAGCATTCAAAGAACCCTGGCTGCTTGTCAGGCTGTTTTCGCGTATATTCAAATTACAGTCGGGCTCTATCACGTCTGTAGGTTGTGGTTAAGGCGCAATTTAAGATTTTTCTCACGGATTTTACTTTGATAAATTCGATTTTTGTTCACTAACGCCTTGCGCCACGCGAAGGGCTTTCCCAGTCGGGGAGGTTGGCATGATTTGGTTCGGCATGATTATTTCCAACAACGATGCCGGCGCTTACGCCGACGCCGATGCCGGATTTTCTGCGACACGGGACCCTTAACGTGTTAAAAAAAAGAGAGAACGAAAAAAAAAAGAAAAAAAAAACCCACGATGCCGTGTTTGTTTTACAAGAACTTTCTTCTGACGTGGCCGTATTCGCACGAATATAAACAACATCCCATGAAACATGGAACACTAACGAAAATACGCCCTTCCGCGGCTCGATATTGCAATATACCGGGCGATCAAAACTAAGCTTTACAAATATTTAAAATTAAAATAAAACAAAAGTTGTTCGGCCGGGGGATTAATTATGCGGCCTGGGTGTGACGCAACAGCCACGTCACACCGTGATGGAGGTTTGCGCTGATCCTCGTACTCTTGCACGCGTAATACGTGCGAACTGAGAACACAGGCTTGCTAGAATCATTCTACCAAATGTAATTGTGTAGGATTACGACTGCCTCTAAGTTTCCTATACAAACATGCTCCCTTAGTGCAGTCACTAAGAAGTTCATTAATCGATTTCAGTTAATTAGGTGGCTGGCGGTGACAATTATCATCTGACGTTGTCTCCCCCTAGCCCTATAGTTTATGTGCAGAGGTGGATTTGAGGTACCACTCAGCGCCGAGTTTTAAGAGATCTGAACGGCCTAATTTCGTTCACCATTAATGGGGTGTCCCAGCTAACGTTAGACAAGCTGTTCAAGGAAAAATGATAAGATTATAAACACACGAGGAAAGATAAGATCCTAACACTTACTGTGTTCATTCGTCACACCTCTGACGACCGAACATCGTTGGTTTCATAAATTGCATATTGCGCCGTCTTTTTAAAACCTTTTTTTATTTTCGGTGAACAGATGGGCTAACTGGGACACACAGTATATTCAGGTGTGCTAGGAACGATCAACGCTCTCATGTTGATCGCAATATCCAGTGCTGGCAAGCGCGAAGGTGCTCTTCCAGGACCGCGTTGCGAATATGCAAATAACGCTCGGTGGCTATCGGCAAGCAATAGTCTGTAAAGGAAAGCCGATTTAATCCATATTGTTCGCATCTTTGCGGCAGAGCCGTGATATTCGCATGCTCAAATGACGCGTGAGAGGTTCCTAACGGCGTCATTTTTGTTGCATTTCACGCTAATTTTTCAGCGACCATAACGGAAAAATAATAATGTAATATTCATGAAGGGTAACGATTGCTACTTTAAGGTGAACTTTAACTATTTTCAAATATCTCATGACGTCGTGGGCGTCGCGGTTAGGGCATGCGATTTCAAATTAAGTTTTACCTAGAAGAAGGCAGAGTTACTGAAGGAGCAATCTATACGGATGCACTTCTTTCTTTTAACAGCGCAGCTGTTTAAGCCGGCCGTAATGTGTGCCGCCTGCCACTGCATTGCCTAGCAACCACTTCGCGGAACGTCGCGCGCTATGCTCGGGAGAGAGAAGCAACCACCTCGCGGAGCGTCGCGCGCTATGCTCGGGGGAGAGAGAGAAAATGAGAGCGAGCGAGAGAGAGAGAGAAACAAACTGTAGCAGCACCAACGAGGCAACGTGCAGAGGTGCTGCTGACGCCATCCGCGCTTCGCCGTTTCCCAGCATTAGCGCCGAACGCTCGTGGTGTCCCTGACTGCAGCAGGTGCCTCTGGCGGCGGCTTGGCCGAGCTCCCACCAGCTGCGTGCTACTGCGCATGCGCCGTGACGTCATCCCGGCATGTCGTCTGCTGCACGCCGCCCGTACACTGTGCATAGCTTCCGCCCCACTTCCCCTACGTGGGCTCGGACTGCAAGTGCATCGCGAGTCGTTGCCCGATGCCACGGACCACGATGAAATGCTTATACACTTCGTATAACTTAGCATCACTTGGCATTACTTCGTATAACTTAGCATCACTTCGTATAGCCAGGATCAGCTAGGAACCGATCAGCTCAGCTGTGTCTTTAGCCTTGCGCCACTAGTGCAAGCTACCCTGATTATTTTTTTCTGTCTTTCCTTCTTTCTTTTCATTTCTTCTCTTTTTCCGTTTGGCCTTCCTGCAAGCCGACGCCTGCCCTTCAGTGTAATAATAACTGGCAGAACGACACGTTAATTTTGGGAAACCACTTGCAATATGTTGTTGAGAACGCACCAGCAAGGACTGTATCAATGTGCATGATAGCGAAGCAGGGGAAGTTTGCCGCTGTTTGCTGGATGACGACACTAGTTATTATCGTGTTATGTTTTGCAACGTGCTTAAAATATTTCTAGGTTTCTGGATAAGCGAGCAGTGCCCTGCAATAAACTTGTAGCCATGATTCTACCTCCCAAGGGGTAGACGTCCTGACGGCCCCAACCTGTGCGCTGCAGCCCTTATCTGCGACTGTTTCGAAATGTCAGGCCAAAGTGCTTTGCCTCTGTCGTCAAGGTTGCGCGTATCCTAACGCAGAGCTCCAACGCAAACCACCTCTGTGCGCCTACTTAAAGTTTCTTTTCCTAATTTTTGTTTTCTTGTCTCTTTCGTTCAACTTCCTTTGGACGAGAGGTCGGTGCGGACATTAAACCTGAGACGCCGGCCCTTCCAGCCACGACTTGATGTCAGTGTGATGAGGCTCTTAGCTGGCTAACGTCCGAGCATCCTAGCCGACTTCGCGCCGCCCTTCTGCTAGGCCAACGCCATAACAACCTTTTCGTAATCACTTCACTAAGAAGCAAAAAAAAAAAGTGCTAAACTCCTATGCACCGACCAACCTGTTCAAATGTCACCCGGCAACCCACTCACTACTCTCCATTATATACTTACGATCATGCTACTGAGACGGCTTTCACGTTAGAATTCCATGCATGGGTCACGATTTATCTGTTCAGAGTTGTTTTCGTCAAAGTGGCATTGCATGATGCCGTGTAGTTACGGCATACGTTGCAAGTTATCCGCTTGACCTCTCGGTCTCGCTTTTGTGAGAGCCCTACAGAACTTTACCGCACTATTGGTTAGGATATTTTTATTATTGCGATCAATTATATGGACAATCCAAGCGGCGAATGTTTGCCGGCGTCGTCGGCGTCGCCGTGAGGTTCCGTAAATATTTAGGTATATGTATGCTATATCCCATGCCATGGTATATGACATGCGGTATATGCGGGTTATATTGCCACGCACTTCTGTCACTAAAGTTGTTCATACCAGGTCTTACATTCATGACAAAATTCTTCTTCAGAATTTTGAGAATGGCAACCCACAAACACATGTCATGATAGAAAACAACGACAGCGCATGCCTTTTATCTTAAGTATTCACAGGCTTAAATATTAAAAGTGCAAAGCAATAACAGAGCTGAAACCTGAAAATGTTTTAATTTATTGGCGCGGCTGTGCACTACCTGCGGCATCGGCCCAGGAAAGACGTTTGAAACATACCCGATACGGAAAAGGGGTGGTAAGGTCGGAAAGAAAGACGTTGCCTTTAATTATTCAACATAAATGAAATTATCCGATGGCAGGATTCAAACAGAGGACCACCTAGCACAACGGCTCGTTTTTGCTTAGCTTACTTTTACATCAATTCATATTGTCACTATAGCTACGAGTCATACACTCGGTGTAATATTTCAACATGTTGCTATCGCATTCACTGCTTCGCCCTAATGGGGAAACTGTGATCTTTTATTTTATGTCCCTTCTCGCATGTAATGCTCGAAATGGCGCTTAGGGTATTACTTCAATAAATAACATCACATGAATGGATTGATAGATTGATAGGTTGGAGGCTTCGGAATAATTTTTATTGATTGATTGATCGATTGAGTTTAATAGCCCAAACCATGAACACCGGAATTATAACAGACTCCGTAGTGGAAGGCTCCGGATTAATTTTGACAATCTGGAGTTCATTAACGTGCTCTTAAATCTAAGTACACGAGCTTTGTTTTGTTTGTTTTTCTCATCCCGCCTCCATCTAAATGAGGCCGGCGCCGGGGATCGAGTCTGCGACCTCGAAGCTCTGCAGCATCACCGCCGTAGCCACTGAGCTACTGCGGCGGGTGATCAATTTCTGACCGCATAGGTTTTTTTTTATTGCGATAGCAATTATATGGACACTTCAACCGGATTTCTGCCGTCGGCGTCGCCGTCGCCGTGAGGTTCCCTATAGATACAATCTTCGCCGCGCGCCGTATGCCCGAGCGGAAGCGTGCGGGGACGCGCGCTATCACGGAGAGCGAACGCACTCAATCTCCCACGCGCAAGCAAGGAAGCAGGAAGCCAGCGCCGGAGGGAGCGGGGGGGGGGGGGGGGTGCACTTCTACTCTGCCAACAACCGCGCTCATCGCTCGTCCGCACCGTCTCTTATCTCCACACGGCTCTGACCTTTATGCGCCGTGCATTCGCCGCTCAGTTTCCGTTGAAGCGATAGACCGCACGTACCTTCGCCGCTGCGGCGTTTGCGCTTGCTGCCAGCGTTTTGACAGTCGTTGTCTGCAGTCATTCAGTGTGATCTATTCGTGTTTGTTTGTGCGCGCTCACACCACGCTTGTTCATTCAGTTAGTAATAGTCGGGCCACATTTTCCAACGCACGCTACACATGCAATGCTGCCCGGATCGGCAGTGCAGCGCTACAGGTGTGTCCCTTCGCACGCGCTGCCCACGGGAAGCGCTTCTCATCAACACCACCGTTTCACACGCGCCTTCTCGTGGTCATCGAGTCTCTCTTCATGTCGGTCTACTTACGCCGCAGCACACCTGCTTACTTAATCAGCTCATGTTTACTACAATTCATATTGCTACCAAAGCCGCTCACCTTACTTCGTATGACATTGCTGTGTTGCTATCGCATTCATTGCTTCGCCCTTAGGGCGAAACTGTGACATTTTATTTTTTAATTTCTTTTTTTTAACCTACGCCCATGTGCGACTCTTGTGGAACCAGCGAAACGACTGAACACATCTTGTGTCCCTGTCCCCAGTATACGACGTCGAACGTGAAGCTCTCCGGACAGAATTCAACCGGCTGGATTCTATCCCATTTCCCGAAATGAAGATCCTTGAACCATGGCCGTACGCGTCGATGGCGCAGAAAGCGACGAAAGCATTGTTGCAGTACCTGAAGTCGACAGGTCTTGGCGACCGCGTGTAGACATCATTGGTGCGAACCTTCAAATGTACGCGCAACTGTGCTCTCTCTCTCGTTTCATTCCTGTACCCCTTCCCCCAGTGAAGGGTAGCAAACCGGACGTGCGTCTGGTTAACCTCCCTGCCTTTCCTTTCTCTCTCTCTCTCTCTGCGCCTGAATCTAAGCGCGCAGGAGTTTTCGCATTATTAGCTCCGTGCGCGTGACCCGGCCGAACAGATACTCTACGAGAGCTAACGCAGCCAACTTCGCCGTGTACAGAACAGTGCCACGAAGTTCCCGCCATTTAAGCTCTCCCACTACCTTCGTCCTGGTGTGCAGCTTATCGCGTAGATAGGTGCGCGTATGGGAAAACGTGGCGCACGGCAGCAAAACTGTGAGCAGGAGGCAAAAGTGAAAGCAAAGAGGTAAAAGAGAGAGACGGTGGGGAGTGAGGGGGCGTCCGGAGAGATCCCGGAGTGCGATGTCAAATGGGAGGCCCACGGGACGTTTCGACCTGGGCTGCGTTCATTTTGTGTCGTCGCCAGAGTCCTTCGCCACCAGTCGAGGACACCGGTACACGCACTTGGGACACGCCGCGGCTGCGATTCCACGCAAAAGAAAAAAAAAAGTAAAGAAAAAAAATAACACGCAAAGAGAAGGCAACGGCAGTATGCGACGCAACGAAATCTGTCTATACGCAACTTACCCTTTCTTTCCTTCCTGCCCTTCCTACTTTCTTTCCTTTAATCTTTTTTTCTTTCTCTCTCTTTCTTTCCTTCCATCCTTCGTTCTTTCTTTTTTCTTTCTTTCTGTGTATTTCCACATTCCTTTGTTTAGCTATATCTTTCGTTCGTCTCATCTTCTTTCTTTCTTTCTATGTTCCTATCTTTCCTTCTTTCTTCTTTCCCTCTTTTCTTCCCCCTTTCTCTCTTTCTTTCTTTCTTTCCCTCTTTAGTTTCTCTCTTTTATTTCTTTCTTTCTTTCTTTCTTTCCATACTGCTTACTTCTTTTCATGTACATGTATTTCTTTCTTCTCCGAGCTCTTTCTCTATTTACATCTTACCTTGTTTGTTTCTTTGCTTCTATCTTTCCATATTTCTTTTCTTATTCATCATTTATTTATTTCTTCTCACCTCCTCTATCTCTCACCATCCTCCCTTCATTCTTTCGTTCACGTTAGCGTTTCTTAAAATTCCTCTCCCTTGTTTTCACTCTATTTGTTACTTTCTTTGTTCCATTCTTTCTATTTTTCTTTCATCTCGCCTTCCATCATTCGCCTTTGTTCCTGATTTCTTCTTGACTTTTTTCTTTTTTTCTCTCAATTGGCATTTACAGTATTTTTATGTTTCTTCCTTTCTGGATTGAATTTTTCTTTTTTTAATCATTCTTTCTCTATAAGTTTTCTCGTTTGATTCTTTGCGCAATATTCGGCTTTCGTTTGTTTCATTTTCAAATTTCTTGACGAAAAGTTTGCTGTCATTGCAGCTTTGAATACGAGTATAGGAAGAGTAGCGTGCCGGTGACTGCTTTGCTGACGCTGACAAACGTATTTTTGCGCCCTCCCCCTTAGATTATGCGGGTGCACGTCGTGTTTGTCGGACAGAGTGGTTTCCGTGGCAACCTCATTGTTAGGCACTACTTTAGATTGACGAAAAAAAAAGAAGTAGTAAAGAGTAAGGCGTACATCACAGAGTTATTTTGCTAGTTATTGCTTTATGTGTTGTGTTACTGAATCAGTCTAAGGTGCCACACATTTTTCGGGATCGGGTATAGCAATATTTAAACACGGGATTCAAATGATGACCAATTATTCAAGATGAATCGACAAGGATATCAGGGACGACGGACCTAATGCACTTTGTCCGCAAGTAAACGCTTTCGAGATAAAATGAAAAAATGATAATACTGCCTCACGGTTTCTGTAGCCGTACAAGAAAGGGTGACTTTTTAAATCTTACCTCCAAATCATGAGTGCTTGTTTAACACAAAAAAATAAGAGAATAGAAGCCAGATATCTCTTGTACTTATTGCTGAATCAAACACCCGCTCCAGTAAGCATACGCAATACGGCTTACTACGAGGCGTATGTTAGGAAGGGTTCACTTGGCAGTATTCAGCCTTATAAATAAAACTTCACTATTATTAGCAGTGGTGGCGTGGAGTAGAGGTAGAACACCCGACTTCAAATCTGAAGGTCATAAGTTCGAATCCTGTTCCATTCCACTACATTTTCAGGCATGGAGTGGTGCCTGACACCGGCAAAAGAAAAAAAAATACATATTGCCGAGAGCTAGTGGGGCTATACTAGTTCAGGTGCAACCAAACTAGGCAGGCCCACTAAGCTTCATCAAAGTCACTCCCTCACCAGAACAGGAATTGGCCTCCCTGGTGCAGTATTCGGCCACTACCTCCCTAACGACTCCGACAATTAACCCATGGCCCTCAGTTCCCAGTGGCTGCGGAGCACCTGACCAAGGCGGCGGTCAGACCTGCTACGCGGCAGAGGGTGCTAAGAATCTCTGGGTCAAGGCAGGCCGCCAATGGAAACTGAACCTGGCAACGTTCAACACGCGCACCCTCTCGAGTGAGGCTAGCTTAGCAGGACTATTTGAAGAATTATCAGGCATTTCCTGGGATATTATTGGCCTTAGTGAAGTTAGAAGAACTGGTGAAGCTTACACAGTACTGACTAACGGCCACGTCCTCTGCTACAGGGGTCTTCCAGATAAGAAATAATCCGGGGTAGGATTTCTAGTGCATAACAACGTAGCGGGCAACATTGATGAATTCTACAGCATTAATGAAAGGGTAGCAGTCGTTGTAATAAAGCTGAATAGGAGGTACAAAATGAAGCTAGTACAAGCCTATGCCCCAACCTCTAGTCACGATGATGAAGAAATAGAACAGTTTTATGAAGATGTTGAACTAGCAATGAGAAAGGTGCAAACTCATTATACTTTAGTCATGGGCGACTTCAATGCAAAAGTGGGGAAAAAGCAGGTTGGTGAGCAAGCCATTGGCAACTACGGCATCGATTCTAGGAATGCAAGAGGAGAGATGTTAGTAGAATTCGCGGAAAGGAATAGGCTCCGAATAATGAATTAATACCTTCTTCAGGAAGCGCAGTAACAGGAAGTGGACCTGGAAAAGCCCTAATGGAGAAACAAGGAATGAAATAGGTTTCATACTCTCTGCCGATCCAAGCATAGTGCAGGATGTAGAAGTGTTAGGTAAGGTTAAGTGCAGTGACCATAGGTTAGTGAGGTCTAGGATTTCTCTCAATATGAAGAGAGAGAGAGTGAAATTAGTCAAGAGGAAACAGGCCAACCTAGAGGCAGTAAGGGTAAAAGCAGACCAATTCAGGCTGGTGATCGCAAACAAATATGCAGCTTTAGAACAGGAAGATGAAGATAACATAGAGCTAATGAATGAAACCGTAACTAGGCTGATCTCAGAAGCAGCAATTGAAGTGGGAGGTAAGGCACCAAAGCAACCTGTAGGGAAGCTCTCCCAAGAAACAAAGGACCTAATAAAGAAACGACAAAACATGAAAGTGTCCAACTCAAGAGATCAGATAGAATTCGCTGAACTGTCAAAACTGATCAACAAGAAGAAAGTAAGGGATATTCGAAATTATAACGTGGCAAAAATTGAGGAAGCCGTAAAATATGGACGCAGCATGAAATCAGTAAGAAGAAAACTAGGCATAGGACAAGGCAAGATGTATGCACTGAAAGATAAGCATGGTAATATCATCAGCAATTTCGATGACATAGTAAAAGCAGCAGAAGAATTCTATACTGACCTGTACAGTAGCCAAAACAGCCAAGCTTCTTCCATTCGAAATAGTGATGAACCGGATACAGAAGCTCCTTCTATAACTAGCGATGAAGTTAGAAGGGCCTTGAAAGACATGACCAGGGGAAAAGCGCCTGGAGAAGATGGAATAACAGTAGATTTAATCAAAGATGGAGGAGATATGCGGCCCTTTATACGCAATGCCTCACAACTTCAAGTGTACCAGAGAGCTGGAAGAACGCCAACATTATACTTATCCATAAGAAGGGAGACGTTAAAGAATTGAAGAATTACAGACCCATTAGCTTGCTTTCAGTATTGTATAAAATATTCACCAAGATAATTTCCAATAGAATCAGGACAACACTTGACTTCAGTCAACCAAGAGAACAGGCTGGCTTCAGGAAGGGATATTCTACGATGGACCATATCCATGCCATCAATCAGGTAATCGAGAAATCTGCGGAGTACAATCAACCTCTCTATATGGCTTTCATAGATTATGAAAAGGCATTCGATTCAGTAGAGATATCAGCAGTCATAGAGGCATTGCGTAATCAAGGAGTGGAGGAGGCATACGTGAATATCTTGGCAAATATCTACAAGGATTCCACAGCTACCTTGGTTCTCCACAAGAAAAGTAGAAAGATACCTATCAAGAAAGGCGTCAGGCAAGGAGACACAATCTCTCCAATCCTATTCACTGCATGCTTAGAAGAAGTATTCAAGCTCTTAGACTGGGAAGGATTAGGAGTGAGGATCGATGGCGAATATCTCAGCAACCTTCGGTTTGCAGATGACATTGTCCTATTGAGCAACAATGGAGAGGAACTACAACAAATGATTGAGGACCTTCATCGAGAAAGTGCAAGAATTGGGCTGAAGATGAATATGCAGAAGACAAAGATAATGTTCAATAGCCTGACAAGGGAACAAGAATTCAGGATCGCCAGTCGGCCTCTAGAATCTGTAAAGGAATATGTTTATCTAGGTCAATTACTCACAGGGGACCCTGATCATGAGAAAGAAATTTACAGAAGAATAAAATTAGGTTGGAGTGCATACGGCAGGCATTGCCAAATCCTGACTGGGAGCTTACCACTGTCGTTGAAAAGAAAAGTATACAATCATTGCATTCTACCGGTGCTAACATACGGGGCAGAAACTTGGAGGTTAACAAAGAAGCTCGAGAACAAGTTAAGGACCGCACAAAGAGCAATGGAACGAAAAATCTTAGGAGTAACGTTAAGAGACATGAAGAGAGCGGTGTGGATCAGAGAACAAACGGGGGTAGACGATATTCTAGTTGACATTAAGCGGAAGAAATGGAGCTGGGCAGGCCATGTAATGCGTAGGATGGATAACGGGTGGACCATTAGGGTTACAGAATGGATACCAAGAGAAGGGAAGCGCATTCGAGGACGGCAGAAAGTCAGGTGGGATGATGAGGTTAGGAAATTCGCAGGCGCAAGTTGGAATACGCTAGCGCAAGACAGGGGTAATTGGAGATCGCAGGGAGAGGCCTTCGTCCTGCAGTGGACATAAATATAGGCTGATGATGATTAGCTTGCTTGATCCGCACTTTCCATGCCACTGCTGCTGTTTTATTTGCATGAAATTTATCATATCGTTTTTATAATGCGTAAGAATTTCTATGCCTACCTAACGAGAAACGTAAGACGAATGCAATGGCTCATACCCCCGTAACGCAGAGGCTACAAGCGCTCAGCAAAGTGAAGCTAACAGTGCATACATTCATTGAAATAACCCATGCAACCCACAGAACAGCATACGTTTCAATAAAGAGCAAGCTCAAAGCAAGTATCCGAACCATAATTAAAGCATCAATAAATTCCCATCAGAACCATCATTAAACTCTTCTTTCTGGTGTTTTACGTGCCAAAACCAGTTCTGATTATGAGGCACGCCGTAGTGGAGGGCTGCGGATTAATTTTGACCACCTGGGGTTCTTTAACGTGCACTACAACGCAACCACACGGTCGTTTTTGCATTTTGCCTCCATCGAAACGCGGCCGCCGCGGCTGGGACTCGATCCCGTAACCTCGTGCTCAGCAGCGCAATGCCTTAGTTAACTGAAGAGGGGTTTAAGTAAATCGTATTTAGACGGCTAATGAAGTTAGACGGCTAATGTTCACTCACAGTGCCAGTATGTCATCATATAGTTGGTTAAACTTGTTGTTCACGATGTTTTTTGATCAGACATGTCTTTTGAGTCGCCGAATAGATTTGTTTTTGCTAGACGCTAGGTAGTTGGTGGTCTAATATCTGACGTTCCTGCGCAGAGTTCTCGCATGGAATCTACATTCTGTTAACTCGACGAAGCTCGCCGAAGAATTGAAAATTCTTGATATGTTGAGCAGTTGTATGCGTTTCGTGATTCTAAAGATGTGCAACAAATGAGGTGACGCTAAATTTTCGATGGACAGAATTATTAAGTGCTTGAAACGAATACGCAAAATGTTTGTTATATTTCTTATTCGCTGGACTCTGCTTGCTTAAAAAGGGATGAAGGCGTAGCGGCGCGAACTCAACACGATGAAATGGCAGAGTGTCAATATACGTCGACAAACGCACCACAGTGTCGAGCATTTTCTTTACTCTTGACTCTTGTTGTGTCGGTTCACATTTGTGTTATTATGTAACGTCATTATTTGCATTCTTGCACGGTTCTCGTTGGCCACCTTCATTTCTGCTCCACCGGGATGAAAAGGCGGCGACCGCTGTCCGGCGTTCATGACACACGTGTAACATAAAATTATAGGCTGTAGAAGGTGTTAATAGGCACACGCTGGCTCTCCTGGTGGAAATAATTTGATAGGTATCAGTACAATGCCTATATGCAACTCAGTAGGCTTCTTTATTTCTGTGTCGATATTTACATAGTCTGTACGGAGCCTGTGCTTCATTGATTGATTTAGTTGGATGAAATTTCAAAATGTGGGCAACTGTTGTGTCACCGGCTTCTCTCTAAACGATAATTCGTTCAATGATCTAAGAATTGTTACATTAGATGATCTGTAAAAAAAAAAGAAAAAAAACGGGAACAAAGCGCTTGGAAGTGCATAGTTACACAGAACGCAGAATACCTTGGAACTCAGAATTTGTTTGCAAATACGCAATGTTAGACACTGACAAATATGCAATAGCACTTTCACTATTTAAGGATATGAAGGCTTTTTCTCGCAGATCGCTGCACTGCCGGGCGACCCCCCCACGCTACACGTATGATTATAAATGCGATTCATTGCTGAAACACCATTCCACGCACCTTGTGCGCTTTTCACACAAAACGATTACTTAAAAGTGTAAGGACCAAAATTTCCACGGGCTGTCCTTCACAGTCTACAAACTCCAGGCATCATGTTGAATTCGGGTTCACCGGCTATCCTATGGATAGTATATTGCCTTAAGGCAGCCTATCAAACTCGTCTAGAGACCCTTTTATCCACGCTGTGTCAGCAATGCATCCATGACCCCAGAAAGCTTCCGGTCATGCATTTTTAACAGACAAGTTAGTCAAGGAAAAAAAGAAGTATTTTATTGCATAGTATACTACAGGCAAATGTTCTTGACGCGTTCAAATACGTATAAGGATGGTGGCCCATGCGTCAAGGTCGTGTACGTAGCTTTCTAGTTGCACTTAGCAGTAAAACTCATCAAAAATTCTTACTCTGCAGCAAAACTGGCACCAGCAGGAGAGTTCTATAGACTTATAGGCTATTGCATATTTTGTTGTTGCAGAGCACTTGACCGGAAATCTTTGGGGAGCTCTGCTTGTGAACATACAAAGGGTCTATACGCACTCAATAATCATCTATCAATTAATGGCGGTCCAAGCTTCTACCGACTGGCAAACGAAGTTTTTAAAGGAACGGCCCTCGTCACAGTACACTGGCACCGTTCGCTTCAGAGCACCGTCTCTGCTGCACTGACGGTGCTCTGCAGAAGAAAGAAAAGAAGAAGAAGAAAATAAAATAAAGGACACAAGGTAGGCAGGAAAGGCAGGCTACTGTGCGCATAACTGATGGTGGCAATTAAAAGCTCAGCTCCCGCTGCGGCCAACGAGATCCCGTGTAGGCAGGCGTGTGTCGACCCGCAGCGACTCCATGACGGGGCTTGCGCTGTCGCTGCTGCTAGTGCGGCGGCGGCGTCGTGGTGGGCACGGTGTTGTGCAGGAATGCGCGCTTTAGCCTAACAAGTTTAGGCCACGAGAGCACGGCTCCGCACTCTCCCGCGAGATTTTTCGCTCCCCCCCCCCCCCTGTTTGTTCATCGCGCTGGAAAACACCGCGAGAAAGCGGGTGATCAGGAGAGCTGCGATTGAGTGAGTGAGTGAGTGAGTGAGTGAGTGAGTGAGTGAGTGAGTGAGTGAGTGAGTGAGTGAGTGAGTGAGTGAGTGAGTGAGTGAGTGAGTGAGTGAGTGAGTGAGTGAGTGAGTGAAAGTGGATTAGTCGAGTTAGTGAAAGGGAATTACTTGAGTGAGTGAATGAGCGTGCGATATATTGGAGTAGGTGTGAGTGAGTGTGGTTTAGCGGAGTGGATGACAGTGAGTGGGTGAGTGAGCTTGATTTAGGGGAGTCAGTGAATCAGCGTGAGATAGTGGTGTGGGTGTGAATAAGTGAGAGTTAGAGAAGTGGGTGCGAGTGAGCGGGTGATGTGGAGCTAGTGGAGTGGGTGTAAGAGATTGAGTGAGCAGGCGAGCGAGAGCGCGAATGAATTGGGGCGAGCGAAAAAAGCAAGGCTAATGCCTTGCTTTTTTATAGTTTTGTAAAAAGATGCTGTCTAATAGCGTGATTTCAGTTTCTTACCAGCCATAAGCTTCTGGTACTTGTCAGTGTTTAATCGTTGACAGCGCGGATGTCCATTAAAACAGTTGAGCGTATAAGTGACAAACGTAACTAACGTAAGGACGACGATCGGTGAGTGAGTAACCAGAGTGAGTGAATGATGACTGACAGTGACTGAAGCAGTGAGTGGGTTAATGAGCACTATTTATTTTTTAGAATACACTTACGGTAGTTAGGTTAACCTCTGATGCCCGTCAAACTCGGCTGTGCACCTAACATGGAGTGAGAATTCAATTCTGATTTTTGTAAGCGGGCTCACGAGCACATCGGCAGGTCGATGTGAACGCCTTCATTGCTTAGCTATTACAGTGGCCCTCTGAAATGAGCATACACATCACACAACTGTTCTTGACTGCGGTCTACAGAGTGTGCGGTTCAAGCACTCCATCTGTTACCACGAGGTGGTGCTGGAAATATCCTCAACAATGAATGCGGTTGTCGTTGCCGACATTTGTGGTGTCTATATGAATAATCCAACGTAGTTGTCCGAAAGGGCCTGAAGTCTCGTGGGAGCGCCCCTTAACCTGAAGTGGAAGCTGATCTAATAGGAGGGGATAGGAGGCTTTCCTGCTTCTGTGATGAATGAGTAGAAATTCAAACGGTTGTGGACACTCCGTGGAAGTTCCGGAGCGGCAGTTGTCGAATGCATTTCCCTTCGCATCCATTCTCTTACTCTAATAAACCAACGGTTATCTGCCCTACGCATTACATGACCTGCCCAACTTCATTTCTGCCTCTTGACGTAAACTAGAATACCGGCTACCCCTGTTTGCTGTCTGATCCGCCCCGTTACCTTTCTGTGTCAGCGTAGCGCCTATTATTTTTTTAATTCCAGTGCTTCGTTGCCCTGACCTTCGCTTCTTCTCAAATTTATTTGTTGTTCCTGTAGTCTCCTCCCTGTCGGTCAGCGCTGGTAGAATTTGATTTTACCCGTTCATCGAAATATCTCTATATAAAGAAAACATTTCAAGGGCTAGGCGCTGAGCACATCATACTGTATAAGCATGTCAAGATAGTGCATAAACTTGCAGATGTGCACACCCCTAGTGCGTGTCACGTTACCCTTGCTTCCAACTTCCACGAGCACCATACCTACACTTGCGGCGTCGGCCACCCGTTGCTCGGAGAAGTAGGCTAAGCGGCGCCACCCGCAAACGCCGCGCCTGCCGGCACGGGCGGCTGTCCCCGTTTTTTTTTTGCATCTTTGTCCGTGGGGCTTGAGCACTGCGCATGCGCGGCCGTTTGCCGAGCTCCCCAAATGCAGTCAACGCTCGACGGCCGACGCGCCCAGCGATGGGAGGGAGAGAGAAATGCGCCTAGGGATGCGCTAGCCCTCTCTCCCCATCCCCACCCCACGCACCCTTTCCCTCTCCTTGGCCGCACCTGATCGTGAAGTTTCATTAATAAGCGGGCGCGTGGCCAAAGTGGCCAGCCGCAAAGCAGCAAGCGGCGTGCCTCGCCAGATGCGAGGACGCCTCGGCGCTCGTTCGGGCACGCGGGCGTTTGCGCCGATGCCTTTCTCTCTCCCTCCCTCCCTTTGGCCCTCCTTCTCCTCCTGAGGGAGAGAGGCTCCCGTCAACAGATGGTCGGTCCAATCTATTACGCCCTCCTCTCCCCTCTTCTTTCTCTTCTAAATTGCCCAATAAAGGGAGTTGGCCGAATGAGGCCCGAAGAAGGGGGGGAGGACCCTGTGGCAGCAAACGCTGTTTGTGTTAGACGGTTGTCGACCTCCTCGTCGGTGGAGTTGTCCAGTCGGTCGTGCCTTCCTTCCTTCTTTCTTTCCTTGCTTGCTTGTTTGCTTGCTTCCCTAATTCATGCTTTCTTCCCTCGCTTCCCTTCAATTCTCCCATCATTGTTTCATTTCCCCCTCATTCGTTCCTTACCTTTTCTTCTATTCTTGCCTCCTTCATTCCGTCCTTACTTCATTTTCTTTCTCTTTTTGCTTCTTTCTTTTCCTCCTTCCTAACTTGCTTCCTTTTGTCCCTTCTTTGCTCGTTCTCTTGTTTCGTCTTTTCGCCTTGCATTCTTTCCTTCTGTCTTCATTCGTGTTTCAGTTATTTATACATTCATTCCTTTTGCCTTCAAATGTTATTTCATTCATTCATACATGTTTTACTCTATGGACGATCAACAACGAAGGTTGTCAAACAGCTCAACAGTGTGATCGCCTTTGATAACATTACACTGTCCTCGTGCGCGCATATGTGTTCAGGAAACAGTACTTTGTTTTCTTTCTCATGTTCCTTTTGCTTGCTACCCTTTCCCCTACGTAGGGAAGGCAACAGTATGCTTTTTTGGTTAGCTACCCTACATTTATTTTTCATATTGTCTCTTTCTGTAGAAAAGTAATAATATGAACGTCTACCTACCGTACTAACCATAAAATACACGTACGTTCGCGTGAACGACCTGTAACTAGTAACGTGCGAACAAATACTACTGAACAAAGGTGTACTTACGTTTACACATTCGACTCTACTGGTATGATTGAGCGTAGGCAGATTTTTTTTTTTTTTTAGTGAGTGACCTGGTACCGCAGTAATGCCTTATGTTATTCCAGGTGCACTGTAGTACTGCCAAGACCTATGTCAGCAATCAGGTGCAATGGGTACTCTCTTTCTACATCTTTAGTTTTCTAATACGCATTTAGTGCTGTGGGGTTAGTAGTCTTTCCAGCATGCATGTGCATTTTCTTGCTACTAACCTTGCGAAGAGAGCACAGTCTACATTGTTACAGGTGTGCCTGGGATTTCGACAAACCTGCAGACCTCTGTCTCTGGGATTTCTTCCTGTATTAAGTTATGGTACACGTGCAACCAAATTCTACGAAATTCTAGTTCATAATTTTGCCACACGTATTATTCATTCTTTTTCGTAATGTGCAAATATGGTGGCCTTAATTTACAAAAGTTCTTGTGGTCTGTCTGACATAACGAACATAATAGACCGTTGGGCAAAAGTGTGTATTCTTCATTCTTGTGTTCTTGCCTTAATGCGATGTTCTTTCTTTTGGTCCTTCATTTATTTAGATAATTATATAATACTGACAGCACAAAATTTCTGACAGTAGTGAAAGACACTAACAATGGTGGATACAATATAAAGAACTATCAATAAAAGTTCAATGGTGATAGCAAGAGTAGACTTTTAGTTCAAAATGCAATGCACAAATAGACAAAAGAAGAAGTGAAGTATTGAAGAAGTTCAACTTCATACACTTACTCCTAGTCTTCCGTATTTAATGCCGCCGCCTCACTGTAGGTCGCTGTGGGCGAACTGGGAGACCGTTCAGCTAATATGAACGTCTTAATTTCTTATAAGCTTGAATGCATGTTCTTGCTCTTACTCTGTACAACCAGACCGTATCACATAGTCTGTCATCACATAGTCTGTATCACGTAGTGTGAAGCTAAGTCGCGTTTTGCCAGTTTCCAGTAAAATTCTGTTCTAACCTGGCATACGTTTTCTATCTTGTCTTCGCAGCCGGCAAGTCGGATATGAATTGTGTGATGATCGACTACTTTCCAAAGGAGGAGTACAGTCCTGATCCCAACGACTCAACGATGGCAATACCTTGTAAGTATGAGACTGTCCAGCCACCATCAGCCCTTTTCGAGTTGAAATGACATCTGCGCTGTTGCCTTCCAAAAATGCTGCATGTTCTCTATTTTTATCGTTTGAACACCTACCTGACTGTCCTGGGTATCATCGGCCGCATGATAAATGTATATCGTAGATCGCCTCTTTATGCAGGAAACCATTTTTTGCAATGCACATCCGACGAGATGAGGCAAACACCATATGCAAAGTTGTGATGCTTTTTTCAAATACCGTACTGGTATTGCTGCTCGAAATTATCGTCCGCGAACTGACATTGGAGAACTTTGTGCGTTTCCAGACGGTAATGCAGAGTCTAATGTAAGTCAGCTCAATCTATTCAGGCAATTCGCAATTGACCAAGCGCGATTGGAAATCCAGCTTTATCACTGCGTGAGAGTGAAAGTGTAATGACAGTCTTTAGATGATTTAGGCTAAGATGTGCAGTAATGAGAGCACGTTCACCGTGACTTAAAAACACCAATTTAATGCTCGCACTTACTTTAAAGCGTGAGACGGTACATCAAATTTGCAGCAAGAAAATGAAGCCGTACATTGTAATTTGATAGTTTCGAGGGGTACTATCATTAAAAGAAGCCTCTGGTTCTATGGTACATTATAGAGATGTGTGGCTACCGATGATACATGGTGGCTGAGCAGTTTAGTCAAATCATCAAACCAAATCAAATCAAACCAAATATGCGGATATTGGTACACAGATATATGTATCCAAGACTTAAAACATGTCGCTGCGTCACCTAGCGATTAACCTAAGTCACTGACCTTACGCAAGGAAAATGTTGAAAATCTACATTGGTATACATTAATCTTCACAAATGGCTTGCCCTCATAAAGAGTCTTATTGCAGCAAAGCACGCTTTACAGGACAAAGTGCGTTTTGTTTGAGGAGGCTTATAAGGAACTACTGCTGAAGGAACGGCCATATTTAATCATTTCCACATTACAGAAGCGTTCGTTTAAAATTACTACACACGAAACTAACTATTATTTATTTGTAGCTATGTTTACATGAACACAATTAGGTGGGGTCGACTCGGCTTGTCTGGCCGACAACCGGTTGTTGGGTTTACTTAAGGTGGCGGTCCCACTCCGACGGCACGAGTCCCCCGTTTTCAGTGCTTTTGGAGCAACCGTGGCGGCTCTTCTACTTAGGATTTAAATTTATCGTATATACCATAAAAAAAAGCTTAATTCTTGTAGATTCCAACTATATATAACATAAAAATAAAATTTGTCGCAGTTTCACCCGAAAGGCGAAGCACCAATTGCGATAGCAAATTAGTAGAGAGCTATACGGAGTAAGGATAGTAGTTTTATCAGCTGTATAAACTTGGACATGCAGCAGCACCAGCAACGCGCAGAACTGTCGTCGACGCCGTCAGCATTTCGCCCGCGTTCCCACCGAACGTGCGCGGCGTCGGTGACTGTTGCCGGTGCCTCTGGGGGCGGCTCGGAGATTTTCGACGAAATCAGAATGGGACACTCCTCGAGCAGCGTCGGAAATCTTACCCACCTTCTCGCCTCGCAATGTTTTTATATAAATACGCATTTGGTGCCGCAGCTAAACGTCGCCTCCTCCCGTCCCCCCACGGCCTTTCGCGCGACGGAAGAAGTCGCGTTTGCTCTCTATATATGGTGATTGTAAAGGAGGAAAGAGACGCTTAATTCTGCAGCCCTTCAGGGAGCACGGCGCAGAACGCGCGTTTGCGTTCTGACGTGCGTTCGCTCCCCGTGAAAGCGCGCGTCCCTCGCGCCCTTTCACTCGCACATATAGCGTTCGGCGGCGCTCGGCGACGATTTCATCTCCATTGACGTCATACGGAACCTCATGGCGACGGCGACGACGACGCCGACGGCAGAAATCCGCTTTGGAGTGTCCATATAATTGGCTAATGTGACTTAAAAATAAATGTTCAAGAACAAGCATGAGATAGATGGTTTTTGCGAACTGTGTCTCAGTTGTGACCATATTTAGAAGAAACTACCGCATTTACTGCATTGCGGCTTGCTCTGTAGCTTTAGGACATAATTATCTATTTCCTAGAGGCAGCAAAATAATGTTGAATATTTACTTTTTGGATAATTTGGTTTTGAAGATTGCCAAATATCGCAATCTACATATGTATTCACATATGTATTCTAACTACTGTATAAGTAATAATTTTTTATTGTACTCTCCTCCCTTACACAATGCCTCTAGGGGCCTGTAAGGTATCTTTAAATAAATAAATAAATAAATAAATAAATAAATAAATAAATAAATAAATAAATAAATAAATAAATAAATAAATAAATAAATAAATAAATAAATAAATAAATAAATAAATAAATAAATAAATAAACAGCCCGGCAACTACACGCTCAAGGAATATAAATTTTGGATAAATTAGAGTTCAAGGAATTTCCATTTAGGACGCAAAATTTCATTCATGTACCTTTATTATTTTTAAACCGCAGCTTCGTAGCTTTAGTATCTTCCCGAAAAATGGCCAAAGTAGAATCAGAATTCTAAATATTGCTTAATTTCGGTCGCATTACTAAGAAAACTAATAAAGGTACATGAATGAAATTTTGCGTCCTAAATGAAAATTTATTGAACTCTAATTTATCCAAAATTTAGCTTCCTTGAGCGTGTAGTTGCCGGGCTGTTCACAACAGAAGATTGCAATATTTGGAAATCTTCAAAAGCAAGCTATCCAAAAGTAAAAATGCAGCATTATTTTGCTGCGTCTAGGAAACAGATAATTATGTCCTAAAGCTACAGAGCAAGCCGCAATGCAGTAAATGCGGTAGTTTCTTCTAAATATGGTCATAACTGAGACACAGTTCGCAAAAACCATGTATATCATGCTTGTTCTTTGACATTTATGTCTTAGTCACATTAATAAATTTCTTATATTATATATAGTTGTAATCTACAAGAATTAAGCTTTTTTATGGTATATATACGACAACTTTATATCCTATGTAGAAGAGCCGCCATGGATGCTCCAAAAGTACTGAAAATGGGGGGGGGGGGGGGGGGGGGGGGGGCTTGTGCTGCCGGAGTGGGACCGCCACCTTAAACGTTTGCGTTTCAAGCCGACCTGGTGTCGAGGCGAGTTCTTGTCAACCCACCTGCAAATGGTGAGTTGGCCATCCCGACCCAAGATGCACGTAAACGCGGCCGGGTCGGGCTGGCTCGGCTCGACTTGTGACTCTGCCCCGCTCATTTATGTAGACGACGCTCACGTCTTGCGTGTCGTGTTCGCAGACGCCGTGAAGCGTGCCTCGGCGTTCATCCTGATCAGCGCCCTGGTGCTGGTGGTGGGGGAGCTGCTGTGCTTCCTGGGCCACCTGTTTCGGCGCGGACGTGTGCTCACCTTTGCTGGAGGCATCGCATTCATACTCTCCGGTCAGTTGCGACGCGATGGGCAGCATGCATTCGACGCGCGCTACCGCGAAATGTGCAGACGACCTTTTGTGTCGGTCCTTGCAGACGACCTTGCAGACGAAACGCGCAGACGACCTTATGTATGGGCATGCATGCACGCACGAGTGGTGCGCGGAAAACGCAGACTTGAGTCCCAGGGATTTCTGTAGTTTGTGAACACTAGACATACTACTGTTAAATTTGTCAACACATTTCCCTTTCAGCAGCACTAGAAGTGTTGTCACCGTGCGCACATTATTCGTATAAGAGAAGATTAATATCTGGCGCCTCCGGCACGTTCCCATATTTACTTAGGCACAGCCTATAAAAAAAAAACATGTTGCACAATAACCAGCAGTTTGAGGGGCTTCTTTTTTTCTTTACCAGTGGTGACGAGCGTACGCTAAGCCGGCTGAGCTAAGTTGTGAGTGCGGACGAGGATGAATAGTTTGGGGCTGGGCTAATGGGATTTCAAAAGAGGAGTGAAGCCGATGGATGGAATTTAACGGACCTGAGTAATGAATATGATAGGTCGGGGGCCATTGAATGACACAGCATCACGTCGATTTGCGCGGTAAAGCAGTTAATTGTTTTTTTTTCTTGCGCGTCACTTAAAGGGTAATCAGCTGCAAAAATTACAGCAAACAATTTCCTTAACTTCTTTCTGCCTGATATCCTGCATCACGAGAATGGTCGTGGCACGAAATGTCGAGGTCCTGTAATGTCGTAGCTAAAAAGGTTGTCGCAGTTTCACCTGAAAGGCGAAGCATCAATTGCGATAGCAAATTTGTAGAGAGCTATACGGAGTAATGATATTAGCTTTATCAGCTGTATAAACTTGGACATGCAGCAGCACCGGCAACACGCAGAACTGTTGTCGACGCCGTCGGCGTTTTGCCCGCGTTCGCTCAAAATGCGTGCGGCGTTGGTGACTGTTGCCGGAGCCTCTGATATAAATAGGTACTTGGTGCCGCAGCAAAACGTCCCCCTCCCTCCCCCCCCCCCCCCCCCCACCCCACGGCCTTTCGTGCGTCAGAAGAAGGCGCGTTTGCTCTACATATATGGTGATTGTAAAGGAGGAAAGAGACGCCTACTTCTGCAGCCCTTAAAGGTACGTCCACACTAGCGACAAAAACGCGCGCGACACGCCGCGCGCGGCGAGCGATGCTGTCGCGCGCGGCAAGATTCACGAAAAGCGGCAGCAACGCGCGGCAAACGTTCGAATGGGTGCGAGACCCATTTCGGCAGCCGCAAAACGAGCACCAATCAGAAGCGAGCTGCGCAGTTGTGGCGCCACCTGTCGCACAAGCAAAGAATCATAATGCATGGGCTCTGAGATTGAACAGTGACACGCACGCCGTAAAATCTCAGAGGCCATGTCCAGTGAAGGGGGCTGTTTTTGTTAAGCCTTCCCACACCGCCACCGAGACGTCGACGAAGAATTCGCCTCGCAATGGAGGCGTTTTTGGAAACCGTTCGCGGATATGCGTGCCTCTATGTCAAATCGAACGTCGATTATAAGGACAAGGAGCTGGGTGCCAACCGCTGGCACATGCGGGAAAGCAGAGTGTGCGCCTGGCTCTCAGTGTCCCTGTACCGCCATATAGGGCGCACCCAAAACTTTCTCGTCCGCTTTCTGGAATCGTCGACGTTGCACAAGTAAAGAACAAATAAGTATTATAGTGTTCACAGTCACCAGTAGCTCCGCGTCCGTATCCGACATGGCTGAGCGTGGCCGGCAGTGGCGCAAAGAAACACAGACACTTCCAATGGAACACGAAACCGGCAGAACGGAGAGCGCGTTGTCACGAGAAGTATCGAATGGAACGAGACAACGCGGCACTCCACGCGCCGTTGCCGCGTGCCGCAAAACGCCAAAACGCGAGTATAGACTTGCCCGCGCGAGTCTGCCGCGCGGGCGCTTGCCGCGTGCGGCGGGTCGCGCGCGTTTTTGTCGTTCACTCCCCGTGAAAGCGCGCTTCCCTCGCGCCCTTTCACTCGCATATACAGCGTTCGGCGGCGCGCGGCGACGATTTCATCTCCATTGACGTCATACGGAACCTCACGGCGACGGCGACTGCGACGGCGACGGCAACGGCGACGCCGACAGCGACGCCGACGGCAGAAATCTGCTTTGGAGTATCCATATAATTGCTATCGCAATAAAAAGAGCGCGAAATAAACCAGCGCAAGAAAGACGATCGACACAGGACGAGCGCTACTTTTAACGTACTTGGCGAACGCAATGATACCTGCCAGGTTCGAGAGACGGCAGAGGTTGTGCAAGACAAAGTGTGGATATCAGTGATGGACGAGTGTGCTAAACTGGGCTGGTTGGTGCATGTAGAATGGCTGTGTTTACACAGTGCTGTGTCGGTCATCTACACCACACGTCCCGTCTTTGGCGCTATTCGTATCGCTCAGGCCGGCGATTGATACGCAAATAAGCTTTGAAACTTCTCTCTCAGTGCAAGCCGTAGAAGCAGAACAAGTGAAACCACTGTGTGACTACAATCATATGAAGCAAACGGACAATGAATCCAGGAAAAGCGTAATTAACTGTTCTTTGAAATGTAAAACTAATGAGGTACAGGGAGATGAAAGTGCACGAAAAGACAACTTGCCAGAGGTGGGAGCAGCACCCACATCGTCTGCAATTGAAAGGTGCTGTGCTTTTACCATTAGCCTACCAGTGGTGCCAATCTTCCCGTCAACTTCCTTGGGTATTGTGTGTGTATGTGTTCTGTAGTAGCCCTGAGTGTGCTAGCCAGTGGCGTTCCCGGCCGTGGCAGCGGGTGGAGAACATCTTATTTATTTATTTATTTATTTATTTATTTATTTATTTATTTATTTATTTATTTATTTATTTATTTATTTATTTATTTATTTATTTATTTATTTATTTATTTATTTATTTATTTATTTATTTATTACATGCTGCAGGCCTCAAGTGCTCCAAGCAGGACAGGCACGCGTAACAAAATGCAAATAAGTATAAACAAAATTGTGAAGATTGTAAAGAGAACTATAACACAGTTACATCTACCAACCAAAGTATAAGATATCGGCGGATGAGATCTCGATTAGAGATTCACTTATCTATCCACGGTCTAAGCACGTGTTTCTACTTGGATGACAACCAAGGTTTCAAAGATAGTGTAGAGAAGCCCGGGCAGAAGGTACCTCAGGCTGTCAAAGGGGCCTTGGGTTTGAGAGTTATGAAATGATGACCGATTGCTTCACAGAATGCATGCTTTGTGGTGTGAATTTCTTTCCCTTGTCCTTCGTGTTTTTGACTGGTTTTTCCTGTAAATAATGTACCAACTGGGCCGGATTTCGACTCTCCTCCACGTTTTGAATTACCGTTATGGCTATACTATTCTTGTGTCTATTATTTTGTACAGTTCCATTGAAAGAAGGTCTTCGCTCATGGAGGATGTTGGAAGGGTCGTCGTGCCCCGATACGCCGAGCGTGCGTCACTCGAGACTGTTGCCGATCTGTCGCAGGGCTCATGATCCTGGTGGGCATGGTGATCTACATCTCGACCTTCAAGGCCGAGGTGGGCTCCAAGCTGCGGCCCAAGTCTTCCTTCCAGGAACCCCTGTTCACCTACAGCTACGGCTACTCGTTCCTGCTGGCCGTCACGGGGCTCATGTCGTGCGAGCTGGCGGGCACCTTCTCCATCTTCCTCTGCATCCACCGTTACCAGCAGCAGCTCAGGAAGAAGCTGGACCGGCTCAAGCCGGTCGACCACCTGCCGGGTTGCCGGCGGTACCAGCAGCCTCTGCAGAGACACGCCTCTTCGGCGAGCCAGCGCCTGCTGCCCCACTCGTCTTCCCCGCCTCCCACGGCACCCGGCCGGAGCGCGTCGGCCCGGAGGCACCACTCCTACCACCAGCAACACACGGGCTCCGAGCCCAGCTCGCTGGCGTTCGAGCCCCCGTCGCCTCCGGGCTCGTCGAGGCTTCACCACCACCAGCACCACCAGCAGGGTGGCGGCGGCAGACCGCGCTTGCCGGCGTCGGAGTCGATGAGGGACCTGTCGTACTACAACTTCCCCCCTTTCTCGAGAGACACGACCTGCAACACCGTCTCCACCACGGCCGACAACCTGACGCGCGAATACTCGCGCGAGTTCTCGTTCGAGACGTTGCGCCGGACCACGCCGGTCTGAGGTTGTTGCCCGCTGTAGGTGTAGCTGTCGCGGTCGGTCTCGTTTTTTTTCTCTCCTCATCGTCGTCGACTCGGAAGACGACGACCAGCAATCACTCACTCACTCTTCGTTGCGGAGGCGACACTGTGTACAGCGGGCGACGCTCGTTTGTCAGATACCCCATTCACTCGCTTGCAAATAATGGACGCTCGTGTGTAGAAAACCTCGAGTCCTGTGCGCTAGCAGTGAAGGAGAGGAAAGAGTTGAGGCCGGGTGCCAATGAAGGCGACGCCGTGGCGAGTTTGTGTGATGGCTTCACGGAAGTATTGTCAGGGGCTAACTGTCAGAGTCCTCTCAGCTCAGATGATACGTTGGTTAGTAGTCATCGTAGAATGCTACGTGTAGAATTTCCAGTGCAGTTCACTTTCAAGGAAGTGGCAGGCAAGGCTTTTCCGCGCTCAGCTGTGAACTGTAGAGGGTGTGAGTGCTTAGCGAGAGAGAGAGAGAGAGTACGCAGACGTTGGTTCAAGTGCCTAATTTATTCACGTACTGAAAAATGTACTGACCAGTCGGTTTTCGTTTGACTCAACGCCAGATGAATCGTAGGTGGTGACGACGTGTTAGTAGCTACGTGAATCATGCCGACTTGTACAAACACGGTGATAGTAAATCACAAGGCGAGCATCAAACTACGTGGTGCTGCCGTCTTTTCATCATGACAGATTCTGAAAATTGGGCATGCTCAACCATCACCAGGCCTTTGTGTCGCTTACATGACGCCCACAAGGTAGCGCTTTAACATATCGAGATAAGGTCGTCGGCTAGGGTTACTCCTTATGGTCTTACCAGCTGTATTTGGCATCGCTGTACTCGTATCGACACTAAAGCCGGCGGTGAGAGGTTCGGTCACACTTAGTCGAAGATGGCAGCGTGTTATCAAGCCCATGTACGGTCGAATGAAGCCATGAGCTGACTATTTCTGCATCTGTGTCAGCTATGATCACAAAAGGTATTTTGATGCCTTTGTCACTATAGAGAGAGTTATTCCATTTTATGATATGATAATCATATCTACAGCTTGCGCAATAGGAAGCAACGTAGCGTATAATTCAGGCCCTTCCAAAAAGAAAGAAAATTCGCAGAAAAAAAGAAAGCACCAAACCTACAGCAATGCCACCAACTCTGGCGCAAGCTCTCTCCGAACGAGCCACACAAAAACATCGTGTATGTAAATCACAATTCCGGCACTCGCACCCCCTATTTGTGAAAGAAAGAATAACAGCTTATTTTCTGATGTCAGGCATCAGAAAGTTCTAACTTCGCACTGAACGTAGCAATCTACCAGATGACTGCACCCTGGATGGCAACTCCTACTAACGACCGACTACGTGCGGAAAGCTGATGGTTCGTTCTTAAAGACGTAGGAAAATGAAAGCAGCTCCTAGCTCAGTATAAAGCTCAGTGGGAACGCGAGCGCAAACCGAATGGCGTCGAGCCTCCCAGGCTTATGTCGGGTGACCAAGGTTCCGGTTCATGGCATGGCCTCAGAGACTGCACGTGCGTTGACGAATCTCGGAGCCGATGTATTACGTACGCTACTAGTTCTCAAAGCTTCCGCCTCAAGCAGCGCGATTAGGGGGTCGTTCCTTTCCTGTTATTTCGCTCTTTCCTATCTGAGTGAAAAAGCAGAGGGCTGGCGACAATTCTTGCGCCTGTTTAGAAGAAGCAGACTAAAGGGACTCATATGCAATTTCGGCTCCGGGACAGGGCGAAGTACTTCACGTCCTTGCGAAGCTACTATATTAAAGTACACTAAATTTCAAAAGTAATTTTATATGTCATACTATAGCACTGTGATCATTTGTTGAGGACGTGCTGCGGTGCATTTCCATGCGGCAGCACGTAGAAGTGATTGTGCGATGTAAAGGTGACTCTAGAAGATTTAATCTGCAATGGTGAAAATTAGCCAAAATTTGGGCCGCTAAGGGTGCTGAACGTAGAACTTGAAGGCACTTGAACTTAGGCTTCTCTCGTCAAGTCATTTTTATTCCCCTCAGCTATTCATCTACGCGGCATCGCTCACAAAATGGCCGTGAGATGGCGGTACGTGGCGCATGAACCGGAGTCCTGGTAGCGCAGGGTTTTAGACAACACAGTGGTGCTGGCTTCGATCTCCTCCCCTCAATCTCTGCAAGCAGCCCTTACGTGAGACAAATGTTCAGCCCGTTCTCAAACCGCTTATACTCATCCCCGGTATCAATCACCACCGGTATTAATATTCCCGCTTAGTTTACAAATCACGATTCCCTCCTTGACTAAGTAACCCCCACATAAGGGATTGCGTAAGCACTGACGCTTAAAGCACAGATCTCATACTCAGGCACGAGTGAACCGTCTTTATTACGTTGATCTTGTTTTTCATCCGTGGTAGTAGGTTTTTAAAGTCAACAACGCGTACAGTAGTGTCCCGTATCCAACATATTTACTTACATTTCGCTCCGTTAAAAACAATTTGATACCAGTGCGCACGAAGTTGAAAAGTGACGGAGGTAAATTACAGAAAAAAAAATTCCGATTTGCCGCGGTACTGTTTTAATTTAGGTGATTTTGAATGGCTGCGAACCGATACTCGTTGATGCTTCATCTATGGCATGCGGCCGTTCATAATGAAGCACCAGACAGCGAATCATGGCGTCGGTTACAGGACACTACTGCACTTGTTGTCCCGGAAAGGCCTTTTCATAGCGCCATCTCGCGGGGGCCTCGAGAGTACACGTTATCCTTGCACGGGAGGGAGTTTCATCTGGATAGATATCGCGTAGGCTTTTCAACTGCCCCAACACACAGGAGCGATAAGTATGCATGCATTGACGCAGCATCTCGGCTCAAATAATAATTAAAAAAAAAGAAGTCTTAGCAGTGTGCGCGACCCGGTCGTGCGCCGAGGTGGTGGACTGAAGCGGCAAGTCGACGTTCTATCGTCGCTACATCTTTGTATCTTAACACTTTCAAAGAGACTCCTTTCACAAGCATCATCGAATTGTTCAAGTGGAGAGACTTTGTATAATGCAATTCGCGGGTGCCGGTGGTTTTTTTTTTTTTTTTTTTTTTGTTTCTGAAAACCGCGGCACGACACCGAGTTGGCGCTTTCGAAGCGTCCTCTATTCCACGGAGTGGTGAACTGCGGTCTGCCCTAGCTGGCTGGGCGTAAATGACGCAGCTGGACTTGCGGAAGTGACGTAATACTACCTGACGTGGCGCCGGCTGTCATCAGCCCCGTGTTGCTGCCTACGAGCATATCACCGCGAAGACCGCCGCCTCTCCTCCACGCATTTCGTTTCGGGAGAGCGGCCCCATTACGTCACCGAAGCCACGCCCCCTACAGACTCTTACGTGTGTCAGTGCGTGTGTTCTTTTTGTTTTCTTTTTTCTTCGACCTGTGTGCTTTTGGATGTGAGCGAGTGATACCAAGCTTACGCGGCGACGCTCGACACCGGCGTATCTCATCTACGTAGTAGCTTCGACGTCACTCGCCCCGCCCCCACCCGGTCTCCACTCAGCACTCACCAGTCCTTTCGTCAGTGTTGGTGCCACGCCCTGCTGTGTGAACTTTTTTGTTCTTATCACGTGTCGTGTGCACAGGTGACTGGGTTCTCTTTCTCCCTCCCTCCTCTTTTTTTTTCTTTCTTTGCACGTGTGCCAAGACAAACAGAAAACACACCGCGGCGGTGCAGCCAGGCCGACCGGAAGTAGTGTTTCGGCGATCCCCACTTCCGGTGCACGTGACTCTGTCGACGACCAATCACAGGCATCGTTTTGTGCCGGCGGCGCCACGAAGAGAGAGAGAGCGCGTCGACGAGAACATTTCAACCAGACGAAACACGCGGTGGCTCAAACATGACCAGGGTTATATATCCTCTCGATCTTCAGGAAGGTTTTAGCTTAAAACTATACCGAAGAGCGTTCAATTTTTCGCTTGTGTAACCATTCATACCGTTATATGATAGTTGACGAGACACACTTGTTTGTTGTATGACTAGTCGAGTTAGCGATGTTCATTTCACCTCGTTGGCTGAGTTCTTCGCGGAGTGCGTCGGCTGAGTGCATGTCGCGGCGGCGACTTCCCGCGCGCATGCGCACGTGACTTCGCTGACACCATCAGAGAGCGCTAATGTTTCATTAAGAACATTAGCTGTGGGCTCACTCAAAAATGATTACAGTCTACGTTTTAGGCGTAGTAATGGCGACGGGAGTTTACCTCTAAATGTTTATCTGATGTCATTCACGGCTTACCACTGAGATCACTTTGGCACTGCCAAAGAAACAATGCCCCAAGCTTTTGTTTTCCTTATGTGTTTCTCAGCTGAACTTGCAGCGTACGATGCTGCCTGAACCAATACGAGTCGGAGACCAGGATACGTAATGAATATAAATAAGTAACCAGGAATGACGGCATCCACTGACGTCGAAGCTCAGATTTAAGGTACATTCAAAATAATGAACACCTACGTTGTTCCAAAATTGATTTAGTTGAACGCTTAAGGAAAGCAGTGGTGCGCAACTTTTATACGATATCTAGTTTGCGGTTATGCGACGTACCAGATACCAGAGTCGCTTGGGCACACACTCTAATGATGCATACAACAAATTATAAACAAACAACAGGAGGATTTTCGCAATTGGGTTCTTGCGCCAAAAGCACTACATCATCTATTTCACGATTCAGTGAAATTTTGTGGTTCTCATCCGTTTTAAAGGCGCGAGGTTCTACGCTACTAAGAGAACCGTGCATAACACACTGCGTAAACCTGACTGAAATCTTAGCTTAAATCTACAGCTATGGAGCGCCCTCTTCGAGGTCTATCAAAAGGGTAAGTCGTTATAGTGCGTTCATGAAGCTCATTTCGGCACGTGACTTCGCCTTACTGCGGTGTATTTGCAAGTGCGTAACAACGTATCTGTTTCCGCACGTAGTTATTGCCTAAACCTATCATCCTGCGTACTATAGACTAGGATGCCTGTCCAAAACGCGCCAAAACCTGAATCCACTTAGAGGGCGCAAATTTTCCTGGCATTCATCAAAGTTTGTGAGGCGCGCCTAACGCGGCAATACATTTTTTTTTCAGTGTGTCTCAACGATTATTTCTTGTAGCATGTGGACAGCAGACCACGCGGCGAAATTTGACCATTGCCTATAGCATCTACTGTTGTCGAAAACCTGGGAAGGCGGCGCCACTGCAGTAGCACAGCGGGTATTACGCATTTCGATGGGAGTGGGCAGGCATTGTGTAATGATACGCATAAGGGTGTGGCCTGACGAACGCGGTAGTGCCAGCGCTGGAAATAGGTCAACCGAAACGATTCAAAAAGATTATGACCATTCATCCATTTTACATTATTTTTGCTGCAAGAACGTCTCACGTATCGCCGTTATCTCTGGTCCTTAGGGGGGTGTATGAACTTTTCAACATCCTTTTTCGTGCCTCGACGGCGGTTAGTGCAGTCAAGCTCGTTATATTTCTACCTTTCTGCCCTTCTTTTCAAGGTCCCTGTATTCAGGCATACAGGGACCTTACTTCTTTCACGCCCTATGCGCCCTCTGGTGGAAGCGAGGTCACGTGCACGCGCAGGGCTGTTTCGTCGACCGGCGCCTGCCTTCATTTAAGCGTGCTCCCGGCGAACGCAAGCTACCCCGGTTGTATACTGGCACCTAGAGTCTGTCACACCTATACCACACGCAACACCACAACAAAACACGAACCAAGTCTTGCATAAACACACGAATGGAACAAAAGAAGTGCGCGTGCGATCTCAAGCAAATTCACACAGCAGGCAGCTGTGACTGAAGCGCGTTCTTCCGATTCACGCATGCGCAGCAGACATGGCGAGAACCACTCTGCCACGAAGAGTATTCAGCCGCGTCGAAACTATGCCAAGATTATCTATCCGCGCTTGTCTTTAGGTTCAAAGGGCCCGGGTTTTCTGCACCAGGTGAACACGTGGTCGACTCGAGCAAGCCACACTGGAATAGTGCCAAGGATGTACTGAATGCGCCGCTGTTTTAGAACGGCAATGATGTCAGGCTAAATTCACTAGCAAAAAAAGAAAAAAAAAACAAGTTTTTGTTAGCAAGGAAATAGAACTCAGTGACGATGCCTTAATGTAAGTGCGAAATGGCCAAAAGAAAAAGAATTTCTGTTGCTCAAGCAGGCTGGTGCAAAATGAACGTTAAACGAAAGGTTGGCGTTTTGTGGCGCAAAGGAATACCTCACCGTAAACGATGTAGCAGGCTAGGCATCTGTTAGACCTAGATCAGCTGCCTATCAACAGCGAAATGCCAAGCCTTCGGCAACATTTCTTTTATCGTGCCAAGACCTACGCAGTCGTAAAATTGCGATTAAGGTTAACGTCTTACAATTTCTTTTGAATATTACGTATCAATACAGCTTAAGTGTTATCTATTCATATCCTATTTGTGTTTAACCAACCATGGTTGGACGTGCCAAAAGAAACTAGCCTGCCTTCTTCAGGTAGGGCATACCCCTGTCCATGGTAGGGCTTTGCGAGAATTTGACGCGCAAAGGTGGTACGCGTACTTTTCGTTAATGTTTCGATACAGATGCACAACTTATTCTGCTTTTCACATCCAGATACGATGAGAGTGTCTCGCACGCTCGCCTAGCTTGAATCAGAAAGAGTGATTACCGCCGATGCCGCGCAGAAAAGGGAGCCGTTTGCTTCATGTCGACTGGATGGCAGAGCATAACGCACGACAATGGACGGAAGACGAGACTTAAGCTATACGTGTACTAAGAAGAAAGTTGTATTGCTTGATCAATGCGCTATTAGTGCGTTTACCCTCTTTCGTCTATGTTGTCTCCCATTATTTTACTTCATTTCCGAGTCAAACGTACAGTTTAGACCTAATAGTTCACGTGTTGCCGTTTACACAATATCGTCATTAGCCGCATGTATAGACAGGAACAGCAGCTCTGATGGCGTCGCTTTGCGGCACTGTAATCAACCACAAAACGTTAGATGCGTGTTCTTGTTCTACGTGAGTGTTCACGTCGAAAGGAAGCAACAAGAAAGTTTGTATACTTTCGCGAGACAGGGTGAATAAATGTCTCAATTTCGCACCTAGTCAGGTGCCTTACGGCTCCTAGACAGCCCTGACGTGAGACGCCAGGGTTACCTGGAAAATTAGGGCACGGCAGGGAGTGATAAAGTGCGGACACTGTGGTGGTTACTCCGCTGACGCCCATACCTTGTGGATCCGCCCCTCTCCAAAGATGTTCTTCGAGGCTTCCCTGATGAGAATGCCCTCGCCCCCCGCAACTCATGTTCACGAAGCTTACGATTCTGCCAATGGCTTTACACCAGCGGCTAAGTAAAACAAAGTCGGTAAATTGGAGTGACAGTTACGCGCAATTTGATTGCACTTATCATCAACACGATGGCGCCGCCAGCGTTGATTACGCGAACATTAATACTTATACGGTCAGGTTCAAGCTCTGTACTGCCGCCCTGTGGCTGACCACTTCGTTTGCCGTACGCATACATCCTCTGGTGCCGTATTTTTTAATGATACATATCATTTCACATTCTTTTCTCGCCGTTCGTCATTGACTCGGGCAATCGTCACGCCGTCGTTATCGCGGCAATCGTCCACTTGGCGCCGCACGATTGTACGAAAATGATTCGAAGCGCTGTTTCATTTCGTCATATACTGTCGGCGTGTATCTTCGGCTGTTCTTCTGCTAAGCGTAGCTAGCCTGAGACCGGGGGGGGGGGGGGGGGGGGTGCTATTTCATGGCACTGTCAAATTCCGCCACGTTGGCGTGTTTTGAGCCAATCGCAGAAGGCAAGATGGCGAATTCGACAACATGGCGGAATTTGGCAGTGTCTCGGTGGCTGCCAAGATGGCGACTCGCCGGCCTATACGGACGAAGCAGCTTCTTTAATAGGTCGTGTTGGCATCGCGCACCCCTGCTGATGGTTCCCTCTAACTAACGGTACCTCCTCGAGAAGCATGAAATGACCTAGCCACTACAGCCTTCAAAAGGCTGTTTTGGCTAAACAGACACGTCCCCCGTAAAGGTCTCCATGAGGCTAATTGTTCGACGGAAAAGCAACTAAATTGTTCCGAATTACCATCTAACGTTGGAATCCACAGATCACCAGTAAACGTCGATCAAAAGCTAATTCCGTGTTCCCTGTCATATTGCACACGAATACATTTGACTGGTTTCTACGATGCTCCAAATCGAGTAGCAGCGGCGCGCAGCCTTCTCAATATTGGAAGCAGAAACAGCCGGGCATAGCCGAACGTTAAGCTGCTCTCAGAGCAATCTGAGTAGCTACGTGATTGAGATGCGAACGGGAGTGCTCTAGAATGCTCGAGAGCGACCAGTAGAATGTACGATAACGCAAACAAATCTCGAAATTCATGCTTTTCCCGTATTTTGGGCACCAATAGCGACCACTGACGTCATGGCCACCACCTATCGGTGGCGTTGGCAGCAGATGCCTACTAAGTGCGGAAATCGCCAGATTCTGAGGCAAATTCCGCGTTATAGAAGAAGAGCATAAGGTGCTGTATTTTGCGAAGATTCCTTAAATTTTTCATTAGTAATTTATCGTCGTCTGTCGCGCGAGTAGCCGATGCGCGGCGGCGTCTGAGCCAATGACGAAGGCCGATAAGAATGTGAAATGAAATGTATCGTTAGAAAACGTGGCGTTAGAACACATACTCCGCACGCTTGCGAGCGAGCTGTGACGCACATCTGCCCTTCTATGGTGTTGAAGCCAGACGAGTACCAACGTCAGGGCCGGCAACTGTTGCACAATTTTGCTTACTAGCGCGAGCGTAGTACGTTTACTCTGAAGAAAACAATGCACAGCGAGATAGTTGCCACCTCGAGTTCAGCAATTTCGTGTTTACCTTAAGACGGCGAACGCATTCGACATGAACAGAGGCAACGTCCTGACATGGTCCCAAAGTGTCTTAAAGTGGTAAGTAGGCTTACAATCAGCTCTGAAACGAATAGATTCGGCTTTCGTGTGAGGCACTGTCTACAAGAACGCCGGCTTTTAGGAACGGTGCAGTGGTAGAGTTTGGTGGTGAAGTCATTTCTTTGCATGCTTTTGTAGCAGACGTAAGAAAGCAGGTACCGATTTGTTTGCCTGTAGTCCTTGTGTCCATTGTCTTGCGATCAGCCTTTACCATCCGTCGACGCCAATGATTCTTGAGCTTGCTGGGGTAATCGCGTAGACGTAAAGTCAGGCACTAACCACTGCTGCCATAGTGCGACCTTAAATCGTTCGTTCTCAGCAGTACGTGTTAATTTAACTCAAACACGTGCACTGCAGGTCCAGTGCATTCGATTGTTGCGTTGAATTGCGTAAGCTTACATGTTCTACTAACTATTGTTTATGAAGCCACAGTATCCTAAAAGCATCTAAACGTAGTTGTCTACTCAGGAAAGATCTGCATCACGTTTCAATCGCTTTTCTTATTTTTTTTACAACCTGAAAAGGATCGTTGAAGGTTATGACGTACGTGACGCAGCGATTTGTACGCGAAAACGGTGCCAGGGTAAGATTCCCGTTGAAAGGTGTGTTACATGTGTGCAACTAGCGAAGGCAAAGCAAACCTGACTTTGAGCTCTAAAAAAAAAAAAAGAGACCGAAAAAAATATTTTCGATTTGCATAGGTGCTGGAAATTTATTTGCTAAGGGTCTTACCAAAGCAACATTGCATGAGGGGTTGCGAGTTACAAACTGCGGTTACATAATGTGGCTTCGAAAGTTTTATTTTGTGTGCTTGAGGTCCACTGATATGTAAAATCACCCAGTTGTGCTTCTAAAAAAAGATATGGTAATATTAAGGCTGGGACTTCCCAGCTGATAAAATAATCATAGATAATGCAATTCAAAAGCACTTAACATCATTCGCGTAAGATGTATGCGAGAAGTGGCTAAGTGATCAAGGAAAGAATAATCTGAATCATTCCATAATTGCATTCCATTTTATAGCATCGAAAATTTGGCTCAACATGTATGGAACAATCGATTCACCCGATTACTTTTCGTGGATAAATCTGCATATGAAAGCTGTAATTCGAGCATTCCAGTTGTGTACGAAATCTCCGACGGTTGCTGACAACTTTTCATATAGCAGTATTTTGATGTCGAGAGCGTGAACTATTGTTGTTCGATTAGATTTGTTATCGTTTGCCGATCTGACGACACCGTTTTGAGATAGCTTGAATTGAATAAATTGTATATCAGCATATCTATCCACAACTTTTAAGCTGCATTGCTTGAAGAAGCTTGGCGGTGGAATATTGAGGTCAACATGACCAACTGGCCGTATCTTGTTTAGCGTTTCTCCCTGAAACAAAACAGAAAAAAAAAACGTTGCACACATTGCATGCTGCATACAAACCGTACACTGCGTCCAGATTTGGTTTACGTTAACGCCTAATCTCACACCTAGAACTTTGCTACATTCTAAATTTAGGACCATGGTGCTCGCCGTCTCCTTTCTTCTAGCAAGCAGATACTGTCACGGTGGGTAACAGAAAGATGTGATCGTGCACAGCAGTAATGCCCTGTGGCATGGATTCACGACAAGTGATTTTTTTTTTTTTTGCTATCATCCGAAGGCGCCGTGTGTGCAACAAATTACAAAGCGGCGCATTTGTAGGAACACTTGCTACTTCAGTATGGTTAAAAAATCCATCGGTGTAGGCGGCGCCAATGTGTTTATTTTGACGGAAACGTTAAAGTTACAAGAGATAGCGAGAACCATTGCCTTCCTTCGTTCGGTGCAATTCTTTTTGGATGGTCTGCCTGCTAATCTCGTCGACAACACATGTTCGATGCTGTCAGCATATTGAAACTGACGTTGCCACGAATGCTTACGTCGCGTCATCGCTGTGATGTCGGCCCACCCGCAATGTTAATGGGTCAGGTGACCGCCACTAACCGGCTCACACACGACATAAATCGACTTTGTAAAAAGGCGTGGTTGAAAGCGTTGAACACTGTTACGGTTTTGGGGGAGAAATGCGGTTGCCTATACATTGGCGTGTCCTTTATTGGGTGCGAGTTGTTGTTTTGTGGGCTGCAACATCAGTGAGTTCGTGTCGCCAATAGCTCTGATCGCTTGCGTCGTAACCTTTATTTGTTAGCAACGGCGCACATCTTGTACCACGTAAGCGGAGACCCTCTCTTTCTGCGTTGTAGAAAAACAAAAATGAGGTGAAAGTGAAGAGAGGGAGTGCTAACTTGTTACTCGATGGCGGTGAACTCGTATTGCATAAATGCATACGGAACACTAACCATAATTACACACTGGTTGCATTGCACAAATGGACACTAAAGAGGAAAAAGTAACTTACTAAAGTAGGCTGTATCACTACTTCTGTGTTACCACGAGAGGAAGCATGGTGATCCAGAAAATACGCGAGAGCAAATGCAGGGCGTGACGCACGTTGAAGTTTTCGCATCAGCTCGGTGCGTTGTCATGTACTTGTTTGACAGCCTGCACACCAGCCTTAGTTATTGTTCGCCACTAAAAAATGACCACATTGTATTTCAAAATGAATCCAAGGATGAATCTAGCCGGTTCGAGAAGCTTTAGTCTGTCAATTTATCGAAATGGTCCATATACGAGAAAATACTTTGAAATCGGTGACTTCACAATGCTGTAACGGTGTTAAGGTTCCGGCGGTGATACTAGAAAGGAAAGAAGAAGAAAGAAAGGAAAACTCTGGCTTGGCTTGCATTTTTTAAATTAATAATGTAATTTATTCCATGAAATATTTGACAAAAGTTTTCAATTAAAACTTTACCAGTTTAAACTGATTAACGTTGATTTTTCGTGTCCCTTTAAGGTGCGAGTGCAAACTGGGCTGACGACGACATTTTTTTGTACGCATGCGCAGTTACGCCCCTGGAGAAAGAATGAGTGCGGATGCTACTATGGTCTGTTTGTATTTACATAGTGTGGTACTGCAGTGGAAGCTACATTCAAGTCAGGGCCGCGATCGTGCTTTACTTCTGATTTACGTCTGCTTTGCGTCTGCTCACTTTCGAGCATCGAAGCCCACCTCGTAGCTTCCATTACAGAGCTGCATTATTTTGAAGTTTCGTGCGGTTTAATCACATTTTGATCTTGTGGGCAACGATTGAAGGCGTTGTAGTTCTCTCTATGCGCTTGACTGCCACGCACACTGATGAAACAAGCTCGGCATTCGCCGAGTACCCACTACTTGTCCGGTATAGTCAAACAAGAGCGATGCAATTTCTGGCGGCCTAGTTTTTGACAGTATGGTGGCGCCATGCCTCGTGTTAAAAAAATGTTCGTTGCCCATCGCGGACGCAGACGATGGGAGCAGACGACACTGGTGATTGCTGAATCGCTGTCTCGCTCTGTCCGAAATAATTCGGCTCAACGAGAACGGTGGCGGAACATTAATCGCACGAACTCTGTGGAGCACATATCGATAAATAAAACAGACAAAAAGTAATAACGATAATGATTTCTTTTCTTTGTTTTCTTAAAGACCTTTACTCCCGGTTTCTGCAGCCCGTGTCAAGTTGCCAACCTCGAGAGAGTAGTTGCGAGGTTTCTCTGTGCAATACCACGTTGCTACACTGGCGCTCTTAATGTGCTGGATGCGAGAAAATCACATCAACAATCTGACAAGTATTTTTAATGTAAGTAAATGCGAGCCTGCCGTCTTACAATCCTCGCTTTTAGCAGGCACATTACTGCGCCAAATATGCGCATAATATTGCGTATGCTGATGCCGAAACGGACCGTTTGCCAGCAGCTGATCAGAGAGCACGAATAGGCAATTAAAAAAAAAAAAGGCGCATGAGAACACATGTCTGAAGAACAGGAGGACTACTTGTGAGTGCCTGAGAGTGTGTGTGGTGTGTGACTGCTGTTCACGTGAGAATGTGCCCGTGTTCTCATCGTCTGCTTTTTACGCATGCTTCTAATCTGCGAACACTAGTTTCGGAATCACGATCCTCCAAACTAGCAGACGCCACCCAAGTTGACAGACGTATCAGGCCTAACTTCTGCGATAAGGGTTGCGAGAGACCGTCGCAGAAGACAGAGAAGAACCAAAAATGTGGTAAAACATAAAAAAAAACAGGATATGACGACAGACAGATTACTTTACCGGTATTTTAAGAGTCCATCGTATTTGAATGTGTTCTTTTTCTTCTAGTCGTTGCGTAATAGACAACGCTCAATGGCTTCCTTTAATTAACCTCGAACATAACCATAGCTTTCTACCTTTCTTTCTTCCTTTGGTTATAATCGGCATTGCGAGTTTGGCTTGTTGGCTTATACACTAAAGGGAAGCAGAACATGGAGAACCATGCCACTGGTTTTACAATGTTCAGTTTCTTGCGTCTCACTGTTTATTTTTTTCGCGCCGTTTCGCAAAAGAAAATAAAGAAAGACCACTTCAACATCTATTAGTGACAGAGCTGGTTTTAGGGGTTTTCGAGTGCAACACCAGTGTCGTACGCGTTCCTGTCTGGACGGGCCGTGCGTCGACGGTGTCCGGTGAAGTTGTGCCAAATCAGTGACGCGACTCGGACGTTTATTACAGAGAAAGGTTTAAGCGTGTTTGTTGTTCATGGGGAATTGGATCAACACCCTTCTTTCACTGTCTGACTGATGTATTGTTTTATTTATAAAGAAAACAAAAGAAAACAAGTACAAAAACCTCTGCCTCTGGTTGTCTCATTTCTCTCGCAAATCCGGTAAATCCGTATCTTGAAATCCGCGACCTCACACTGGCGTGCCGGCGCTGTGGTTGGGGAGTGAAGTTCAAAAAAAAAAAAAAGAGTGAAGTTAGGCCTTCAATTTCTCTGTAGTTTGGTTAATACTGTAGAAAAATTGAAGGCCGGACTTCACTTCTTGTGAAGTAAATCAAAATGAATGAAAGTGAAGTTTTTAAGAAGAATACCTAAACAGTCTAAACCAATTTAGTTTATCTACCCAATGCCCGTTTAAGAGGAAGTTTTGCCCCGAACGTTTCAATGTTTTCTATGTAAATGAATGAGAACGAAGAAGTTGTTTTGCACAATATTCACAGCGCCGAATTTGATTGCTTGCTGCTATAAATGAAATTATTGCTGCATTTGCAAGAAACAAAAGGCCTCTCAACATTTCCGAGTAGTTCAATTATTTCGGTAATAAATTAGTAAAGATTCCCGATATCAGAAAATTTCAAGAGTTAAAGCATCAAGTTTACAACTCCATAGCAGAAATAAATATAAAAAAAACAATCACAACTGTGCAAACTGCACCAGTTTGTAGACGTAAAGCCGACAACTTTGTTGCGTTATACAGAGAGGGCTTAATTACACCACTCATTTGAGAGCATGACTTTTGGAGAGCACACGTAAACAATATAAAAATTTACGTAAGCCGTAAACTAACAAAATTCCTTTGTCTGCGTTAGACGATCAAACATACATATTCTAAAGAATTGAGATCCCGGATTATAGTGGACAGTTAGAGGGTTTGAAACTTTATGCTCGCACTACTTATATTAAATTGCCCGTTTCACCAATGCCTCGAATTTGTAGTTTACAAATTTTCAGCAGTCTCTGAAAAAAGTTCATTGCTTAAATCAAGCTTCTGCTTCCAAAAACCAGTAGAGTTAAACTTTCTCTCTTAAATGCAACAAATTTCATTCAGATCGGTTGATCAGTTGCGTTTCGAGAGCACTCTTACGTTCCACCTGTGTTTGAGTAGGAAAATGAGACGTTGACTTCGAGCTGAAACCATTAACATCTATTAGCGCAATGACAAGTCTAAGCAGTGCTTGAAGTGCCACATCCATGTTTTACTACGGGCCAGGTAAAATGAGTGCATTGGTGTAAATTTTTACATGGGAGCATTTTGCTTCCTATCACGTCTAATACCTCTCTGAGAAAGGCAAACTTAGTGTTACTTTGAGGGAGTAAACTTCATCGTTAGTGTTATTCGCAGGCTGTCACTCGAAAAAAAGTTTCGTGAATCTCGCTGAAGGAAGAGCTGACTAGGCGAGTGGGTTCAACAAACTCAATGCGCCGTGTCAAAGTGAGTAGCTTAAATGGAAGTGCTTCAAAAATAATATGACAGTCATGGTCAGCAGTAATTCTCTAAGCACTCTTTTTTTTTAATTCGGGATGTTATAAGCCTTCCCATGCCATGAAAACTGCCAATGAAAACCATCGACATTTCAACACTCTCTGCACTTCACTTCCAAACGAGCAGTGCGTAGCTCAGGTGTTTGATGCAGTGCTGTCTTGTCTTGGGCTGGGATAATTTAACATGTCATTTTTAAGATGTTGTCTAAAATAACAAATGCATAATGTATTCCACATAACACTTTGCTTTCCCATCTAGCAGCGCGCCGCCAATGTTCACTAGCTCACTCAAAGTGTCGCCAAATTTGCTTGTGTGACTGCCCAGGGTACTTACCTATGAGTACGCGATTCCCATGGTAGATACCTTGAGTGCGAGTAACGCGTTTTATGTGAAAGAGTCTTTAGCACAAGCGCAACTGCCCTCTATTTGAAGAAGGGCGGCAGGTTGCCAAGGGGACCGAAACTCAAACAGTCGTACCAAAATTGTCATGGTCATGGTCCAGGGACCAAGCCCGGGACCTTGGGGACTCCAGTACCGGCGCAGATGAGTTTTCTTCTTCGAGGTCATGACTTCAGGACGTGAGCTGTTCAGCTAATCAGCCTGCTAGCCTTTGCGCGTTCTTCGTACCTCGACGTCGTAAATAATGAATGAGCGGCTTGGCGACATGTAGGCGTGAGAATAGGGGTAATTGGAGATCGCAGGGAGTCCTGCAGTGAACATAAATATAGGCTGATGATGATCATGATGAGTGCAATAGGATAATAGAGTGTACCTCTTCACCGTTGCGTAATGATCAGGTCTTGCTTCACAAGCAACAAGTCACTTTATTCAAAGAAAAAGAAAAGACTGCATCAAGCCCCCTGAAGAAACTCTTCAGGCAATGGTGATATTGTTTCCACAAGGTCAACGTCTGCATCCTGGCATGTGGACAACTGATTGCCTTTAGCGATGACTGGAAAGCCCAGTTAAAATAGGACAATACATTAGATGTGTGCTTATATTAAACGTTTCATGAGAACTGGGTGTTGGTACCCTCTGTGCTTCCTCCAAGGTGACCAGCGAGACATTATGACCATTCAGAAGGCCGCATACACAATGACCACTGAGTATAACGAGGGAAGTTCGGGCCTACCGCAGAGGGGGGCCATCTTTCCACTCTTTTCCGCCAGCACTACGTTAAATTAGTTAAGTGGTACTTCGAACTGTGTAACAATGTTGACGTTTACTGGATCTATGCCTTCGATCTCCACTCAACAAAAAAATGTCACAGTTTCGCCCTAAGGGCGAAGCAATGAATGCGATAGCAACACAGCAATGTCATAAGAAGTAAGGTGAGCGGCTTTGGTAGCAACAACACGCAGAACTGTTGTCGACGCCATCGGCGTTTTGCCCGCGTTAGCTCAAAATGCGTGCGGCGTTGGTGACTGTTGCTGGAGCCTCTGATATAAATAGGCACTTGGTGCCGCAGCTAAACGTCGCCTCCCTTCCCTCCCCCTCCCCCACGGCCTCTCGCGCGTCCGAAGAAGGCGCGTTTGCTCTACATATATGGTGATTGTAAAGGAGAAAAGAGACGCCTACTTCTGCAGCCCTTAAGCGAGCACGGCGCAGAACGCGCGTTTGTTCTCCGCCGTGCGTTCACTCCCCGTGAAAGACGCGCCCCTCGCGCCCTTTCACTCGCACATACAGCGTTCGGCGCGCGGCGACGATTTCATCTCCAAATGACGTCATACGGAACCTCACGGCGACGGCGACGCCGACGGCGACGGCGACGCCGACGGCAGAAATCTGCTTTTGAGTGTCCATATAATTGCTATCGCAATAAAATGCTTCTGGTCTTCTGTACGGTTAAGATTTCGCAAACGATCCAGCGCGCGCGCGCGCGCGCGCGCGCGCGCGTGTGTGTGTGTGTGTGTGTGTGTGTGTGTGTGTGTGTGTGTGTGTGTGTGTGTGTGTGTTGTGTTTGTGTTTGTGTTTGTGTTTGTGTTTGTGTTATGCGTTGTATGCGTGATGCGTGCATGCTTGTGCGCACATTCGTGTGCGGGCATCTTTGAGTTCGGGTTCGTGTATTTGTGCATGCGTCTGCGTTATTGTGCCCCATTTCGGTGCGTTTTCTCCTGTTGTGCATATGTGTCTTTTCTTTTGCTAGACCCTTCGTCTCGAATAGCCTGCACAGCTTTGCGACGAGGCTCAAGTCTCCAGTTTGTGCGTTAAAACCAGCTCCTACCTTTCGCTTTCGTGGCCTTTTTTTTTTTTTTTTGTTACTTAGCTCCCTCCTGTTTTATCTGCCACGAACACTTCATCTCTTCGGTGCGCTGACATCTAGAAAACGCTCACGAAACAGCGGCAAGCAGCACAGGCGCGCATAGCTAAGACCACTTCAAGATGATCCACATGAACGCGTCGGAAAGGCATTGCTATAGCGCTGCACTGACTGCAGCAGTGGCACTGCTAGCCTTTTGCTCACATAGAAAGAGGCCGTGACTGCCGACAACCACAGCCTCCCTGAGCCGACAATGAGCTCGCGGACGATAAAAAAACTGTCGCAGCAATATCGGTGCCTTTCTTGGGAGTTACGCAATAGGCTGCATCAAAGTTCCCTTCACTTTCCTGTAAAAAAGAGACAGAAAGAGACGCCATTTGTTGGTTCCTGTTGCCGTCCTTCACTCAAGAGCACAGGTGCACACTTCAGTATAACAGAAAGGCGAACTGCACAGAATGATGGTGAAAGCGAGCTCACAGGGAATTAGCGACGGAAATTACTGCGCGGTAGAAATGCGATTGCTTGAAGTTTCATTTTTCACAGAGTACAATCAGCATGTTTATGTGATACTGAGCAGGTTAGCACTTGCCGCAGCGTGAGTTGTGGACTCCTGCTGCTGTTCGCCATCCGGAGGGGTTATTCTGGACATAATTCAAACTCCGCCATATTGTCTAATTCTGCGATGGCGGTGTCTTGAGCTAATTATAGAGAGGCCGTAGCAGCCCCACGAGTCTGTCGGAACAGTCCAGATGGCGAATTCGACAATATGACGCTATTTTGCCAGTACAATGTCCAGAACACCACCGCAGGAAGGCGGCATGGCCTGCTGCATCGTAGCACAGCGCTGTTTGCAGCTCACGTCGACTCCTGTATAGGGTGATTAAGTGTTATCGACGGTGCGTGTTTGAGCGGCATGTTCGGAAACGTCGACTGAAAAGCTGCTGTGTCACAACTTGACAGGGCGCGTTTACGCGCTACCGATCAGTTTTTCGTTATATTTAAACAATCCACAGCTCACGCTCTGAAACGTTTCATGCTTCTCACATTGTATACAAACAGTAACGAGAGATATTTCCTTCTGCGACATGTTAGCGTGCGCCAGAGGAAATTGAGAAAAAAAAATGCCCACGAGAAAGACGAAAGCGTAGGGACTGGACAGTCAGTCCCCTTTTTTTTTTTTTTTTTTAGACCGCAGCAGTTACACCTTCTGGGGTCACTGATGCATCGATACTCCGAAAAGGCGTGATTACGCACGCACGACGTTCTGCATCTCCACTGGCGAGGTCCTTGACCAGCTCTCGCTTTCGCGTGCCCACAGCAACAGCATGCAGCGGGACTCGGCTGTGCACGTAGGTTTCCGACGAGTCCTCGCGGTAGCGCGAACTCGGGGTCAGCCACGTACGTGGCTCGACGGTCACCGCCCGATGATCTGCGGCTCGTCGTGCAGATCGGGGAGTCCCTTGCGTTTGCGCGAGCAAACGATAAAGGTGAGGCCGATGACGATGTACATGCTGAAGGTGATCCAGGCGAAGTAGTAGGAGAAGCCGAAGTTCCAGCGGCAACCCTTCGGCAGCCGGGAGGTCAGGTAGCGCTGCTCGTAGGTGGCCGAGTTGTTCTCCACCTCCATGACCACCATCATGACGCCGGCTGCGACGGGTGAAAAAAAAAAAAGCGTTGGCGATTACAATATCGCTGCCGCTCTGCCGGTCGCTTGCAACACTGTCATCATAAAACTCGCGCTGCTAGACTAAACCCACGGCACGAGAAACACTTCCCCCGATGCTCTGCGTTCAGGATAAACGAGCAGCAGCGCTCGGCTTACACCTGCCAGAAGAACTGCGCAACATAATAATACCTAACAAACGACGACCACCCGCCAGTCGGGCGTACAGAGGTACACCTATTTATTCAAAAGTTGCCTCTGGGCAAAATTTGAGACTGAGCCGCGTTTGCCGGGCATGAGTCACTCTTTTTATCAGTACAGGTCAAACTATATATACTTACAAAATTAAGAAAACTGGCACATTTTGACCTGTGCCAACGTCATTGAATCATTTGTGGTAGGTGTGCGTGCGCGCGCTCGTGTGTCTGTACGTGCGCGTGTACAGTCGGTGTAAAAAATTGTGGAAAATAAAGTTGAACTCGACCGCAAAGCCTGGCCACATAGTCTCAAATTCAGAGTTGCAGTTTGCAGTAGTTTACGTTACCGGCACATTATATTCAATTAGGAAGCTGCATGCTTCAACACAGCAGAAATTCATAATTTTCAAGAAACACGTGTCCCGTATACATTCGACGCCGACTGTACGGTGTGTGTGTGTGTGTGTGTGTGTGTGTGTGTGTGTGTGTGTGTGTGTGTGTGTGTGTGTGTGTGTGTGTGTGTGTGTGTGTGTGTGTGTGTGTGTGTGTGTGTCCGAGCGTGTCCGTGAACCGGTCATACTATTTGGCTTCCGTCACTCCAGCCCTTCAAGTAGTGTGGTAAGTTTATATCGAAATACCTACATGTACACCCGGCCACAAAATATTACGGAACATGACATCTGAGAAAAAGCTGAATATCTTCCGCAGCCTCACAACACAGCCTGGTATTTGCATTTCGGGCCTCGACTAGAATATGGCAACATTGTCGTATACCTTACTTACATTACTGCTGATAACATCACACGACCTGTATTCTTGTTTTCATTTTTCTTCTGCCCACCTTCTAGGGCTTTCTAGTGCCTTCTTATCGTATACTGTTTTACTGGCTACTGCTACAGACTGCTCGGGAATTGAACGTTTTCTGAGATCCCGAGATCCGTAAACGTTTGTGACCGGGTGTACATGTGTCTCTCTCTTTCATGTGCACAGGACGTTGTCCACGAACAAAAAGAAAAAAAAAAAGGCAAACGAGAAAGGCGCCACAGAGTTCGTCTCTCTGACTTCCTCTCCGCAGATGGGACACCGGCGGCAGCGAAATCACCGGCCAGAGCGCCGCACTGTCGGCGCCGAGTATTTGTCAATGCCTCGGGGTTACGCCGCTGCCGAGTGGTTCTGAGCAAACGGGGCCTGGCATCATTCGAGGCCAACCACGTGTACTGGACGAGGGCCAATTCTCGGTGTCGCTTTCTCTTTCGATGCGGCAGTGAAATAGGCAGGAATCCCTTGCACCGCAGCCTCGCGGCAAGATCATTGGGCGTGCCTTCTGGTACAGCGCTGAAGCCTCAAGAGAGAGAGAGAGAGAGAGACAGAAGAAAGGGGAAAGGCAGGGAGGTTAACCAGATGGGAAGATCCGGTTTGCTACCCTACGCTGGGGAGAGAGGAGAGGGGGGTAAAGTGACAGCAAAGTAGAAATAAAGTAAGAAGCGCAGACACAATCACAATTGGTCACAGGTGGCACAGCATAGTAGCACTTGCAGCACTATAAACATCTGTCCGGGCTACAGCCGCTTGTCCAAATCTGTTGCCCTTAAAAACTGCAACAGTGCCCTGGTCGCCCTCCGCTGCGATGGCTTGTGATGTCGGCATTCTAAAATAACTTCCTCTGTTAGAGGTCTTTGGTCGAAACGCGCTATCGCGTGTACGAGCGATCGTCTCTGTAAATTGTAGCGAGGACAGTCACAGAGAAGGTGCTGAAGAGTCTCCTCGCTGCCACAGTCATCACACGAGGCGTCGTCGGCCCATCCGATTCGGAATGCAAAACACTTAGTAAAGGCCACTCCAAGCCATATTCGAAAAATTAGGGTAGCTTCCCGACGGCAGAGTCCAGCTGGGATGCAAAGGCGTAGAGAGGAGAAGTTGTGCAGCCGGTTGCTTTGAAAACTTCTTGCGTTCCACAGAAGAACATGATATCACGGGTGAGCATTCGAAGTTTTCGAGCGGCATCTGTCCTTGATAACAGTATTGGTTCCTCTTCGTCACCTTGAAGAACCGACCGAGCAGCGTTATACGCGTGTTCGTTTCCTATGACGCCGCAATGACTTGGAAGCCACTGAAATGTCCCCTGGTGTCCTTTCTCAGTCAATGTATGGATTAGTTCTCTAATCTCGAATACCAGTTGTTCGTGTGGTCCACGTCGCAGGTCTGATAGCAAAGACTGCGGTGCTGCATTCGAATCTCTGAATATTGACCATCTTCAAGGTTGTTCTTGGCTGACGAGACGAAGTGCAGCGGGAAGAGCTGCAAGTTCCGCAGCCGTCGATGTCGTTGAGTGACACGTCTTGAAACTGATGGCGATGGCTTTCGCTGGGAATACCACGGCTCCAGAGGAACGCTGGAGAGTTGCCGATCCGTCAGTATAAATATGTACGTGGTCGGCGTACCTTTCGTGCAAAAGGAGGATGTTTAAGTTCTTTAAGAGCAAGTGATGACAGCTCAGATTTCTTTCTGATACCTGGTACTGTGAGGTGCACTGCAGGTCGATCCAAATACCATGGAGGAATCGATGGCTTAGTTGCGGGGGAGAAGCCTGATGGAAGGCGAGTGTAATAATCCGAAATTGTAGTGCAAAATGATGCCTGCGGCCTTTCTGACGGTAGTGTTGCCAGATGATGGGAACGGGCCCGGCCAAAGTGCCTAATGTGCACTCTCAACACTTCCACCGCAATGTGCGTTTGTATGGGTTGGGCCCGGGCGACTGCAATAGTCGCCACTGTCGATGTGCATTTCAGCAAACCAAGACAAACCCTTAGAAACTGAGCTTGAAGAGCCTGTAGAGCACGAAGGTTTGTCTGGCAAGTGTTGGTCAGTAGGGGCAAACTGTATCTCAACAAGCCCAGAAAAAGAGCCCTGTACAATTCCAACATTGCATGTACTGACATTCCCCAAGTCTTTCCGCCCAGAAACTTGAAAAGCTGGAAGATTGCTGTCAAGTAGGTCACGTGCGGGCGCCATGAGAGATCTCTATCAATGATTATGCCAAGAAATTTGTGAGTCTTCTCATAAGTAATTATCTGGCCATTTACAGAGATGGCGTAGGGTGTCATTGGTGTGCGGGTGAATGCCACCAGTGCACATTTGTCTGACGAGATTTCAAGACCTTGGTTGCGGAGGTATATCGCTGTCAGTGTAGCAGCTTTTTGAATTCTTGCACGTATCTGAGGGCGTGTCACACCTGAAGTCCATCTACATATGTCGTCTGTGTACATTGATATCTCGATCGCTGCTGGCAGATGTTCAACGTGACCAATGAGTGTGAGGTTGAATAGGGTGGGGCTTAGTACTCCGCCTTGAGGGACGCCTCGGTAGGTGTAGTGTCGTACGGTCGGACCATCGCCGGTACACACAAATAACAATCTCATAAAAAGGTGATGAGAAATCCGTTGAAAAACTCGACCACCTAAGCCAACCATCTCAAGAGCATCGAGGATAGCCTCGTGAGATATGTTATCGTATGCCCCCTTGACATCCAAGGACAAAGCTGCAGATAATCTTTTGCATGACTTTTGATGTTGGACATACGTAGCGTAATATACATAGCGTAATATTCATAGCGTAATATTCATAGCTTAATATACGTAGCGTTATATACGTAGCGTAATATACGTAGAGCGATTATTGTTTAGAGGGACAACGTAAGCTCCAAATGGCCCAAATGTTTCTTAGAGTGCAGAATTTTCATACAAAGGACTTGGGGCCGTACTATTATGACCTCAACGTAATGGTTAAGCATTTTCTCTCGATTTTTGCAGAAAGCTAGGCAAGTTGTAACTTAGATATTGTAGACATATCGAGCGCTTCTGGGGAGTAACATAAAAGAATAGAAGATAGCCTCCTTCCTGACCTGTCATCTGCGTTCCTGTCATCTTTGTTCCTGTTTGTGTTCCTGTCGTCTATGTTTCTGTGCCCCTTTAAGGTGTTTCTTTTTCCCCTCAAAGCATTGTAAATGTATCATATATCTTGTTAAATTCTTTAGAGTAACACTGTTTGAATGACTGGTATAATGACGCGGTCATGCTACCGTCTCTTCTATATTCTTGCTCATTGCGTGCAGGATTGTACGAATTTCCAATGCTGTTCTTTATCGGAAATGTTGATGTCTGTTTCATATTATTTAGAATGACCAATGTGCAAAGTTGTATGTAAGTCAAATTGTATTATGAGTTTCCATTTGCTAGGGTCTTTATCTTTGATGTCTCGGTATCTGCATTTTTTATGTTTAGTTGCACTTAATGTACGTTTAGTTGTGTTCAATATACGGGTAGTAGGGCCCTCGTCAGGCAATTGAATCTGCCTTTAGTTCAACCAAGCAAAAGCATGTCTAAATAAACAAAAAACTGAGACAGCGTTGCTCTGCGTAACTCGCATAGCGAATAGGTGCTACCTAAGAAAATGTTTTTCGCAGCAGACGCCTTTATTGCTCTAGCAATACGATTTATTAACCTTTGTACTCACGACTTTTCCACTTCCATCTGTGTTGAGGCTCAACTAAGGAGTCATAGTAAGCGGTGGTATGTAACCACAGAAGGTTGACTGCAGAATGGTTGGTAAGTCGGCAAAGGTTTGCGATGGTTTAGTGAGTGCGATGAGCAAGTTTGCGAACGAATGACCGAATCTGTGACGGCGAGGATCGATATGGCCGAATTGATGCATTCCGTAGTATTATGGAATAGTATTCCTGCAAATGTATCAAACGTTCAAAATGCTTCAATCTTTCCTGGCTAGAGATGTCCCTGTTTATGGGCCTTCGACAAGTGCTTAAACCTTAAAATATGAAATGTTTCTTTTTCTTATTGGATTTTCCTACTTTGCAAAGTTTCCTTCTTTTTCTTCTTTCTACTGTACTGTTCTTTAAGACTGCTCCTTGTTAAAATATATACCCCCTCCTTCTTGTTTAAAGTTACGAAGTGAGAACCCATTGATTACCTGTATAAATATACAAAAGCGGAGGTTAGGTGAGAACCCTCCGCTGTAGTTCAGTGGCTATGGTGCGGCGCTGCTAATCTCGAGATCGTGGGTTTGATCAGGTGGCGGCGGCCGCATTTCGATGGAGGCGAAATTAAAAAAAAAATACTCGTCTACTTTGATCCAAGTGTCCGGTAAATAACACCAGGTTGTCTAAATTAATCCAGAGTGCCTCACTGCGGCATGCCTCATAATTAGATCATAGTTTTAGCGCATGAAACCCCAGAATGTAATTTAATTTGGTTAAGCTGAGCTGCGAGGACGACAAGAAGAAATGAGCGAGTCAATGGTACACGGGGAAAGATTAGCAGTAGGCTCAAAAAATGTTGCTGCCGTTGCTCGGTTGAGGTGCCGAGTGCTTTGGATGAATGGGTTGGGTGAGTGGGTTGGGTGAGTGGGTTGGGGAGTGGGTTGGGTGAGTGGGTTGGCAGAGTGAGTAGGTAGAGTGAGTAGGTAGAGTGAGTAGGTAGAGTGAGTAGGTAGAGTGAGTAGGTAGAGTGAGTAGGTAGAGTGAGTAGGTAGAGTGAGTAGGTAGAGTGAGTAGGTAGAGTGAGTAGGTAGAGTGAGTAGGTAGAGTGGGTTGGGCGAGTGGGTTGGGCGAGTGGGTTGGGCGAGTGGGTTGGGCGAGTGGTTTGGCAGAGTGGTTTGGCAGAGTGGTTTGGCAGAGTGGTTTGGCAGAGTGGTTTGGCAGAGTGGTTTGGCAGAGTGGTTTGGCAGAGTGGTTTGGCAGAGTGGTTTGGCAGAGTGGTTTGGTAGAGTGGTTTGGTAGAGTGGTTTGGTAGAGTGGTTTGGTAGAGTGGTTTGGTAGAGTGGTTTGGTAGAGTGGTTTGGTAGAGTGGTTTGGTAGAGTGGTTTGGTAGAGTGGTTGGTAGAGTGGTTTGGTAGAGTGGTTTGGTAGAGTGAGTTGGTAGAGTGAGTTGGTAGAGTGAGTTGGTAGAGTGAGTTGGTAGAGTGAGTTGGTAGAGTGGGTTGGTAGAGTGGGTTGGATGAGTTGGTTGGATGAGTTGGTTGTGCGTGTTAGTGAGTGAGCTGATGAGTGATAAAGTGAGCAAGCGAGCTACATGTTGGGTGCTCAAGCACGTATTAGGGCTGTAGCATGGTGACACAAAGCCGCAAATGCAATAAATAATATAGAGCAGAGAAGTCGGTGGTTCCGTCTCACCGCTGATGAAGTGCACTCCTCCTGCGAGCCTCTTGAACATGTACCGGTGCTCCTTGAATGTGTACACAGAGAACCCGATGCCCATGAGCAGCATGACGATACTCAGGGTGCAGAACGCCACCTCCGAGCGGGTGTACTCTGCGATGGTGGGGCCCGCACGCACGCAGCAGCAGGACCGTCATTTTTCGGACACAAATAATTAAGTGTGCTAGCTATCGTTAGCTTGATGCATTTGCCAATTTATGATCTCTTTTTGTGCCATAATACACTTCGATTTATAGTGCATGTATTATGTACGCCTCTTCTAGTAATCAAGCTCAAGGACAATGACTGTGTTATCTGCCGCAGGCGACCTTATAAAACCGTGTTAAGGTTAAAAGGGAAATGCCTGATATGGCATCAAAAAAAGCATGTGTAGTTTCACTGCGCAAATAAATTCTCACAGTGCGCAAATGTAAAGGCAAACGCCTGACTTGCATTGTCTAGCGTAAACTTGCTTTTTACAGTCAAATGAAAAAAGTTCCACTTCACGTTTCCTCGAACCCGAGGTCTACTAGTACGATGTGTTAAGTGATTTTATTACTGACGCTTCTTCAGAAACGGTCGATTAAATATGTACTCTAAAGATGTTTACTTCCTTCGTGTTCATTCCTTTTATTGTGCAACATTATGATCATTAGCCATAAAAGAGCCTATGTGTTTACATGTAAACCTCACATCGCCATTAAAGAACTAGATAAAATCACCTACCAAGAATTGTGCGGTCAATCTCCATGTCACGCCGGATATCTTCCTCCGACGGGAACACGCTGAAGAAGGAACAGGAGCCTGCAAGATTTAAAGGAGGAGGGGGGGGGGGATGAAATAAATTCCTCCAGAGAAATAAACCCGCACGAATTTTCAGTTTAGCGGGAACTATAACAGACGTTCAACCCCCTGCGCACTGTCTACTACGGTTATGCTAGGTTAGGTTGCGTTGGATTGGGTTCAGTTGGTTTAGGAAAAGTTGGATTGTGTTAAGTTAGGTTAGGTTAGGTTGGGCTGTGTTCAGTTGGCCTAGGTAAAGTTAGGTTAGATTAGGTTGTGTTAGGTCAGGTTAGGTTAATTAGATGCATGTGCAGCAGCCTGCGGTCACGCGGACTGGTAGAGGTCGCCGCGCCGAGACAATTTGTGTCCTCCGCAAGGCAGAGCGTATCTGGCAGGCAGGAATGTGTTGTACAAACGTCTTCATTAAAAAAAAAAAAGATTCGGTAGACGTAGGGCACGGGGGAAGAGCAGAATGAAGTGGGGCGCAGGGTTCACAGTAGCAGCTCAGGCTAACCGGCAGAAAAACCCCACTAAATTTAGCGCGGAAACCGCCAAGTCGGTATCACTGATTCGCTCACTCTGCTCTGTTCCGGGTGTCCCATTGGGCATGGCTGGCGCAGTGGTTCGGCACATCCGGAAGAGGCCCATGTTGGCGTACAGGAAGAAGCTCTTGGTGCGGTTCACGTACACGGGGCCCGAATCGGGCGCCACTACGGTGATCCATTGTTCGGTGCCGATGCAGATGATCCACAAGAACAAGCCCAACATGGCGGCCAGGGTGGCCCACAGGAGGGCGCGGCGCTCGCTGTGAAGCGCCGCCTTAGGATCCTCTTCCGGACCGGCCGCGGCCTCCTCGAAGCGGCGCTGTCGTTTTGACCGGTGGCTGCTGGTCTTACTCTTGCTGCTCTTGGTGCTAGTCCGCGACTTCTTCGAGGAACCCATGATTCACGGATGACAAAAGCAGACTACGCAGCCAGCAGGCGACAAAGGCAAACCACGCACGCAGCAGACGACAAAGGCAGACCACGCAGCCAGCAGACGACAAACGCAGACGACGAAACCGTACGACGACACAAACAAACAATGTGACCACCAGACGACGAAACCGTAAGACGACGCAAGCAGACCGCACAACCACCAGACGACAAACAAGGAGACGACACGACAGGGTAGATTACACGTAATAAGTTCAGAAAGGCACGTTAGCTCCAAGGACGGCAGTGGATGTGCTGCGATTTAGTTCCTCTCGTTGGACGGCTCGCGGTGAGCAAGGTGAAGCATGTACAATTAACGGGGAACAGCGTTCAGTGTCTGTACTTCTGCAGATGGCGTACTCACATTCACCGAAGTTGCACGTCGCGAAGACAGTGAGAGTTGCTGGTGTAGACGAAAGTGGTTACTGAACGATACAGAAGGCTGTAAAATGCAAAGTATTTGCGATAAAATAAAATTTAATTGGCCACAAAGGACGATAATATCACACACAATTACGCCAACCACCCGACAGCCGTCCACTAAGGAAGGAACAGATGGTAGGGCATTTACCCCAGCTGTGACAGTTACACGCGAACAAAGCTGTTTGCACTACAAACTACAGTCTAAATAACTTCTGCTCATATCGCCTTCAAAAACGTATATTATCAGTGCGCCTGGTCATGTGACAGGCTTGCATGGGACTGAAGCTGTGGCTCAGACCGCAGCAGGCCTTGACGCTCCAAGTTAGCAACGCTTAACAAGACTAGCTTTGTGAAGCCTTTAGCACACACACAAAAATAGTAAATCAGAAAACTGCAACTTCACTGGTCAATCTCGCCGATCTGGACAACATTGAATCACCGACAGCGTACACCAGGCGGTGGATATGAAAGATGTGATAGGCTCATGACAAGATATCTCGCTGCAATTCTACTGACACTGCCGAGAGGTTCTCCGTAGGGCATCAAAAGGCCTTTTCGACGTCTATGTCTCTGGGCATCAGATCCTTTGAGTGTAAGGAACGATGGCTACGAAGAAGTCAAATCTATAAACACGGTGACACGGACGTAGTCCATCGGTGCCAACAGAACTGGCCCGGTGCACAAACCGTTGTCTTGCTTCTCAAGAATCCTCGTTGCTGAAGCGGTTCCAGAGCTCCAGATTTACGCCATCCTGCACATAAGAAAATTATAGGGTATGTTAGCGTACCCTAAAAAAAGAATGTATATAAAATAAACACTAAGGGACCTAGGACTTAAACGAAAACGTCCTTATCCCCCTGCAGCTGCAGTGTCCATAAAAATGTTGGTTATTCCCATTCAAAACACATGGTATCGTGTGTTGAAACATTATATGAAAGAAATAAGGTAAGAAAAGAGAGATATCAAGAAGACGAAAGGCATGGAGGTCAACCAGACGAGCGTTCGGTTTGCTACCCTACACGGGGGGTAAGGGAAGGGGGGAATAGAAAGAGCTAAAGAGGGAGAGAGTGAGTACGGAGTGCACGTGCGATGGTGCACTGGGACACTATAAGCGCTCTCTTAAACCGGTGCACTTCGAAGAACTGTACAAGTGCCCGAATCGCTTTTTGTGCCATTGAAGGATGTGGCCGCGGTCCGAGTATCTTTGTCTCAGCGAATGATCTCGAGAGAAAAATAAGTAAATAAACTAGCTAGCTAGATATCAAGCCCCAACTGCCTCTATACAATGATGCATGGTGTCTGTGTAATGTCGCAAACCGCGTTAAAAAGTGATAGGCAAAGCTGGCACATATCCCGCAGCAAGGGCAGGTCATGTGACAACAGTGTGCGAATGCGCCTTTGTGCGTGTGCCGTATGCAAAGCAGCAGAAGAGGTGGCGCCTTGCCATCTTGTCCGTCTCGGGCTGCCGTGGTGGGCCGAGCTCCAAGAACGACAGCAGCTCGACGTTTTGTCTCGGCTCGGCAGCAGGACTAGCGGGTAACAAAACACCAACGTTTCCCGGGGTCAGTGCTATTTCGGATTGCGACGGCACAACGCGACTACCTCGCCTTTACAGCTGCCGCGAGCGACGGCCATGATTTCACTGTTCTTCGCGTTTCACGCGCGCCTTGAAAACAGGCGTCCGGTCCTCGAAGCGAAGATTCAACTATCTGTAGAATTTGAACCCCTTTTACGAGGGTTGACGTTAGACCTTGTAGGTATATGGAATTGTAACCAGGTGTTAAGCGCTAGAAGAACGTGGAAGATAAGGAAGGGCACAATACGAGCACTCGTCGTGTCCTTCTTTTTTGACCCCCTTGTTTTCAAGCCTTTGATACCCGTTTAACCCCTTTAGTTACCACTTTAATTACGAATTATGACGAACTATCTATGAAGGCGACTTCTTGGGAACAGCGCGAAGAATAGGAATGTAGAATAGACATACACGAACGCAGACTATCAACAGGCATTTATTTGAGAGACACGCACGCAACCACGCGCACGCGCGCACGTCATATATACAGGGTGTCCCAATTATCATGCACCAAGATTTAAAGACATGCGAATGCCACGTAGCTGGACAGAACCAAGGTAGTGTTGCTTGCGTCGCTTGGAGATACGCAGATTATTTCTTGCATTCCGCCTAATTAAATAGTCTTAATTAATTAATCAACTCAAATATTATAATTAGATTAAAAGTGTCCATGAGGAAATTGTAGAGCAACATGAAAAACTCCAGATACAGCTTTCTGTGGCTCAACACATGCAACATAAAAATGTTTTTTTTTTTTCTTCGAGCGTGAAAGAAGCCCGCGAATGTGCGCAATGTTGCCGCCCGACTGGCCGCTCGACGCACTGCGCGAGGCCTCTGTGTCGTCCCAGATGGCTGAAAGCAACCTTGAGGTGTGTTTCGAAATCACCGAGACTGCGTGAAATAAAAAAAGAAAAGAAAAAAAAGCGGACGCGGCAGCAACATGGCAATGTACTAGACGTAGATGCATCTTCATCTCTGCGTTTAAACAGTGAAATGCTATTTATACCATAGCAAACATGAGGAGATGATGGAGATAGTTATTCTTTTTCACATACATGGAGACGAAGCTTCTGACACCTAACCGTGGCATAAAAATATGAAAAAAATGTTTTTTTTTTTCGAGTTCAAGCATAACAGTAGACAATAAAAACAACCTTGAAGAGCGATTATGTTCCATAGTTGTGTTCGGGTCTCGGGAGTATATTAAAACACAGCAGCGTGTCTTCGAACGAGTTTCGACAACGCGTTTTGCCAGGAGACCATTAAAAATTCACCACCTTCAAATGCATCTTTTTTTTTTTTTCTTGATCACGCGCAATGTGACGATAGCGCCTCTGAATCTACGTGACGTCACGTTCTGCAGCGTGCCTTTAGGTGGTGCCCATACATCGTATCCCCCTCCCTCATTGCGACGGCGCTCCCTCGGAGTAATGAAAACCGATGGACGCGTACAGCATCGAAAAGAGGGGAAAATAAACTTCCGAACGGCTTTGCGTTGGCGCCAATATGGCTCGCTCGCGGTATATCGAGAAGCGTGTCAGGAAGCGATATGAAAGCATTATATTTTTATTAAGAGTGTCCAACTTCATAACGCTGCGACAAAGTCTCGCATGGCCACCGGGAGATTGCGGCGTTCAGTCATTTCAAGTGGAACCTTACAGCGTTTTAGCGACACGGACATAGAACGAAAAAAAAAAAAGAAGACGGTGTGCTATACCTTTAACTTAGGTTTACTTCGAAATTTTATTTAACGGGATATTGTGTAAAGCAATATGATTGCAAACGGAGACATTCCGCTGCTGTGAACCGGAGTTCGTTCTATCGAATTGATTAATTGATTGATTGATTGATTGATTGATTGGTAACATGCACCAACTAGCCCAACAAAATGACCGACCGACCAACCGACCGAATGGTTGCTTGGTTGGTTTAAGTTGGGTTGGGTTGGGTCAGGTCGGGTCGGGTCGTATCGGGTCGGATCTGGTTGGGTCGGGTCTGGTTGGGTTTGGGGTTGGCTGGGTTAGCGGTTGGTTTGGTTTGGGGTTGTTCTTCTTCTGGGGGTTTTACGTGCCAAAACCAGTTCTGATTATGAGGCACGCCGTTGTGGAGAGCTCCGGATTAATTTTGACCACCTGGGGTTCTTTAACGTGCACTACAACGCAAGCACACGGGCGTTTTGGTTTGGGATGGGGTTGACTGATTGATTTCAACGTCCCAAAACAACACTTGGGCTTTGAGAGACTCCGAATTATTTCCGTAACCAAGGGGGGGGGGGGGGGGGGTATTCTGTAAGTGTCCACCCAGTGAACACGTCATTTCGTCGGCTGCTGGAGTTATGATTGGCTGGGCTGGGGTACGCGTCAGAAGGAAACAGGCGCCCCCAGCCAATCAGCACTTCAGCAGCAGATGAAATGGAGATGTCCACTTGGTGGACACTTTCAGAATACCAGCCTGGCGTTCTTTAACGTGCACCTAAATCTATGTACCCGAACATTTTTGCATTTCGCAACCAATCAAAATGCGGCTGTCGCGGCAGTAGGAATCGAACCCACAACCCCACGCTCAGCAGAAAAACGCCATCCACTGTTTCACCGCACCCGTTAGAAGAAATTGTGCAACATTTTTCGGCGTATATACAAAGCACGCACTTCGGCGTTGGCCTTTTTTCAAAACCTTCTTTAGCCGGGCTCGCTATCGTGTACGTGAACCAGGATCAGTTTCTCCTTGATCAGCGCCTTCGTGACGCAACAATTGTGCGGGAATCTTATGGCTATATTAATGCGAAAGTATTATACGGCTCATGAAAGCGGAACATCTGGCGGCGTGGCCCGAGATGCTACAAAAAGTCACGTGGTCACCGAGACAGACCGCGCGCCAGGTGATGCTTCCATTGGCGGAAGTGCACGCGATGCCACGCGCGCTTCCGCCAATGAGAGAGGTGTGGCTCCGATGGACGAACAAGTCACGTGGTCACAGAGACGGACCGCGCCGGTGGCCGGTCCATAAATAGCGCCGCGCGCCGCGGCGCTGTCAGTCGGTGCGGTGATTTCGCTGAGTTCTGTCGTGCGTTCCGATGGACGAACTTTCGACTTCTCAGCTTATAGCTGTGAACGGCTCCTTTGGACGTCCTCCGCGAGTACACGAACGAGGCCGTCGCAGTACTTTCGCATTGATCCGCGTAGGGTTACCTAAGTACCCTTCAATTTTCTTTTTAACGCGATAGCCTTAAAGGCCCCGTGTCGCAAAAAAATGTGGTTGATCCCTCTTATATAGGAATCGGTATAGAACACGAAAGTGAAACGTGTCTTCACAGAAGTAGTGTAATGTTTATTGCACATTGATATATAATGTCTATTGGTGTTTTGTGGCTAAAGCGCCCTTAGGCGTTGATGCACCCACGCTGACGCCTGGTGGCACGTCTCCTCCATCACGACTACCAACGTCGATGACCATGAGCAACCGTCGTGCATATGGAAGCTGCACTACGCTGCACACGCTAGCACAACGCGAAAGACGAAGCACGTAACTGACACACTAATACAACGCGCAAGACAAAGCACGTAACTGAATCGTCACCGAGTCAAATCAGCGCGTACAGCGCGTCGTAATTGCAGCCTCCGCGATCAACTTCAGAAACATTTTCAGAGCTAATTGCGGAGGCCACGCTCCGCTGTGCTGAGTACGGTGAACGCCACCTAGGTGGCGTTGGTAGTGCTTCGTGATGCCAGCGTCCCTTCGAATGCTGGCATCGAGGCGTCGTAGTGCTGAGACCACCGAAGCGTTCACTGTCGGTGCGCGTTAGTGTCATAATGCAGTACTTCTCTTTTCTGCTCGTAGGCGGCGGCACCGCCCCGAGCAAGAGCGCGGGTACACGGAGGAGTGTTAGATATATAAGGCGCGTCTGTGTAGCTCTCTGCAAATGCGTTTGTGGCGCAATGGGTTAAATGCTCGGCGATCTATCGTCGCGGACCGAGAGGTCGTGGGTTCGATTTCCAAATTTTGCATGTTTGTGGAACTTTTTCTTCTGGTTTCTTTCTTTGTATTATGTTCGTGTATGTTCGTGTGACGTATTTCTGTGACGGAAATACGTCAGTGAAGTCTTGGTGGACCCCGGCATAAAACACTTTCGTGTTAAAAATCCAGTGTCGGCGCCGACCGTCATTTCACCAAAAATCATTCCGAACCACAACCACGCAGGCCCTTCGTAGACTTTAAATACTTCTTTTTCCACCGAAGTTGCTGACGCTTTGCCTTATATTCTTAACAAAGTTATTCCTCTGAATTTTGAGAGTGACAGCCCACAAACAAATATCGTGAAACAAACACCGACAGCGCATGCCTGTTATGTTAAATCTTCTCAGACAGAAATATTAAAAGTGCGCAGCAATAACAGAAGATCGGCCCACGCAAGAGGTCGCGTTTCCACCAGAAAGCGTACCTTCGTGCGTAGCGTTCACCACCAGCGTTTCCCAGTAAACATTACGGTTATACATAAACTGCACTTTCCGGGAAGCGTGAGAAGCAGTCCGCGATCTTTTAATGCTATCGCGTTCCATTAGGCGAAGCTTAGGCGTCCTCCAAATTTTTATTTTATTGCGGCGAGAAATGGTTTGCTAGAAAACTTGAGATAAATCTTCGGTGCAGCTCGGGAGGAACTCTTGCTGCTTGTTAACCGTGAAGGAGAAGTCTTGCGCAGGCCGAGCTTTCGCCGCCTGTGAGGACGGTGATGGTGTGCGCAGTGAAATTGTCCTTGCGGTCTTCGACGTACGCTACGAGTTCTGTAGTGCTCAATCAAGATGTCACCCTTATGTTTGACGAAACGTTTGTCTGCTTCCTCGCTTGTATCTCCATTTGGTTGTTTGTTTGCACGTTTGTTTCGTGTCAACGTTTGCCGCATTACCGTTAAATCTCTTCGAACTGTCCCTATCTCTCTGACGAGACACCTTTTTAGAGCCATAGCTCTACTACTCCAGGTACAAACCCAGAAAACGCCTGGTTCCGCAAATCTGACCTTCAAGCTCAGCCAAGGTCAAACTGGGACTTAGCCTGCACCTATACCGGCGGCTGCTGCGTACACCGCGTGGGCGCCCGTATCTTGAAAGTGATCTGCGATGTCGACAAAGTGCGCAGTCGCACAGGCCTCATCTTCAAAGCGATTAGCGATGCGTACAAAGTGCGCTGAGTGCTGGTAGTTTCGTATGCGCTGTGCTTTCGACGCTTAGTTCGAGTTGAAGCGAGACGCAGCACGAAGGTCAATTCACTCGCTGCTGCTGCAGCGCCGAGCAACGTCTGTGTTCTTTCCCAAAGCAAGCAAAACCGTGCTATCGCTCGACAAACTTTGTTTAACCGCGTTCAACCACGGCAAATTTTTATTTATTTTTTGACGAATGGTGCTTCGCTATACAGGCAGGTGGCTGTCCCTTTTTGCACCGAACGCCTCTGAAGGAGTCGCTGCGTAGCCGAAGCGACGAAGCACGGCGAAACCTTCAGGCCCGGCAGGGGGAACAAGATCGCTTCTTCTTTAGAAACAAAGTGAAATAAAATAAAGTCTAGTTACTATAACAGCGGATGGCGCTAGCTGCGTGGACCATGATGGAGGTTAGGTTTGGTGCGCCTTGATGGTGGACCACGAAACCATGCGTATAACAACCATCGCGTGGCGAAGAAGCCGTCGGTCATGCGAACCGTTCGCTCCCACTTCTCAAGATGCTGCAGAAAACAAAAGAAGTGCGTGGTGGCGAAAATATACAAATAAATAAAAAATAAATAAGAAACTGCTAACGTGGCGCTGGGGACGCTTACGTATTTCGTTCCTTCCTGCCTTCTTTCTTTTCTTTTTCTTTTTTTAGTATCCCGCTGTGTTCTTGAAGGAATTGCCACGGGTGGCCGTGGAGCCGGCGGGGTATCCCGTTTCTCAAAAAACTGGGAAGGCAGCTCGGCCCGGGCTTGAGCCGCAGCTCGCACGCCTTGCTCAAGACGCTGACCGCTCGCTCGATAGTTCCGGGCAATTCTCAGGGGCTTCGCGGCGAAGGAAAAACGAAACCAGTGCCGTCAAGTATACAACTCTCCGAGTATCATTCTCAGATTTCGCTTTCTGGATTTGAACGGGGGGAAAAAAAAGATAAACGCAGCGCCGAAGATGGCTCGGACGGCGACGATGAGAGAAAAAAAGGAAGCGATAAAAATAAAGAAAGCGGGTTTACTTTTGCCAAGGAAACGGCTTTTGTTGCTGTTGTTGCAGTACCGTTCTTCGCTTCCGTCCGCTTCGTCTTTGTCCGTGTGTTTGCGTGAAGGTATGCTTGTTTTACGCGTTTGTATGTGCTTTCGCTTGCTTGGGTTATGTTTGTGCGTTATAGTGCACATTACCTCGATCCTTCTCAAAGTTAACTAGGAGGAGATTACGTATACAGATATGATCTAAGATGCATGCGCAACTGCGCGGGAGGGATTTAATCATATTCTTGCGGCCATGCTTTCAAGAAAATTGACACTGCTTGGATGCAAGCCGTTGTGTCGTCACAGACGACGAATAAAAAGCACCATAGGATTTTCGAAAACCGCCAAATAACATAGAAATCTAGTGTGCAAGAATCCAATATATATCTTCATCCGCGTCTTTCTGAAAAAAAAACTGTTTTTACTAAATGGCACGTGAGGATATGGTTACTTTGTCCGGGTACGTAGAGGTGCTGCTCCTGTCATAGAACATTGCTATTTGAAGACAAAACAAAAAACTGTGAGCCCTTCCACTAGGGTGGAGATGGAAGACCAGCGAAGATGTACTATGGCGGAAATATGTATTTCGAATTATGACTGTTAAGATCTGATGGTGTAATTGGTTATTTGAATTCTTAAAGAATGAGAATTATGTATGATCCGGTGGTTTTCATTTATTTAGTGACCACGGGGACCATGGCCTTATGGTCGGTACGGTACACCGCCATAGGGTATACGGCAAAGGTTGGCACGTTCTTCATAAACACGTCACCAACGCCGCGCGCATTCGGTGCGAACGCGGGCAAAATGCCGCCGCCGTCGACAACAGTTCTGCGCGTTGTTTGTGTGAGCGCACACAACCACTGTCAAAACGCTGGCGTGAGCAAGCACACCAGCAGCAGCGGGCGAAGGTTCATGCGGTCTATCGCTTCAACGGAAACTGAGCGACGAAAGCACAGCGCATACAAAGGTAGGAGCCGTGTTGCAGATCGCTTTCAAGATACGGTGCGCGCGACCGCCTGGTGCCGCGCAAAGTGCAAGTTGCTCGCAGAGCAGAAGCCGCAACCCCTGCCTCCCGCGCTGCCTTCCCGCTGTCCTCCTTTCGCGTGGGAGATTGAGTTGCCAGTTCCCCGTCGCTGGTTGCGTTGTTCCTCCGAACGAACGGCGCGCGGCCAGGCCATGACGAGTCGTAAGGGCAACTGATAAGAGCGCTAGCGCGATGTCTACGTGACAGAACGGCTAAACGCCGTTGTCGAAACTGTTAGGGGAGAGGCGGGCCAGAGCCCAGAGAGAGTCTGCGGCAGAGGCCGGCAGGGCTGCGCGCATGCGCCGCAGTAGAAGAGCGGGCACGCACACGCACAGTCTAGGGTGCCTTGATGCCCTGCTCGCCCACCGCTCCCCTTCCACTGGCTGGGAAGTCGCGTTTGCTCTCCGCCATGCGTTCGCTTCCCGTCAAAGCATGCGTCCCTCGCCCTCGCGCACTTTCACTCGCACATACAGCATACGGCCAATGAGAGTTTTTTAGGGGCGAAGCTCCTTATGGCGGCACCCGTTCGCTCACGCGCATCGCTCACGGTCAGTAGTAGTGCATGTAACCAGTAGTGTGTAACCAGTCGCCGCAATTGATTTCGAGAGATAATTCTTGACGCTAAAATAGAATGTACCGAAGTTGACATTCGTTCCAGTAGCGCAAATATATTTTTCTACATTGGAATAGATTAGGCCTACGCTTATTGCAGCTTCCGTCCGTGAATCTCTCTGAAATGCGCATAAACTAACAAGCATTCATGCGTGATGATGCCCACACTACGCTATTGATTCTATGAAATCAGCGAGACATGGACGTAACTACACAGTAAGTAGTACGAACCACAGTAAGCTGTCTACGAACCAAGCATAAACCTACTTTCCAGTGTTTACGCTCTTGCATTGCAATCCGTAAAGCGTCCGCTGACGTTTCGTAGCGTACGTTGCACTGTTAGCTTTCATTTATTTTGGTTTGTCGCCGTAAGTTGTGCCGTGGTAGCTTAGCTGCGGACGCGGGTTACGGCCACGTTACATTTTGATAAGCATAAAACATCGCTAGATATAGGTGCACGTTAAAGAACCCCAGGCGGTCGGCCTCTCCGGCCTCATAGCCATATCAGACGTGCGTTCTTCGATATGAGCAAGTTCTGGGATCCCAACACGTTCTTATCGTGGAGGGATTTCTGGCCGAAAAATGCGCAAGTGATCAATCGCGACGTGAATGCAAGTCAAGTTACTAATGCCATGAGTCGGTGCCTTTCCACGCTATGGAATATATACTGAACTACGCGGTCTGCTTACGCTTCAAGAGCCTGTTAAGGATTTCGCCTTAATAAAGTGAATGCACGCGATCGTTAGCAAGCTACATATCTCCACGTTCGGTTGTCATCGTTTCCAGGCAGCACGTTCACGTTGCTCAACGCATGGCGCGTAATGCGTTGCCGCGTGCGCGGACGCTCCCCCGTATACAGCCAGCAAACAGTCACTGCACGTTTCGGTACGTGGTACGCGATGTTGGCTAATAGCGGTCCCTTAAGCGGGAGATCCGATGATTCCCTCCGGAGCTTCGCCCACTCATCATCATTCACCCCGTGGATATGCTGTGATTTTTTTTTCTGCATCCGGACGCGAACATCGAAGAGTGAGCCATTAACAGCTTCGCTGTAAAAATCTGTTCCTCGTGTTCGTGACACCAGTCAGTAATGAATGACTTTAAAAACGATTATTTCCCTGAGCTGTGTTCAAGACCCATACACGGGCTTATGTATTTTAAACTGGCATGTGCACGTTATACGGCCCTGTGCATGATGAAAGTGGTCGTATGAGTTACGTGTGCCCACAGATGGCGGAATGAGCATGTTATAGTACGCGGCGTTATTCCGACGATATTCGTATTAAGTCCGCATGGCCATCCTTTATGTTCACTGCCGCTGCTATACTCACGTCACACGGCCGCGCATATAATCACCGTGGGCGCGAAGGCTTACCAAATTACCACTCGTTCCTTATAAATTTGTATTATTGGTTGTTTATATTTATTAAACAATGCCAGCGCTCGTACGTAAATCGGCGTCCTTTAGCATGAAAAAATATCGCAGCCATTCCACACTGTGAATGTGGGCTACCAGCGGAGCTGTTCATCGGCAGCGCGCACTGCACGCGGCCTCCCCAGTACCAGCGCACGCCACATACTAGCTGCCTGTTCGGTTCATTGCGTAGGCGCGGAAATGTGGCTTGTGGCTTGTTAGCGACAGGTGGCTTGTTAGCTACCACCAGTCACACCAAATGATCGATGCGCGCTACGGCCATTAGCGCTCCCTCGGCGCAGCCAAACCGAGCAGCTGGCTAAGTCAGGAGCTGGGGTAGCTGTCAAAACTGCATCACGTTCACGCTTCGCGACATCTCGAACGTTATCAATCACCATGAAATCGTTGTCGAGCCACAGTCTGTCGCACACCGCACAACTGAATCCGAAATGTTTGTCCAAAAAGTCCCTCTGAAATTTCGCATACACACTCTTGTGCTCGTCCAATTTACTGGCGTGGTACCCGCGTCGCTTCATCGCCTTCTCCTCTTCGCGGCACCCGTCTTCCTATCGAGCCCACCGCTTAGGGGCAGCCTATCGGCCACGATCTTCGCTGCTACTCGCCGCCCGTTTCCTAGCTTTTCTCTTGCTACGCCAGTTGTGAGCACTTGCCTTAATTGTTTGCGTTGCCTCCTCATAGAGGGCACGAGAGTTTTGAGGCACGGACATAGAAAAATCAATGGGAGGGTAGACATATGCAGCTCCGTTGTAAAAATATATCTGGGGGTGATGCGGCACTCCAGTGGTTATGTAAGGCCCGTCAAGGCTGGATGTAGCGAGCTCTCGCGAGCAACCCACGTTCGTCGAAGCCACGTGCCTTGGATTAACTCATTATAATGCGTATAGCACTTCCAGCCAATATATATACGATGTATTCAACCCAGAAGTACTTATTACTCCATTTATTAAACCCGAGAAAGAGAAAAGAAGTGGGTAGGAATTGCAGGTAGTCAATGGGGTTATGAGACTAACATAAAGAAGGACAGTAGAGAGTGCACTAAGGGTGTCGCTTCATCCATCGAAACTACAGTCGCTCACTGAGGTCTGCCGACTTCTGTAAAGTGATAGGCGCATTACTACAGCTTTAGGGGAGACCTTGAAAATAAGCGGATCTTTTAAAAAAGCTACGCTCAGCCGCGATAACTCGTTTCGCCTACTGAGGAAGGAGGCGAGTTGGCCACAACACGTCAGGTTATCATACTTTTTTTTAGCTTTTTATAGCAAGTAATACTGTTTGCACAAGTTCTTATCATCTTGTCTGAAGCACCTTGTCCGTCATATTTGCCTTCATCATGTAGTGCTTTCAGTCGCAGTTCTATGCGATAAAACTTCAGTTTTTTTTTTTTAAAGACCTTTCAGGAAGTGGCCTTCTCAGAAAGCTTTAGTCGAAGTTTCCCTCGTGATTTAGAAAGGTCGGAATTGTTCGCCATTGTCTCTCTCGCAAATATCATAAACAGGTTTCTCACCTGTTTACCTGAGTTATCTGAATAGACTGAAGCTGGGTTACCATTATCAGGCTTATTCGCCGATTTGATTTCATTTATTTTTTTTTACTCTCCTCTGTAAACATTTATTCATTTCCACCTCCCTACGCAAAGTAGGGTGTCAGCGGCGATATTTATTTATTTATTTGGGTACCTTCAGGGCCCATAGGGCGTTACAGAAGGGAGTGGTAACAATAAATACAAAAAACACAAAGCAAATATTATGTAACATATTCAAGCGCATCTTTAAAGTCACTGGGATCCGCAGTAGACACAGTGGAGGTGGGCAAGTGGTTCGAATCATTAGAAGTTTGAGGAACGAAAGAATGAAAGTGTTGGTTAGTGTGACGACAAGGAACAAACACTTCATGAAGATGGTCGATACGAGATGACATGAATGAAGGATGAGTAAGTAATTCTTGCTTAAGACGAAGGTTATGGTAGTACATCCTATGAAATAATGATATGCGTGCTATTTACCTGCGTGAGGAAAGGGATCGAAGCCACAACACGGTTTTCATAGATGAAACACTGGAAAGACGGGAGTAGTTAGAAAAAATGAATGTTTTTTATGAATGTATGCACGCTGGGTATAAATTTCTGCTTTCCAATAAGGAGCTTCTCTTTGTCTCTTGATGTTCTCTCTTCTTCTTCCTTTTTCTGTTTTCTTTTTTTTTTAGGGGGGGGGGGAGGACGGGGGAGGGAGTTGCAGAGATTTTTTACTTTAAGAAACCTCACGGTACGGCTCGATCGCGCGGTTCTCTTCTTGTCCGGTGTAACAGGGTCCTACAGCTTTCAGCCATTTGCCAAGTAACTATGCGAGAAGAAGGCATAAATCAATGCTTAACGCAGGGGGGGGGGGGGGGGGGGGGGGGGGTAGCGGGGAAATGGTCGCGGTGCCGTTTAGCGGCTTCTCTCCCCCCCACCGAAGCGCTGACTCGGTGATGCGTGTCGGCGGCGGAGAGACGCTCGACGCTGCCAGGAACACGAAGGCCTTGGGCGGGCCCAGGGAGGCGAGAGTAGACGCGAACTGACACCCTCCTAACACGGCTGCTGCTGCTGCTGCTGTTTCAGACGGGGACGTAAATCAGCGTCACACAGGCGCCGTCACTTTGTCGCGCAGTCTTCTGAGTGCAGGGACAACTCTCTCTATCTCTCGTTCTCCTCTGGCTTCTTTTTTTTTTTTTTTTTGGTCGTAGACTTTCATAGAATGCCGCTGGAATACCGCAGATTGTTGCCATATAGTCGTCCAAGCACAGTGAGAGCGACGAAAGTTCGCTGTCTCTTCGTGTAAACTGCCTTGTAATTGCACGTAACAAGTGCTTTTCGCATACCTCCGCCAGCCTTGGTTTCAGAATGATTAATTGATTGGAAAAACGTTGTCATTTCGATGGAGAGAGAGGGAGGATATAACGAAGGCAGGGATGTTAACCAGTAAAGAGTCCGGTTGGCTACCCTACGCTGGGGGGGAGGGGGAGAGGGAGAAGGGGAAGAGAAAGGAGGGATAGAGAGAGTGGGTTATAGAGACGTGCTACAGAGTCAAAGGGGATGGTTCTGTGGCCTAATACGATGAATGGGAAAGGGAAGAAAGTGTGTCGAGCCGTGGAAGACTCACTGCGAGGATCGAGCAGGATCTACAACCGGTGTAATAGCTGCCGGGTTCTATCTTTAAAGCCAGGAGAGAGCCTCCAGGGCTGCGCGTTTGTCGCTTAGGCCACCCACCAGTCGGGTCCACCAACTTTATTCGCAGTCATCGCTGCACGTATTTGCAGCGTGACCGGAATAATTCAGGGGTTCTTTTCTATTCCGCGCTCCGTCAGCGGCCCCGGCAGCGCTCCACCTACGTTATCCCCACGATCGGCCGGTCGTGACCGGTGAATGATGTCTTATTATCAGATTGGATGAGCGGCAGAGAATCGAGCCACGGCCGCTGGATAAAAGAAAGGTGCGGTCTGCCACGTGCATCGAAAACGATGTGATCCGCCGCGGCGCCACACGTCGGGGGCATCGGCATAGCAAATGCGTCAGGAACGCGCTTGGAACGCCGTCTCGCGTGCAAGCCGATGCGTTCCATCGCCGATGACTAGCGCCGTTCGGCCCAGCCAAGCGGCCGACAATGCAACTACGGCTGTCACATTCGCTCCCATTGCAACGCACCCGACGCGGCAGGCCGCACCTTTTTTTTATCCATCGGCCGTGATCGAGCAATAGAAATTGTTACATTACACCAGCCAAGGTACCGTTCACTTGGTGTAATCGTTCGGGGGATCATTTTTCCATAGCCGACCTTGCCCAGATATCTCGTTTCGCCTATCACGTTACCCCTAGTATAGGCCAATGAACCATGCTTACTTTTACTAAAGCTTTGACATCATCATCGTCGCCACAATCACCATCATCAATCGCAGGCGTGGCTATGTTTAGGCCCAGCTACTCTTAAGTCCAGCCGAATCCTCCAATTGTCCCGGGGTGCTATATATGGACGCTGCCAAATTCCGGCATATTGCCAGTTCTGGGGCGCGATCTTGTAATGGTTCGGAAAGCTAACGGTTCTCTTTTATACCCGCCGCGGTGGCTGAGTCAGCTAAGGCGTTGCGCTGCTGAGCACGAGATCGCGGTATCGATTCCCGGCCGCGGCGGCCGCCTTTCGATGTAGGCGGAAAGCTAAAATGCCCGTGTGATTGCGTTTTAGTGCACGTTAAAGAACCCCAGGTGGTCACAATTAATCCGGAGCCCTCCACTACGGCGGGCTTCATACTCAGAACTAGTTTTGGCACGTAAAAACCCCAGCTAGAAGACGAAGGTGAACAGTTACAAAATTGCACGCCCGTCTGCCTCACACGATGACTTCCTCACTTGTTGGTGCAAAACGCAAATATGACGAAATTCGAGAATATGGTGGATTTTCCCAGACTCTAGAATTGCAGCGCCCCCTTCCATCCCACCCTTCTCTTGCTTCTATTCCTACGTTGTGACGGTTCATCCATTATGTCACTGGCACCGATGGTGGCTAAACATTTCCCTCTGGGTATATTAAATTGCTGGAAAATCTGTGACTTAGACAATAGATTTACATTTGGTTGGTTAGTAGAACACAAAAATTCTTGAGCTGCTAGGACTTACGCAGGATCAACACCACGCACACAGCACTGCGCAATACCCCGACACGTATTTGTCACATTTGTATTTACTAAATTGTATATACCGCACCAGGCTAGCTTTAGATTAGATAGCCTACCAGGCGGTACCTTTAAATTTTGGGACCTCAAGCATTGAAAATCATGCATTTCTCACCCTTGTCCCGTTGAAACACAACACAATTTACAAGCGCGTATCCGTGTGCTTTGTATCGTCTTTGCGTAAGCATTAGAAGCGCAACAGCTTCTATTTTCTTCTTTTTCTTTCTTTTTTACTGCGAAGCTGTCTATGCATTTTTCGTGTCCGTCAACAGATCTGCGTATGCAAAAACTCAGCTCCCGAATGTGATACAAAATCGCTTCAGTCTTTGCAAAAGCTTATACATCTCGTCACTTGGATATGCATTTTCAGTAGAGTAGTTATCAATAGGCACCATTTTAAAAAACCTGTAGACTCTCAGGTAGATAGTAGATAATAAGGGTTTGTCAAAGATTTGCCGCTGTGCGACCTTTCGTCGGAAATGTGTACGCTGGCACCGCCCTCCCTTTGTCGTCGTTCCAAGCGTTTGCGTGCCTAGTTTCCTTCCATACCCGCCGTGGTTGCTTAGTGACTCTGGTGTTGAGCTGCTGAACACGGGGTCGCGGGATCGAATCCCGGCCACGGCGGCCGCTTTTCGATGGGGGCTAAATGCGAAAACACACGCGTGTACTTATATTTAGGGGCAGGTTAAAGAAACCCAGGTGGTCCAAATTATTCCGTAGTCCCCCACTATACGGCGTGCCTCATAATCAGATCGTGGTTTTGGCACGTAAAACCCCATAATTGAATTGAGTTTCCTTCCACTCTCCCGGCGTGGCGGTCCCGTCACGCGTGTCTAGTTTCCTCCGGTTCCCCGAGGTGGCTGTAGTCTTCCACGCAAATGTATGCCGCCGATCAAGATGGCCGATCAAAATAAAAGTGTGTGTGCTTGTGTCTTTCTTCGGGATGACCGCCGTCGCCGCTCAAGAAAAAAACTTGGAGTACGTTTAAGCTTCGCCTTTAAGAGTGGAACGCGATAGCGTTATTGGACGCCGTTGACGCCGACACCGACACCGTATTTTCTGCGGCATGGGCCCGATCAAAATTTAGAAAGGCTAGGTTTTCAATATTCCCCTCAATGTTGCCTAGAACCAAGTACAGCGAAACACCATCAGAATTGGAGGACGCTTAAGCTTCGCCTTTAAGAGTGGAACGCGATAGCATTCAAATGTCCCTGGCTGCTTATCATGCTTTTGTCTCGTATATTCAAATTACAATTCGACGCTATCACGTCTGTAGGTTGTGGTTAAGTCGTACTTTACGATTTTTTTGACGGATTTTACTTTGAGAAATTCAGTTTTTGATTACTATAACGCCTTGTGCCAGGGCCCGCCCGGTCGGAGTGGTTCGGGATGATGTGGTTCGGCATGATTATTTCCGCCAGACGCCGATGCTTAACGCCGACGCCGACACGAAATTTTCTGCGACACGGGGCCCTTAACGCAGTCGCGTTAAAATAAAATTTGCTCGTACCTTTGATCTAAATTCTGTTACCTCTATGTCGTGCGCTAAACTGCTTCGCTGGTAATTAATCCACCTTCATAGGAGTGGAATGGCACATGATTTTGTTTTTTCGATAACGCTTTGTGGCTTGCTCAAGTCCTCTGAACTCCCACGACATCCTTGCCTACGTCCTCGAACGGGGGGTGCAGACAAGGCTTGCGCTGTGTCACGTGTTCGCGCTCGGCAGAGAGAGAGCGTCTTTTTCCGCAGCCCCGCTCTAAGGGGGGTTGCGCGGGACGTCGCCCGCCGAAACAGCGTCGTCGTCGGTCTGAACAACCTGCGACAGCCTGGACAAACTCCAAAGCGCGGCGACCCCGACGCTCACCACTGTCGGGCCTGACTAATGGCCGCTCGGCTCTGACACGACGCACCCCCTCTCGTCGAGAATTCCGTCCCCGCGCCATACCGCCCGGCGGTGCGGCTTGCCATCGAGCGCGAGAAAGGAGGGCGCACGCCCTCTCCACATCGTCACTACGCACGTGGTCATGGCCTCCGAGGCCATGGTAACCGGCGCGGGCAAATCTCGGAGGCCATGATCGACGTCGCCCTCTTTTCCCGCGCTCGACGGCAAGTTACGGCTCGAGCCGTAACTCGTTCCTGAAACCGCATGAAGGGAGAAAAGAACTAGGAGAGAGAGAGAGCATTACGTAGCAAAATTAAAGCCGAGAAAAATCGACTTCACATAGTCATTAAGTAAGGAATTAAACTAGGAGAGAGGGAGAGAGTGTTACATCATTTGGCAAGCGAACTCTCCGAGATGCCATTGCCATCGGCTTTTTTTTTTTTTTTTTGTCTCAGTGTTGGCCCAACACGTGACCTCTTATGGCCGGGAATGTTTGGTTCCAGGTGGTCTTTAACCGATGACCACTTGTTCGACCACCCTGCTATAGCGGGAACACTAAAACCTACCGCGCTCCAAGCTCTTGACGTGCACTGTAAAACTGTGTACACCCTTAAGGGGGCAAATCGGTCTATAACTTAAACGCTTACACCTTCGCGGGTGTAAGGCTGAGAGTTATAGACCGATTTGCACCATTAGGGACTCGATGTAAATCGGTTCACAGAATCGTGTCAGATAAATATTTGTAATTTTAAACCCCTGCCAAACTCAGTTCATGATTTTTAAAACAATGCAGAGGATGTTGCCGTGCATACCGTATCTAAGTAACCCTCGACAGTCACCTTATTCCTGAAGCGGACTGTGTGTCATTCCTTGGAATAAAATTAGATCCCAACTTGAAGTTCACTAGTCATGTTGCTTTTGTTGAACAAAAAACAGCTTTCGGCATAAGAGCACTGATTAAATCACGAGCATCTTTGTTTCATTAACGCGTATTATTCTCTTTATACTTTGCATTCATTCGTATTCAAATCACCAAGTGTACTGCTTCCTGGAAAAACGCATATAACTGTCACCTCTCATATATACAACACCTACAAAACCAGGCTATTCACATAATTACGAACTGTTATTTTTAGTCTAATCCTCCCTCTCTAGTTAACAATAACGTTATTCTACCTGTATCTGGCTTGTTTGTGTATCATTTAAGTATTTTCTTCTTTGTAAATACTTAACAAACAGCTTGCTTACGAATTTGTAGACTGCAGAATACTCATTAATACCAACTGCACTATAGGCTTGCGCATAATTTCAACTTTCTACTACGTAAATGTAACACCAACTACGGACATATAACAACCTCGTTTTCAGCGTTAAAAATGTGGAATGGCCTAATACATTCACCTAAACAAACATCGTGTTTGAATGGATTTAAAAATGAATTGTAATGTTTTATTTTGTGCAAATAGTTTCATGCTCGATAATATGTTCTGCTGCATTAGCTACTGCATTAGCTGCTGCATATAGGCACTTCCTTGCTTATTGTCACGTAATGTATTGCATTTCGCGCGTTCATTTGTTTTCCTTATACCTTTTTTGTAATTTTCCTGCGTTAAACGCACGTTTTGCATATATATATATATATATATATATATTTCATCGAGGGTCTCTGTGCGATCGTTGACTTTGGGACCTTCGTCTGCATACTATCAGTAACTAATCGTTGCTTGATAAATGGATAATAAACTGAAATTCAACTGAAATTAGGGGTCAAATGTTGAGCCGATACGTTTGGCTTCATTCGCGTTGCGCGATTCTCGACATGAACACAAATCATGTCGTGTGGTACCCGCCGCGGTGGCTTAGCGGCTATAGTGTTGCGATGCTGCGTTGCACGAGGTCGCGGGATCGAATCCCGTCCGCGGCGGCCGAATTTCCACGGGGGCGAAATGCAAAAAAATAATAATAAATAAAAATACGCGCGTGTTCTGTGAATTGGGGGCACGTTAACGATATCCTGGTGGTCAAAATTAATCCGGAGTGCCCCATTACGGCGTGCTTTATAATCAAATCGTGGTTTTGGCACGTAAAACCTCAGAATTCATTATGTCACGTGGTAAGCTTTAGTGTATTCCACCACCGCGCCCGCTCTCCCTAAAAGATAACGGATGCGACAGCAGCTTGGCGGGCTGCAGCACTCGCACATTGATACAACATGTTCGCGCATTGCCCGATCAGCAGGAAATGTGAACAGTGCTTGGCAAAGCACCCGAGCAGGTGCGCGTCGATTCAAAACCTACCGGGAAATAAGCAGTCTGGGCCGAGTCCGCCAAGCTCTGGGTCACGTGTTGGGCCAACTTTTTGAGGGAGAAAATGTGAAGGGGATGGCTTCACGGAAAGTTGGCTTGCGAAGCCTGGCTGCACGGCGTAATCCTCCTCCCTACACCTTTTACAGCCGTGTTATACATCCACCCATCGCAATTCATCTTTTGATGTCATTGACACCACATCACCGCTTGCATAGCGCTCTTGCTTGCATCTGGCCCTTGCGCCACTTAACACCACACACCATTATCTGTAATTAAACTAATCATAGAGATTAGGCCACCAATGCCAATTGTACATTTGCTGCTAATGGCGAACACACAACAAATCGGGTCTTAAAAAAGATCAAAAGGCCTGGCGCGAAGAGTGCCGATTCATTTTCAGCGCGAAACCAAAACCAAGCGCGCCAGCAGGGCGCTTAGCCATAGTTACGTCATGCAATGACGTGACGGGACACGTGACAAAATCTCAACACCGCTCATGATGGTTGCGTGACTTAGGCAGAAACACCACGTATTTGCATTATATATTTTTTTATGTTAGTGAGTTCAGTTGTAAATGTAGACTACGCTTCCAGAATGCAATTAATTAGGGGTGTGCGAATATTCTAAACTTTCTAATAACGAATCGAATAATGTCCCCCTCGATTCGGTCTTCAAATCGAATAGTCACTATTCGTAAATGCGAATACCTTACGAATACTTTTCGAATATTTCACGTCAATTTCGCCCATATAAACATGAAATTGGAGCATAAGTACGGTAAGTTGTGACCCCCACGCGCATGGTCTGGTCATAAAACATGAGAACTTGTGTAGTGTAGCAGGACTACGTCACTTACTTACGTAGCCATACTTTGCAGGATGTACAGCGATCATTCGCAATCTCTGTAGAGCACTGTGCATGCGAAGAGACTACTTGTTTGCTCCTAATGCTTTATTTGTGCTTTTAATAAACAACGCTTCATAACGTACTATTTAATGGCAGAAACTAGCTAATTTTAAGAATAATGAGATGCGAACATCGCTTTATAATAATTGCGGTAGCGGCTATTCATTATTCGAAAAGTATTCGATATTCGATTCGGTCTCAAACATTCCTATTGGCACACCAATTTAACTAATTGTCCGCAAGTTACCTCACGCCAAGAGCAAATGTATACAGCACTTGCTCACTGGAGACACCATTTATTTATTTATTTATTTATTTATTTATTTATTTATTTATTTATTTATTTATTTATTTATTTATTTATTTATTTATTTATTTATTTATTTATTTATTTATTTTTGATACCCTCAATCGCCGAGGGATTGCAGAGGGGAGTGGGTGACATCATCTATGTGGAGACGTCTCACCGACTGACTCCATACAACGCAGCACATTATTAATCCACAAACGTGCATTATAAGCGAAGAGACGTTCTCGAAATTAGTGCGTATTGCAGTAAAGCGGCTCTGATAAGTGGTATATGCACCCACGTCGCCGGGACTATTCCACAGGACGGCTTATACCCGTATGCTTTGATGCACGCATAGTACGTGATAGAAAACTTTCTCAGGAAGTTCAACTTCGTACATCCGTCATTAGCGATGATCTGTAGCCCAGACTCAAACCTCCTCGACCGAGGCCCACCTAATGAGCACCAGGGACTCGCCACTTTTGAGCTCCAGCTGCGCAGAGAGTGAATTGATCTGGTGCGCAGAAGTTTTTTTTTTTTTTTTTTTTTTTTTTTTTGCGGGAGCCATCTTGTAAAAACTTGTTGGTATAGCGCGAAATCTCTGCGCATCGTATATACCTATGCGATTCAGCATTCTAGGTCCATATTTTGTGAAAATTACGTGTTGTTCGTTTGTGTGTGTGTGTGTGTGTTTTTTTTTTTTTCGCAAGACAGAATCTTCGAAATTTTCCGCCCACTTCATTACCCGTATGAATGATTACCGATTTTCCCATTTCTTTGTTGGTGTCGTCTTTATCGACATTTTTGCTTTACACGTCAATGTGTATTGTTTCCTTTTTCTTTTTCACTTGTGTGTGTAGGGGAGGGGAAGAGGTGGGCAAGGGAGATGATTAATTGCAGGAAAGTGCAACTGTTTTTTCACAAATTGTGCGCTTGTTTATCGAAATGAAGTGTTGTGGCCCCCTGCTTACATTCTTTAGCGGTGTAATGTTGCTGTTGTGTTAACAAACGAAAACATATATAGTTGTGCCGTCGTGTGCAGGCAACTCGTACAAGGATTTTTAAGCTGTGCTCGTGTAGCGAAATGGGGGTACAATTTTTCCTGTCATCACATCACTTTTAATACCAATTTCTCATCTTGACCCCGAGTCGCAAAATATGGATGAAATTAGACCGACCGTGGTACGTGTCCACCTCTTAACGAGGCAGCGGGGACTTTGCACGCGTAAGTGAGTTGGGTTAAATGGAGTCCAACTTAACCAGAGAGGTTGGAACCACTAAGCCTCCGGCTAGTAGACTTCACCTACAGGGAAAACATGAAATTTTCTTAGAGAAATCTATTAAATGAACTTACGCAGATCCCATGCACTGTGAGATTTCTTTATTCCACAAGGTATGCCTGTGGCAGTGCGGCCTCATGGGTAGAGCATTGAGCTGTTGCACTGGGTGACCAAGGTTCGACCACACCACAGGACACATAATATTTAGGGATGTGCGAATATTCCAAAAGTCCGAATATTATCGAAAATGATATTTTAATAAGCGTATTCAATTCGAAAAATATACATTCGGAAATGTTTGAATATTCGGTTGGATACGAACATTCGAATCAAATCGAATATATTACTAGGTTGTGCGGGAGCAAACACGGTTCTTCGCATTTGTCTCTATCTAATCTAAGCATATCGGGGCGATCTTGTGCTGGATTTTGTTACGATTTCGTGCCGCTAACGAAATTTTGCCTGTAAAGCACACTTACCTACTAAAAGTCTAAACTTTGCGGAAAAGCCAGCCTCTCAATATCAAGGGGCACGGGCTTGCGGTCAGCGTTGGCACTTTCTTTTTTTTTTTTTTTTTTTTTTTTTTTTGCAGCGCCACCTCCAATACTGAGTTTATTGCTTGACAGCAAGTGCGATGAGCGACGACTGACACAGGGTCAAATGCCTCCGTGTTTACGGGAATTTGATGCGGTTTATTAAGGCACAGGCTGGCGAGGACAGCTAGCGGGAATTACTCAATTTTCCAAGTTAACATGAGCCAAATACAGTGTTCTAGTATAATGACTTACGAGTCTAGCTTTTGAAAATTGACAATGTAATCACAATGTTCCAACATAACAAACTAGCCAACTTACTAATAAACGCATATGCACATCATCATTCGATATTCCAAGCTAAGTATTCGTATTCGATTCGTATTTGAACATTTTTATATTCGCACACCCCTAGTAATTTTCTAAGTTGAAGAGGCCACGCAACGAGGTAAAACAAAAATCTACCTACCCACCGCAAAGCGCCTGGTATGAGGAAAGGCATGCTGCTCATTAAAATAAAATAATAATTGCAGAGATGGCACACATTTAGAACGCGAAAAAATGAACACATGTAACAGAAAAAAAGAAGAAGAAACAGCAACAACAACGAACGTGAGTCACTGCACGGGATAAAGTTGTTCCTAATATTTTGTGAACATGGCCGTACTAATAAAGAAATATTTCAAGCTGCATACGTTACCTCCGCGTCGTCGCAAAACAGCTTATTCGCTTGTGTAAAGGGGACGCTACAATTCACACATCCCCAACTACCAGGGTCCCCCCCCCCCCCCTCCAGTGGCAAGCCAGTTCTGTCTGGAAGCTCGCTATAGCGGCGGCACGTGATGAAAGAGATCTGATCAGACATCAGCGGAACAAAATGCTGCCTGCTGCCGCTGAAGCGCCGTAAATCACCTACTATGTAGTCGCTTGAGAGCGGCAGTAAAATCCGTTACTCTCCCAGCCTGCCCTGGACGAACTTTTGTCGCATACGTCGTGTACTCGTCCTATAAGCACGCCTCACTTCCTTGGACTGTCGCCAGGTGCCGCAAAGGTGGAGAAGGCGGGGGGACCGCCGTGGGAATGGCGGAGTGACACAGATCTCTGAATCGCAGTCTGCTGCACTCTAGAACCGTGCACCGTGGAGCTCTCTACTAAAGCTACTTGATGGATAATTAGGGCATAGATTCAGAGATACAAGCTTTAATGATATGCTGGGGATGTTAGCCTGGCTGTTCGCCTGACATGCTACTACAGGTGCTCCACGCACACACGTACACACACACAGGGTGTTTCAGCGAACACTTTAAAACATTTTTAAAGGTTGCCTGCGGCAGATAGCACAATTCTAGTTCATGAGCTGGTCTACTCGAAGAGGGGGGCATTACTTGCACAAAAAATTGAAATGCATAATCAACTAATTAAAAACTTAATTAGTGATTTTTGTTAACTAATTAACTTATGACCCATGTTGCAATTTTCAAATTCGAGGCGTGGAGTTCGCAAGGTCCCACTTGGAACAAATTCTCAGGATGACACCAGTTTCGAGATATTAATCACCGAACTTTGTGGAGAAATGCGTTGGTGTTCCAGTTACATTCATTGCGATAGCAATTATATGGACATTCCAAGCGCATTTCTGCCGTCGCCATCGCCGTGAGGTTCAGTTTAAGTCCAACGGCGACAGAAACGTCGCCGCGCGCCGCATGCTGTATGCGCGAGAGAAGGCGCTCGAGGGAAGCGCGCTTTCACCGAGAGCGAACGCATGGTGTAGAGGAACCGCGACATCTTCCGTCGTGCGAAAGGCGTGGGGGGGAGGGAGGGCAGGGAGGGAGGGAGGGAGGCGACGTTTAGCTGCGGCACCAAATGCGTATCTTGCGACCGGGCTCAAGGGGAACTGGAACCTCACAGGCGAAAGGAGGAAAGTGGGAAGGCAGCGTGGGAGGGAAGGGGTGCGGCTTCTGCTCTGCGAGCAACTGCGTACATGTACTTTGCGCGGTGGCGGGCGGTCGCGCGCACCGTATCTTGAAAATGCAACACGGCTCCTACCTTTGTATGCGCTGTGCTTTCGCCGCTCAGTTTCCGTTGAAGCGATAGACCGCACGAACATTCGCTCGCTGCTGCAGCCGGGCTTGCTCACGCCAGCGTTTTGGCAGTGGCTGTCTGTGGTCATCGAGTGTGATCTATTCATGTTTGCTTGTGCGCGCTGACACCATGCTTGTTAATTCAGTTAGTAAGCGAATGTGTAAGTAAGCGAATGTGTAAGTAAGCGAAGAAAGCGAAGTTTATGCAGCTGATAAAAATACTATCCTTAGTCCGTATAGCTCTCTACTAGTAAATTTGCTATCGCAATTGATGCTTCGTCTTTCGGGCGAAACTGCGAAGTTTTTTAATAAAACGTAGTTTTATGCATTGAAGCACAACATTAAGAACTCCTCTAACTTCTAGTAATTAACTTCTACTCCGGCTGCGGCTGCTTACGGCGCGGCTGCGACGTGGAAAAAGTGCGCGCCCGCGCGGTCCTCATCTTCAAAGCAATCTGCGATGTGGACCAAGTGCAACTAGTGCCGCTAGTTTCGTTTGTGCTGTGCTTTCGACGTTTAGTTCACGTTGAGGCGAGAGACGGCACCAAGGTCAATTCGCTCGCTGCTACTGCTGCGCCTCCTCACTCCAGCGTTTTAACAGCGAGTTTTCGCGATCAGCGAGCGAGATGTGCTCATGTTTACCTGCGCACGCGTTACACCGTGCTTGTTAATTTAGTTAGTAAGCGAATGTTTACAAGTTTAAACGGCCAGTAAAACTACTATCCTTAGTTCGTGTAGTTGTCTACTAATTTGCTATCGCAATCAATGCTTCAATTTTCGGGCGAAACTGCTACATTTTTTGTTTCCTTTTGCACCGCCTTCGATGTAGACAGAGAAATAGAGGGAGAGAGATTGAACTTTTTAAGGGCAGACGAAGCTGTTTGGTCAATTTTCTTGCGGGTGGCCTCCTCAGTCGAGAAAGCCATGTGACCTGGCTGCCTGCATTGCCCTGTTCACCAGCTGGCGCTGAAAATCAGGATTGAGACTGGTGAGCTGGGTCTACCACTGCTCCGGTGTGGGGTGGGTGGTAGAGGGGATGTTGGTGTTTCGGTCGCATTTCCATAACCATGTGGTACAGAGTGTTTGCCATATGTAGACAGACATAAAAAAATAATGCGGGAAACGTGGATATATCGGCCGATGGAGCTTTGTCTCTCGCCTGCAACTCCGCATAGGAGAGCGGAGATGAAGGAAAGAGAGAGAGTGCGCGGATGATGATGAGGGAGTATGGTGCACTGTGTCGTCCTTTATTACAGAAAACACCTCACTGGCATTCGAGCTCACGGCAGCTTAAATGTTTTCATAAAGTTCCGTAGAGTAGCCTTTCGCTCACCAATACCGCAATTAGACATTGCGTAGAGTACATTTTTCCTATAATGTTGAGAGAAAGAGAGAGAGACAGGAAAGGCAGAGGTCACTGAGATGCACGTCCGATTTGCTACTTTAGAAAGGGGAAATGGCGTTATGGGATGGAAAGAGAGGAAGGAAGGGAAGGATAAGAGTGGATAGAGTTCCGCTTCATCTGGCCTGCAGTTGGTCACTAGTGTCTGTCAAATTCCGGAATCGAAGCAAATCGTGTGTCCCTTACTGGGTTTGACATATTGGCTCCCGTCATCACGTTCCCATGAAATAGAAGAACATGCTGAAGTTGTGGAGGCTCGAATATACTGATGAGGTGATTTCCCCTTATAGTGCGGCCGACCTTGTAAAGCGCGATATGCGCACACATGCCAAATTCGCACCCAGCGCATCGCGCGTCACAACACACGGGTGCCGGACAAACAGTGCTATAGGACAGGAAGATGAAGCCATCTTTCAGTGTTGCAGGCTAGCAAAACCATGGTTCAACCAAGTTACACTTTACTGCATTACCCTCTCAATTTTTTTTCCTCCCCGTCTCTGGCCAGACTGCATCGATGCGAAGCGTCTCTTCTGTGTCAATTGTGGTTGGGAGTTGCCTTTACGAAAGATTATTCAGCACTAATTGGAATGGCTGACAGTCCTGCATGTGATGTCTGTGGATGCGAGGAGAACATTGATCACTTATTGTGCCGCTATCCTTAGTTTGAAACAGACAGAAAATCTACGTTCAACGCATTAAGGAAACTAGACGATCCTCCTCTGAATGAACAGAATTTACTAGAACACCGTCCACAAAGACCATCGGCTCAGAAGGCACTTTTGTGCTTTCCGAGAACGTCTGGTTTGTACGAGTGCCTTTGACTCTATAGTACTGTCCGTGCACGTCTCTATACCCCCCCCCTCTCTCTTCTTTCTCTTCCTCTTCACCCTTCCCCCAGCGTAGGGTAGCCAACCGGACTCCTGAATGGTTAACATCCCTGCCTTCCTCTCTCTCTCCTCCCAGTCTCTTACGCCTCCACCAGCCATAGCTTTTCTAGTGCTGCACCGTTTTAAAGAGAAGAACGGCACGCGTCCTTTTGTGACTGCTAGAGAGAGAGCCAGAAAGAGAGAGAGAGACGCCTGTGGCGACGCCGCTCGGACAGCCGCGCTGTCGCTTTCAGAGGCGCGACGCCGCCGCCGCTCTCCGTCACTCGTTTCCACCAGCGTTTCGGTCTCTTTGCCGGGCCATCCGTTGAGCCCCGAAATAGTGTCTCCCCAGCCGCGGGCCGCAGAACCACGCGTGCCTGGCTTTCACCCCCTCGTCGTGTATTTATAGCCACGCGCAGACCACGCGGCTCGCGTCTCGCGCGAGGCCCAGTCGAGGCATGCGTGCTCTGCGATGCGGGCTCGGTCCTGGACCCTTGCGTCTCCGGAACCTCAACCCTCAAAAGAGCCGCAAACTATACCGCCCCACTTAACTAGGAGATCTAGGTGGACTTGGGAAGACATAGCCAACTTAACCTACTCTTTCAGCCTGTTGACATTTGAGGGATCAGCCCTAATGACCTCATTGAATGTACATCCAAGACGGCAATGCCTTTAACTACGTAACATATGATTGGCCCATGGACTAGCGCTGTCTCTGCGTCTCGAGCAACGAAAGCTCTTTTAATATTTCTGAGAGACGGTGGTTTCAATGAGGCTCTTCAATTAGTTTGCATGTTGCGCATTGTGATGTGTTTCGTGCATGCACGTTGCGTGCGTATGGTGCGCACTACATGTGCTTATATAATTTCGCCTCTCATCATTCCCTAACTACTGGAGCATACAGGACGCTGCTAGGTGTGCCGTCAGATAAACCTCTCCGGGATTCATCAAGGCATCTTTCTCTTCTAGTGGAGTATGATGCATATCAATCCAGACGAACTGCGCAAATATCCCGCATACCCCACGAGGAGCCACGGAGAGGACTGGACAAAGGTCACTCTGGACTGTCTCTGTCTTCCTTTATATACGTGTGCTTATTGAGGCAGCAGCTCGTCCTGTCTACACCTTCATATGGGACGTGTGTTTATTTGCGCACTTGATATTGGTAACGGCTACAAGCGCCCACTCGCCCGCACTGTCGCTTCTGCAAGTGACTGTCAGTGGCTGCACTACCGCGCAGTGTGGCTTGTTTAGGCGCCGCGGTAACCTGGCTTGGCTTGGCTTGACGACCGCGTGCTCTGCTGCTGAGCACGTGGACGCGGTTTCGACCGTTGCCGACCTGGTGTCTCTGAAGTATCGGTTCGATTTCGTGTCTCTGAAATGCTTCCCTAAACAGAAATTTCACTTTAGTGCTTTGCTTCTTCCACAGCTCAAACTTCTTGTTTCCGCAGTGTCTTCCTAGAATGCATATGGAGGACGATGAATCAAACGTCGTTGTTTAAAATATACAGCCTGTGTGCTCCATGAGGAAGACTACTACTCGTCTCAATCAATCAAGCAATCAGTTTATTATTCATAACAAACTGATTGGTTGATTGATTGATGATTGATTGGTTGACTGTTTGATAAAGCGACCTCGACCACTTTATCCGCAGCGTAAGGCCTGACTGTCACGCCGAAGCAATGTTTTAAGCTGATTTCACACGATGGGCCAAATTGCCAATTCAGTCGGCAGCCAAGCGCGACGCGGCTGCCATGAAACGAATCGCGCCACTAGCAACTACTTATAGTCTTTGGAATTCATAATTTTGTCATACTAACGCCGCCGGTCTCGCCGCCATTAAAACGCTGCAAGCGACAGTTACCCAAGTCGCGCACTTGGTGCGAAGAGTGACTAACAAAAAGCACGGCCTGAAAGAGCAGGACACAATCAGATTGATAGAAGCCCTGATAATCAGCAGAGTCACTTACGGCACCCCGTACCTAGGTCTCAAGAACAGCGAGAAAGACAAATTGAACATCCTAATACGAAAGACCTACAAGCTGGCACTGGGGCTTCCACCGACAACGTCGACGGAGAAGCTACTCAGCCTGGGCATCCACAATACTTGGGAGGAACTAGCAGAGGCCCACTAGACGAGCCAGATAGAGCGACTCAAGCTCACCAGCACGGGCAGGGACACCCTAATAAGACTGGGCTACTCAGTCGAATATGAGTCCAGAAAACAGCGGGTTCCTCTGCCCCTGATGGAGAAGATCACGGTGGCCAGCATCCCGAGAAACATGCACCCTGAATACAACAGAGAAAGGAGGCGAGCGAGAGTGCAAGCTCTACGTAAGGCCTACGAAGGATCAAAACAAGGAGAAGTCAGATACACCGACGCGGCAAAGTACAAGAACAGAGCGGCCGACGCTATCAGCGTGATCAACGGCCAAGGACAAGAGGTAGCAGCAGCCTCGGTAAGCACTTCAAACATCGACTGCGCGGAAGAAACGGCGATAGCCCTGGCAGCCACTACGGGCAAGCGAGAGGAAGATCACATCACAGTCATCACGGACTCGCAAACAGCATGCAGAAATTACCAAAAGGGCCGCATTTCGAAACAAGCCGAAACAAGCCGAAACATTGTCTGGGCCCCGGGACACGAGTCCCTGGCGGGTAATGAAGCGGCTAACGCTGCTGCCCGAGATCACATTCTCCGGGCTATCCCACCGGGTTCACGAGCACCGGCAGACCAACATGATAGCGTCCCGAAAAGATACTCCGATATCCTGAGTCATTACAGACTGGGCAGGAGGATCTACCCACCCCCGCATCCCAAGCTAACAAGAGAAGAGGCAGTGATCTTCCGCAAACTACAGACCGGCACATTCCCGCACGGCACCCTGCTACACGCCATGTATCCTACGAGCTATACTCACAGATGCGCCTTCTGCTCTGCGCCCAATACCCTCTACCATATGATATGGGAATGTCAACAAAACCCATCGACACCACCCATCACCGGACCAACCGTCGAGCAGTGGGAGGCCCAGCTGACAAGCCCGAGCCCTGAAGACCAGCATCGCCTGGTGCGCAGGGCCAAGATATCGGCTCAGGCCCACGGCATCCTGGACTAGGGACGCCGCCCACCTCGGACGATTTTAGCGTCTGCTCATTTCCCTAAATAAAGTTTATTCCTCCTCCTAACGCCGCACGGCAACGCCTCACCAAGGGGGCGCCGATATATATTTCTAGAATTATGTGGCCATCGCAAGTTTATAACTTGCACTCAGTATGAGAGTTAAGGAGTTGAGGGCTCTTGCTGCTGTTCGTCATGTTTTCCTAAGTATGTCTTTACGGAAACAGGTTCGTCGCACTGCATGCGACTGCAGAGGCACACCGAGTTCATTCAATTAACGACGCTCGCGAGGGTCGTCTGTGAAACGATTTGCCCGTGAGAAATGTTCTATCCCTTTAACGGCCCACTTTCTCTACGTGCAGCACAGACGATCATCGTGTGGCGACTAGCAGTGATAGTGTGTGCAAGTGCGCATACTAACGTAGTGTGACCGTGTGAAGTGGACTCTAAGACCTTTTTGAGCCTCTACTGGCTTCTGTGCAAAACGTCACTATGTATCGATAAGCTTCCCTTTACCCTCTGCGGCGCCCTGCGAGTGGTGTGATTGGGCAGCTCACTGATCTAGGTCATGCTTGTCCGCTGACCTGGATCAGAAATTCGATATGTCGTGTGAATCCGTCTATGTATGTATGTATGTATGTATGTATGTATGTATGTATGTATGTATGTATGTATGTATGTATGTATGTATGTATGTATGTATGTATGTATGTATGTATGTGTGTGTGTGTGTGTGTGTGTGTGTGTGTGTGTGTGTGTGTGTGTGTGTGGTGTGTGTGTGTGTGTGTGTGTGTGTGTGTGTGTGTGTGTGTGTGTGTGTGTGTGTGTGCTGTGTGTGTGTGTGTGGTGTGTGTGTGATTTGCTGCGCCGCACCTGTGGCGGAGAGGGGGAGAGGGGAGGAGGAGAGCGCACACCTGCGTAGGAGAGGGGGAGAGGGGAGGAGGAGAGCGCACACCTGCGTAGGAGAGGGGGAGAGGGGAGGAGGAGAGCGCACACCTGCGTAGGAGAGGAGAATGAGGGAGAGCTGCGCATGCGCAGTATGGGTGCGGACGCCGCAGAACGGACACTGCCCCGAGCATAAGATGCTCTCGCATCTAAAATGACATTCCACTAGAATCGTTATCCCAGCCCTGGGCTCGACAGGGGAATCTGACGGCCTCCGAGAGCATTTGCCTCGTCCGTCGGTGGTTTTGATCGCGTGATGGAAGACGATCTACCGCCACGTGGCTTAATGGCCTTCGCAGCGCTTTTTGCCTGTCCTTTTTGACTAGAAAAACAAAACAAAAAAGTTCAATGTACTAGAAGTTACAGCTTGAGTGACATTGTGAACAAACATTTGGAAGAATTCGGAAGCAATAGTTTTTGTAACTTGTTCGGGCGGTAACTAGCGTATGTAATGCGGTCCTGTACAAAGGGTTTGGGGCGAGAGACCGCATTTTCTTAACTTTTGACTGGTTGCCCGGATGATCTCATTTTGTTCTAGCAACGATGCCCGGATGGTCTCGTGTGAGTTTCCGAATAACGGCCCTGGCTTTTGGCTCGAGGGCACTTGAAGGTCGCCGAAAACGGGAACTAAAAGCATTTTATGCTTACAAAAAAAGACAAGTCTTAACGTGTATGCTGCACCGAGGTGCGTTCCGAGCGAATTTACCGCTTCGTTCTTATACGAAGCGGAGTCTGGCGCCACTCCACTTCAAATTGAGAGAGAAAGGGAGGGGAGGAAATGCGAGGAGGTCAACCAGACGGGCATACAATTTGCTACCCTACACTGGGTGTAAGGGGGAATAGAAAGAAGAAAAGAGGGAGAGAAGGATGACTGCGCGCGCATGATCGGACGCACAGCAGAACTATACAAACGGACACTGAGGTCGGTGCACTTCGAAAGTTTCAGTAGCGCCAGAGTATAGCTTTTTGCGCCAATGACGGATGTACAGTGTAAAAAAAATTACACCATTAAACGCGGTAAAAGGTGTAAATGCGTCAACAGCTCCCACCCTTACGCCTTTTTAAGTGTGAAGGTTTGAGCTATAGACACATTTACACCATTTTTCACCTTTGAGGGTGCAAATTATTTTACACTATGGCGAATAACGTACATTAACTTGGGATAAAATGCACGGACTGAAGTCAAGACCGTAATAGTTGGGATAAAGCGCTATTTTGCATAACGCGATAGCGCTCAAACGAATGTTTTTGCAGTAATTAAAGGCCGCCGTCGGGTGTGCCAGGGTCGACCAGTAGCCGTTTCTCGCTGTCTTTTTGGCGCGAAAACAAATAGAAAGGCGTTCAGTGTCGACGTGGCGGTGCTCCAAGTGGTTCCCAGAAACGAACCCTCAGTGTGAGCTCGCGTTTGAGCGATGAGCCGTCACGTTGGAACTTGCGCGCCGCGCCGACTTGAAGGGGACCCTCTCTCCCTCACCGGGTCAGGTGACAGCACGCATACGCACACGCGTGCGCGCAGGCCACACGCAACATGACGGATAAACGCGGCCCGACGTTAAGGGTGCAACCGCGGAACATTAATCCGAGCCTCGACCGCGGGTGGTTGCTTCACAGAGTACCGCGGGAAAGATTAGAGCGCAACCTGCTCGCTGCAGTGTATAGGCATCGCGCTTATTTTTAACATCGTCGCTCTTGTATATCTGCGACACACCGTGCTGCCCATCGTGTATTGGCGCGTTATGGCAAGTTAGGACAGCCCGGCGCCCCGACGTGACAGAAGCGTTATCGCGGAAGACGAAGCGGCGTCGCGTTGGAGAGTTGCCTCGGCGAGACACGTCTACGAATTCCGGCGGTGCCGGTAGCGGAAGACATCTCAGCTGCCGCGTTGACGAAGTTGACAAGCGCTGTGCACCGCGTTTTGCTGATGAGCGTATGTATGAATCGCACTAGAACAGCGTTTAACGCGAATAGCTGCTAATGCGACGTTGCCAGCTTTTTTTCGCAAAGTAGCAACAGCTACCTGTACTGGACGGTAAGATCGTGATTCCGGCGTGTTCGTTGATGCTTCACTAGGAGGCACTGCGACTGGCTCGAAGACAGAGAATAGAAGGATTGTCCTTAAGAATGTAGAAGCGTCTCCAACCAAAAAGGGAATTTATTGAAACCTAACCTGACATAACCTGTTAGGTTAGGTTAGGTTAGGTTGGGTTGGGTTAAGTTAAGTTAGTTTGGGTTAGATTAGAGTATTCTGATCCTGTGTAATGCTTGCCCTGTGTTCTTTGTGCCTCTCTTGTCTTCGTCCCAGTCGCGCGGCGTTCAAATCACGTATGGTGCACGCATTAGCGAAGACACTAAGGATTGGGGAGTTTAGCGTCCCAGAGCAGCGCACGGTCTATTATGAGTGGATACCTTATATAGGTGGAGGTGCAGGGTTACTTTCGACTACCTGGCGTTCATTTATATGCACCTAAATCTAAATTCCACGATCATTTTCTTGCATTCCGCTCTCATGGGAACGCGCCCACCACGACAGGGAATCGAACCAGCAACCTCGTGCTGTGAAGCAGGATGCCATAGCCTCTGGGCTAACCGCGGCGTGTTAGCGAAAGCTTTAACCGCATATAAAAAGCAGAGTAATGAAAATTGAGAAACGATCACTCTTCGCTTTTTCATTTCATGGAAGATGTCACTCGTGGCACCGAACGTTGGATATTGTATGTGTTATTTCGCAATTGACGAAACTAATTAGAAACTAAAAAGCGTATTTACAAATTTTGGACTGGTTTTTCGTGCAATCGAGTTATTAGACTTCCAAACTTGACGCTTTCTTTTCAATAATTATTTATTGAGCGATTTCCGTGCAAGTTTATGGCTTAAATTATTATTCTACTTCCAACAATCGTTCAAAGTTGCCTTCCTCGCTTGAACACAACAACATGAATTCAAATCGGTCCAGGGGTTGCCTGCTGAGAGCATTTCTGTGTTTCAAATGAATCAGTAGGGAAGTCAAAGTTGGCCGGAGCTAAGTCCACAGCACGACTGGAAAATTAGTGTTAACTTTCGTATCGAGCGACGTCATCATTCTCTGGACCCAGTAGGGAGCCACGAATAGCGTTTTCTAGTAAAGGCACGTTAAGCTCATAGGCAGGCCGCCGTGAAACGTTGCGAGTGCTTTCTGCCTCGTTTACCTATACAGTAATCAATTATGCAAATAAAGGAGGCGTGAGTGTTTCAAACTGCCCTAAATCAACCCGTCCGCGGCTACAATTTCAAGGAATTTCTGCACTTCACCGTTAACGAACAGGCAATCGGATGACAAACGTAAACAGACTTCATTCTCATTAGCAGCCCATCACCAATTCAAATAGGTTAGGCTGGTTCTTCGAACAAATGTTTACTTCAAGAAACACAACGTATGAAGTGAGACTGATTTGTTCACGCCCCCAATGCTATAGGCCCGGGCTAAGGGAGACGCCACATTTAAGGGCTGTGGCATAAGTTTGTACCACCAAGCGTCATTTAATTCAACTGGCCGGAAACTAAGCGTACAAATGTTTTTGCATTCGGTTCATGTATACCGGAACGCGGCCGCCGCCGGTAGGAGTCCAACCCAAGACCTCGATATCATCGTGAATGCCATGGCAACCATAGTGAGTGCAGGCCATGGCGTAGACACGGCCGCTAGATTAAAAAAAAAAAAAGGTCCCTTTTTTTTATCCAGCGGCCGTGGCGTAGACCCATTTCGTGATTCATTCATTCATTCATTCATTCATTCATTCATTCATTCATTCATTCATTCATTCATTCATTCATTCATTGGGTTCAACGCCCCAAAGCAGCCCTGGAACTATGAGGCCCGTAGGAAATTAATACGGGGTTTGGGAAGTATCTCGGCCAACCGCTGTTCTGAGAACGCTGGGCAGTTGTGAGGATAATTTTCTTGCTATTGAGTGAAATGGCACCGAGTCAAACCTGCGCGGTACGGTTCATTATGAGCTGCAACAGGCGAGCTCGGACCCCGCACAACGTAACAGCATCCCATAATCTCAGCCGCGTGAATGACAGACCACACTCTCGGACGAAGCGCTCCTCGAAGGCGACTGAACTGGGCCAACACTTGCGACTGCCAATGACCATTCCTCCACGAGCGTATTCACACTGACTTCATTAATTTTTCCTTTTTTTTTCTTTCTCGTCTATCTTTCCCTCTTTCCACTTCCCAAGTGTAAGGTAGCCGTTGTGTGAGTCAGAATTGCCGCTTAAAAGGCGCACACAAGCCACAGACACGAAAGAAAGCAATGACGATGGCACGGGAGGCAGGGTAGCCACGGGCGATAGGGTAGTCAACCGGGCACGGCCGTGGTTAAAAACCTTCCTGTCAATCCTCCTTCGTGGCTCTCTCTCCCTCTGTTTCTCTCCCTCTATTTCGCTGCGCTAACACAACGTCTCCAGTTGAGTCGGTTATGGCGTTACGCGTCATTTCAAACGGTACATTTGACCTGGCGCATCTAGCGGAAGGTTTAAGGATAAACATTGCTGGAACAGGAGCTGCGCTGCGTGGAGCGTTGTCCGAGTTGAAGAACCAGCACAACTGTTTGTTTCCGCTAACAGTTCCTGTCCACGAACGTTGCCAGTTAAGGAAAGAAATGTGCGGTGTCAGCACCTTCAGACGCTTTCTGGCAATATAGTTAGTGCGGCGCGCCTCGAACTATAACTCACCCACCAGATGCGCTCGTATAACGACCATATATGCTGGCGTTCGCTAACCCGACCACAACGCCAGGCGTCGGCGGTGTGCGGTCAAATAGCCTCCGTATATACGTGTATGTATAAACGTTCTGCAAAACACGACGGACAGGGGATATGCCGCGGAGCCTAGTTTGTTTCGGTGTACGCAAAAGACTATGTTGAACCTGGATATATTGAACCCACATATAACGAATTATTGTGTATAACGTACAGAAGGAAAATCCTCTTGAAAATGTTCGTATAACATTTCTATGTTTTATATCGAATTACCTACATATATATATATATATATATATATATATATATATATATATATATATATATATATATATATATATAACTTCTTTGTGATCCCCTTCAGATTCGATATATCCGGGTTCGACTGTATAGCCGCACCCGCCGGGCGCGTGACTTGCGTGATTTCGACGAGCACTGGTTACCTGAAAGACAATATTAACAATTTGGGGTAAATCTTGATACGTTTCCTGTCGAATCTGTTCAACTGAGGGCCACAGATAGCAAATTGTTCACTGTATTCACGCAGCGATATACGCAAGTATAAGCGCAAATAACACGCGTCGCACTATACCCTCTTGTTCGATCAATTTATTCAAAATAATTTACAGGTTTCCGGGCATATATTTAATAAGGGGTATTAAAGAACGTGAACTTAACGCGCCTAACTGATTGATTCAACGAAATGCCAACGTCAGGGCGCACTTGTATGAGCGCTTTTCAGCCTCCAAGTTTCGGATTTGCGCGCCCAGAGAGCTACATACAATTTGTCACAACAGAACTCCAAAAAAAAATCGCAAAAATAAATACAACTTTTTTTCTTTATCGGATCTACAAGTTGACATGGCATGCACTGAATGCAAAAAGGCACCGACATATAATAGTAAAAAAATATTTAGTTAGCAAAAGAGTAATTTAGCAAAAGTAATTTAGTTTGGTTAATTAGTGTATTAACTGCCACATTTCGCTTGTCTTCTAATCTCCACCAGCGCTGACACTATGAATCCAAAGCAAGCATATATTTAGTTCGGAAAGCCTCTTTTGAAGTTTTACTTCGTCTTCGTTTAAACCTTCAGTATATATATATATATATATATATATATATATATATATATATATACTACAGTTCTATAGTGTATCGACCCATTGTACTGCCTGTGGTATACTGTCTCGTGAAGAAATGCTACGAATCATCCGATCTCCCAGGCACCGGTGCACTGTGCCGATATAGAAGACTATGCAATAAACACGTGTCAGACAGACAACAGATTCAGAGTGGCTGATTGGGGAAAAGAATGTTTCGCACAAGACTTCCGAGCGAGCTCACTAAAGGCCCTGCCGCCGGTAATGATCCATACAGGGCAGGTAATAATGAAAGACGCGTAGGATTACTGCACACACCTGCTATTCTTACATCGCGCCAAACCGTCTTCAACCCCCCCCCCCCCCCCCTCCCACTTTGTTAACAAAAGTTCGACAGGTGTTACTCTTGTAAGACAAGAAGGCGAAAGCCTGCTGCACATTTGGTAATACATGAAGTTACACAATTGGCGCTGGACTTCGTGCAAGACACAACGAGCCGCAATGGGAAGTACACGTGGGGTGCTAAGGCGACATCCTGAACGCCACATGTGAACACTTAGCGTAGTGCCTAGAGTGTAGCATCGTAGTGCACGCACTAGGCCACACCTTTGGTCAGCGAGGTGGCTGCGACGTGACGTGTGCAATCTCGCACGCACTAGGCACACCTTTAGTAGGCGAGAACCGCGGCGCAGCCGTGGCTCCAGGGAAGCATGCTCGTCTTTCATCCCGGAAGTCCAGGTTCGATTCCCACCCAGACCGAAATGTATCAAATTTTATTTTCAAAGCCACTAATTTACTTTGTTTACAGGAACCTCCCTGAGAAATGTGACGTCAGTCCGAGCATATTTTGCGGCGTCGGCCATTTTTTGTCACGGCGCAGTTTCGCCAAGGTCACCACCAAGGGCACCGCCAACATAGACACCTAAGGCTTTCGTCTTACAACTAAGAGTTTGTCTTCCGACAGCCGCCGTCTCATCAATTCGGTGCAGGGCAGCGAAAGCTACCCGTCCCGTCAGCCAAACCACGAATGAGAATCTGCTGCACGTCTCCTGGAAGGAAGCTCGCCCATTGTGCGCCGCTAATCCATCCTCGACTCTTGCATTCAACACGTTTCGAACGAGACGATTAGTGGCGGATGACGAACGAGCGTCGCTTCCGGCTTCAGGTTCTCGTTGACTAACGGGACCTGTAGGCCCTTAAAGCTGGGCTCTCGGATTTCCTGAGGGGAGGATTGTATTGCAGACTGACAAGGTTGTCGTGTCTTCAACTCACTTCTAATCGCCAACACGTTCAAGCCGGTCTGAGGCGACTTCACGTATATATAGTTCTCCCCCATCGCGAGCAAATAGACGGACCACCGTCCGCTGAGCTAATGCTCCAATATTTGTTTCCCTCGGCGCCATTGCTTCCCTGGCAGGGAACACACACACACACCGCCGTGAACGCGATCAGCCGTCTCAGGGACGCAGCCATTTCGAGCGGCAGCGCAAACAAACACGCGCCGCGCCGAACTCGAGCGTGGCCGCCGCAAGGAGCAGAGGAGGAACACTATATGCTCCTGATGCATACGAAGGCTTATAGCTCGGCGCCACCGCAGCTCCGCATAGGCCGCTACCGATGAGCACGTGCTTTCATACAGCGGTAGCAGCGTGTGGTGCCATTTATGGCGCGGATGTGTTCCGGGGTTCTCCAAAAATAATTGGTGTTTAAGAGAAGTTTATTGCAACAAACGTAACTGACTACACCAACTTGGCATCGTGTCTTACCTATATCAGAGCCCTTCAATGCTTATATTCAAACGATCACGCAATAATTTTGATGGTGTGCCGCTCACCATCTTCTATGAGTAAGCAAAAGTAAAAAAAAACACGTCGGATTGACGTCCTCAGATTGACGTTAGATTTCTCAGTGACTGACTACACCAACCCGGCATCGTGGCTTACCTCTATGTAAACGCTCACGCAACCATTTTGATGGTGTGCGGGTGACCGTCGTCTTCTATGAGTAAGCGAATTAGACTAAGCGAATTGAGGGAGGTCAGTCTTTAATGCATCGGCACTTGGGCTTTCGCATTTATGCTGTCTTGGTGGCTAACAAAGAGACCATGTGAATGTTCTTTGTTCACTGATGTACATGCGCACACCGATTTTCTCAATTGCACTTGCGAAATATTTGGCGCCTAGAATTACGTTTAGGTCGAAGTTGTGCACGAAGACACAGGTGGTGAGGGAGCGAACACGAAGTGTTTTTGTATCTTTGTTTGTTTCTGCTGAAATACGAAAGTAACAAAAATTTAGCTTCTGTGTACACCTTTCTTCTGATATAAGCTACGGCCAACTTAACCATAAATACTGCTCTGAAAGCAGACAGCCCTGGAACGCCAACCTAAACAGTCGTCACACCACAAGTCGATCAGGGGACTCCTGAAAGTTTTGCCCTCGAGTGGCCTATTAAAGAGACTGTAGTTCTCGCGGACGTTTCCAACCTCCTCTCTTCTTTTTTACATGCATTTGCTTTATCTCTCCACTATTATTTCTGTCTTTCATTTCGCCCTTACCCTTCCTCCAGTGCCGGGCAACAAGCCGGAATCTCTTCCGGTTAACCTCCTTGTCTTTCCCAACCTATTTTTCTCTCTCTTTCTAACCATAAATATTCTAGTTAATTTGCGACAAGAAGTGCTCAAGGCAGGAGTACTAGACTATCTTTCTTCCCGACTAAATTTAGCGGATTCTCACAATTCACAGGACAAAATAAGTTATATGGGGGACTCTTCTTTCGTGAAGAACGTAGGTGTCACACACACACATTGATAGTCACAGTCAGCACTAGCGTGGACGTTTGTGCGAGTTGGTAATTCATAATGTTTTAGTACAGCGCACACTAAGACGAGACACGCGGTAAAGAATGGCACAGACTCACCGCGCTCTCTGTGTACGATACTTTATTTTGGTGTGCATGTGTCGCTCCTTCTTTTGTTACTTATATGCAGTAGACATACGTAAGTTGACAGTCAATACTGAAGTGTCCCACGTGACTCTATCTTTGGCTTCTAAGATAGATTACATTGTGCCCTGCGTTCATGAAGGCGCGCAACAAGTTGAAACGTTCGACGTCACTGATACTGCGTTAGTGAGGCAGATGAATTTGATCGGTCAGGACACACCAATCGGGGCTTTTACCTAGGCTCCACATCTACCTCCGCTGCACGAGGCCAGACCTGGAGATTTTGGTTCTGCCTGACTGCTTCGTGACCGGCTTTCACCTGCTAAACGCTGGGATAAAACCCCCATTATACTACTTTCTTTAAAAAAAAAAAGTTGCAGACACACTCAAGTCTCCTTAATTACGTGCATTGAATGCGAATGCGAAAGCATTCTGAACATGTCGACTATCTCGACGTCCATGCTGTTTCGACGTCCATGTCATGTGACATTGTCACATGACGTCATCAGTTGGACATGTGACCTTGCAACTTAAGGTTCTTACTTGGTCAGGTTACTATGTCACATGACGCGATCACTTGGCCATGTGCTCGAATTGGGCAATGTCAATTTTAGGGGAGGCCAGGTCAATTTTGGGAGTGGGCCAGGTCGGTTTCGAAAGTGAGTCAACTTAATTTTCGATTTGGACAAAGTCAATTAGTTTGGGTGTGGGCCAGGTGAGTTTTCATGGACATGGAAACGTGGCGTCATCACTTGTTCACGTGGGTTTTGGTACCATCGGATGTTAACGCCGGACGACGGATTTTCCGCTTCATGGGGCATATAATGCTTTCGCATTAGGCTAATACGGTTACGGCGCGATGCACACATGAATGACATCTCGCCTCCATCACAATAGCTTCCATTTTTATAGCCGGCTTGCAGTGTCAGCGTTCACGAATTGTCAGTAGTGGCACGGTATCGCAACGCTTCCACGTACGGTGTCCACCTCTTGGACGAGATCGTTGTAGTGTGCGCGGCGCGGACGATCCCAATATGCGCATGAACTTGCATGCTCACTCACACGTTCGAACCGCCGCGGTTGCTAAGTGGCTTCGGCGTTCAGCTGCCGAGGTCGCTGGTTCGATTCTCAGTCGCATTTAAATGGAGGCGGAAAGCAACAATGTTCGTGCATTGACTTCTGGGGTCTTTATTAATTGCGTGCCAAAACCACGATATGATTACGAGGCAAGCCATATATAGTGTGGGACTCCGGATTAATTTTGACCACCAGGGGATCTTTAACGTGCCCCCAATGCACGGGACATGGGCGTATTTGTATTTCCCCCATCGAAATGCGGTCACCGCGAATCGGGATTCGATCCCGCGACCTCGTGCTTAGCAGCGCAACGCCCCAGCCGCTAAGCCACCGCGGCGAGTCACAGAGCATTGGGTGTACGTTAAAGTGACACTAAAGATAAACTATGAATCAATTTAGACCGACAAAATATAGTTTCAAAACTCTTTTTTTTTCGTTAATTTCGCGGTAAGAGGCTGATTACTAAAGGAAAAAAAATGTAGGCCAAACCTAATTTTTTTTAGTTTCACGCCGAAATCCTATAGCGACGCCACGTCAGTGTGACGTCATTTATTTCAAAGTATTTTCTTCTATTAGGGCCGCTTGTGGCGCAACAGAAATTCTCAGAACTTGCCAATTAAGTTGAGTGTTCCGCTTCTTTAGAATAGAACGTGATCCATCCTAACCAATAAAAAAAATTAACTAGTTCCGAGCAGACGCCATCAAAATTCATGACGTCACCGCAAACTGGTGCGGGAACATCGAGGTGGCTTCACCATCAGTATTTCTTGCTTACAGAGCCTCGTCTCATGGTTAGAGTGGCTTTTACAGCGAAGATGTCTATCGCTAGGGTTCTATGCATTTTTCGTGTCCGTCAGCAGATCTGCGTGTGCAAAAACTCAGCTCTCGACCGCACCCAGACGCGTACAATACCTTTCGCGAGGACGGACACTGCCAGGGAACTTCGTCTGCTTGCACGCAAAACGTCACAAGCTTTATGGAGTTCAAGTGCCTTCAATTGCCGACTTGTATAAGTTGGACCCCTTGCTACGGCTACAACTGCCATCTAGCCTTTCCCGCGGCGAAGCAACCTTGCTGTGCCGCTTGTGGCTGGGAGTGGCGTTCACGAACGCTTACTCACATCGTATGGGAATGGCCGAGAGCCCGATGTGCGACTCCTGTATGTGCGAGGAAACCATCGAGCACCTACTGTGTACCTGTCCTCGCTACGACGTACAACGCCTCTCTCTCAGGACAACTTTAAACCGGCTGGACTCGAGACCGTTCTCTGAGTCAAAGATACTCGGACCTAGGCTACACCCGTCATTGGCACAAAAAGCGTTGCGTGCATTAGTACAGCATTTGAAGTGCATCGGTTTAAGAGATCGCCTATAGTGTCCCTGTACATCGTCCCACGTGTACTCAGTGCTCATTCTCTCCCTATTTTTTCTCTTTCTATTTCCCCTTTCCCTTACCCCTAGTGCAGAGTAGCAAACCGGATGCTCTTCTGGTTGACCCCCCTGCCTTTCCTCTCCTTGGTCTCTCTCTCTCTCTCAGCTCCCGAATTTCATGCAAGATCGCTTCATTCTATGCAATCACTTACATATGCATTTTCAGTAGGTTAGTTATCAATAGGCACCATCAATAGGCTCTCAGATAGATAATAAGGGTTTCTCAAAGATTTCCCGATTTCCCGCTGTGCGACCCACGCCGGCCCTGTGTACGCTCGCACCGCCCACTCTTTGTCGTCGTTCCAAGCGCTTGCGTGCCTAGTTTCCTTCCGCTCTCCCGATGTGGCGGTCCCGTCACGCGTGTCTAGTATCCTTCGGCTCCCCGAGGTGGCGGTAGCCTTCTACGCGAATGTTTGCCGCCGATCAAGACCGTCGATCAAAATAAAAGTGTGTGTGCATGTGTCTTTCTTCGGGATGACCGCCGTCGCCGCTCAAGAGATTAAATTTGCTCTTACTTTTGATCTAAGTTCTGTGTCACCTCTATGTCGTGTGCTAAGCTGCTTCGCTGGTGACCCACCATCGCAGCAGTGGAATGGCGCCCGATTTTTTTTTCTCTTCTTTTTTTTGTAAAAGCGCAATTTACTGATACAGCTCCACTTAATTTTTTCTCTTTAGCGCCCCTTCAAGGACCCCCAGGTCGTCAAATTCAATCCGGCCGCCCTCCCTAGGGAGTCTCAGCCCCAGTGATGCTTCGGGACTTAAACCCCGTCGTTGCCAACACGTGTCAATTCATCACGGCTGTCGATCAACATGGCAACATCAGCATTCCTTATCATGTTTGACGACACAGCGAAAACCCGCCGCGGTTGCTTAGTGGCTGTTGCGCCGTTAATCATCGAGGTAGCGGGATCAAATCCCGGCCACGGCGGCCGCATTACAATGGATGGCGAACTGAAAAAAAAAAAAAAAAAAACGAGAAAAAAACGCCCGTGTACCGTGCATTTGGGTGCCCGCTAATGAACTTCACGTGGTCAAAATGAATCATGGTGTCCCCCACCACGGCGTGCCTCATAATCAGATCGTAGTTTCGGCACGTAAAATATGTTTTTTTTTTCCTTTTAGCAAAGTGATAGACAACAGGTACATATCGGACGAGTGCCGGCTTTAAACCATGAAGTCGCATACAAGTTCGCCTTTTTTCCTACTATGTTCCTGTAGACACAGTTCCTGGAACATCATCGTGAGATGCGCGCTGACTATGACGTAATGAAAAGTTTTGATGGTCCCACGCATACTTCTTGGCAAGACGGGCGCGCTCATTCTTACCAGCCGCACGCGGAAAGCAGCGCTTTCGAAAGATGGGCCTTCGCTGTCTCCATCACTCTTTCTAATTTTTTTGGAAGAAACCCGCCCCCTGTTGCCAAATATTTCAACACACGTCCCACGCGCTGCGAGGACCGGCTGGGAGAAGCGGAGAAAACAGGTGCAGCAATGCGCGAGCGAAGCGGTGGGCAAAAACATTTCCCGGTTCCCCGCGTTCCTGGGTTTCTATTTGTTCAAGGCCGGTAGCCTGGCCACTAAGCCTCTCCCATCGCGAGGTAACTATAGTCGACCTAAGGGAATTCGATACAAGCGATATCGACGAAACCGAATCATACCGCCTGTTTTCAACGAACATTTTCAAAAATGTTTAAAGGTTGCCTGTGGAAGATAGCGCATTTCTAGTTCATGAGGTGGTCTACTCGAAGAGGCGGACATTACTTTGCAAGAAATTTAGGTGCATATTTGACCAAGTAACAAAAATTACTAATCAAGTTTTTAACTAATTACCTTATATGGCCCACATTGCAATTTACAAACTCTAGCCGTGGAGTTCGCACAGGGGATCCAATTGGAACGAATTCTCAGGATGACACCAGTTTCGATATATTTTTTTCCCGAACTCTGCGGAGAAACGCATTGGCGTTTCATTTCGTTTTGTGCTTCCGCTTCGTCCTGTTCTCCTATTCCCCGCCATATCCACCCTACTCGCCATACTGCCCGCCGGGATCATCGGTCGCGTTACTTGCGGCGCGAATATCCCGTGGGCTGCAGCGCTGTTCGTGTGCTCTTCACTGACGCCAGCCCAGCGGATGAACGAGGGGGAATCACGGTAGTAGTGGACTCTGATCTCATGACCGCATTCGCAGCCTCGGAACGTGCATTAACCGATGTCTCCCTCCTGGAAGAAAGGGCAATTGCTAGGGCAATCCTTTCCACCTCTTCTCTCCCTCCTTCTACCTTCAATCATATTCTCACAGACTCCCAGGCAGCTTGTCGGCGTTTTCTTTTCAACACTTTGCATCCTACCACCACGTCCATACTCGAGTCCTTCCTATCATCCACCTCGCATACTTTTCGGTTGGTCTGGGTGCCTGGGCACACAGCGATCCCCGGTAATGAGCGCGCTCACGCGCTGGCCCGAGAACTCTCATACCGAGCCGCTGGGGATCGCTCTGCCATCATCCGACCGCAACCTTTCTCGTACGCATCCCAACTTGCTGAGATACGACTAACTCGGCAACACTACCCCCCACCTGATCCTTCCCTTACTCGCCGACAGGCTGTCTGTTGGCGACAACTACAGACGAATACTTTCCCGACACCCCTTTTCTATTCCTACCTCTACCCCTCCCGTGGTCCAGCTCAATGCCCACACTGCGGTGACCGCCCCACCCTACTGCATATGGTCTGGCTTTGCCAAGACATTCCCCACGTCCATCCCATTCCAAACCCAACCCTCACCTCCTGGGAGGAGCGGCTGACCGACGCGACGGCGACTGGCCAGCAATGGCTGGTCGACCGTGCCGAGGCGGTGGCTGCTACTTATGGGGCCCCGGACTAAGGGCTCCACCTTCGAGGCACAACTGGTCTCCACAATATTTTAATAAAGTTTATTCTTTCTCTCTCGTCCTGTTGTGTTTCTTTCCGATTCTTGCCCTCGTCTTTTTCACGCTGCTTCAAGTTATACCCAAGATGAGCCAGCTCGCCCAAATCATGTTGTTGTTACCACATAAAACGACGTTTTAACGCGATAGCCGCAGAAAACCCGGCGTCTGCGTCCGCGGCCAAGAAAATCATACCGAACCACCCCGACCACACAGGCCCACCGCGTGACGCAAATGCGCTGGTGAACTAATCGAATTTCTCAAAGTAAAATGCGTCAGAAAAATCGTAAAGTACCACGTAACCACAACCTACAGACATGATGCGTAGGACTGTAATTTCAATATACGATAAAACATAATCCACATACTTTACACATTTGTAGATGTAAATACAAAACTCCGCGTCACACACAGCGAACAAGGCTTTATAAGAAGGTAAACAAAAGCAAAAGGTCGCTAGTATCGAGGTATCATATACCCGTGAAAACATTGGGTGAAGGGGAGGAATTGTGATCCTCCACCTGACAGCAGCTCGAACCTACGAAGGAGTGATTCAGACGGGTTTCTCAGAAAGAAAGCCTTCGCAGTCGAAAGACAAATTTGTCCTGGTCCGGGGATCGAATCCCGGGAACAGCGCCCTTCCGAGGCGGTAACTCTACTATCTGAGCTAGCCAGGAGACAGGCACATCTCTCCGCGAGGTCGAATTATTCGACAGCTCGTAGCGCATGGACACTTAATTCTGCTCTGAACACGGAATTCTTGGTACCTGTAAATAAATGTAATCTCAGTGCTGCCGATAAAGTATATCCTATCTATCTATCTATCTATCTATCTATCTATCTATCTATCTATCTATCTATCTATCTATCTATCTATCTATCTATCTATCTATCTATCTATCTATCTATCTATCTATCTATCTATCTATCTATCTATCTATCTATCTATCTATCTATCTATCTATCTATCTATCTATCTATCTATCTATGTGATGTTATTTATTCAAGTAATACCCTAAGCGCCATTTCGAGCATTACACGCGAGAAGGGACATGAAATAAAAGATCACAGTTTCTATCTATCTATCTATCTATCTATCTATCTATCTATCTATCTATCTATCTATCTATCTATCTATCTATCTATCTATCTATCTATCTATCTATCTATCTATCTATCTATCTATCTATCTATCTATCTATCTATCTATCTATCTATCTATCTATCTATCTATCTATCTATCTATCTATCTATCTATCTATCTATATCTATCTAATCTTCGCATGCAACCCTTGTTGTCGATGTGGCCGCGGCCAAAGTGTATGGAGCACCTCCAGGGTCACTGCTCTTCCCACCAAAACACCGCCCTGATTTCATTATTGGCAGCAGTGTATGAAGAACCTGCTTTCGGCGTTGAGCCAACCACGTGGTAGGTGCGTGTGTCATGGCCCAATAAGAAGAGTCCGATGCCTCCGCCACCGGCGAATGAAGCCTCGCGTGTTTTTTTTTTTTTCTTTCTTTTTTTTTTTTTTTTTTTTTTTCCGCGACGCACAGCTTATCTTTGTTGCGAGCGAATCTCGGCGCGCCAAGTCGGTGCCCATGGCAACCGCGAGGCCCGACGAACGCCGGCAGGCCTTTCACCACGTGTCCGTCGGCCGTGCGCGCAAAAGTAAAACCACGACCGCTGGTTAAGCACGGTACAGGCGCCTCATATAAAACAGTGGCTGTGTGGCTTTTCGAACGTAATTAGTGTACTTCATTGCTGACTGCATGCAGTGAGCCGCAGTCATTGCCACCAAAATGTAACGGGCACTTTATAGACAAAGGCAAGAGAGTTGTTTATTATATCGGCCATTGCTGTTGTTACGACACATTCTCAACGCGTCGTTGTTGTTGTTGTTCCTCTGCTGCCTCAAAACATGTCTCGTGACTTGCACCTGCCTTTCACGCTTCGTCTTCCTCGTTCTCTATTCAGGACCGGATCACCAGCCATATCAGCCTCCAAAAACCAGTACGTGCAACACATGCTCGAACAACAGCCCATTTACACTCCCTTTCTTTCTTTCTTTCTTTCTTTCTTTCTTTCTTTCTTTCTTTCTTTCTTTCTTTCTTTCTTTCTTTCTTTCTTTCTTTCTTTATTTATTTATTTTGTGCGCACAGCCACGTACTGGAACAATCTTCCTGCATATGTATCAGCAACGCGCACTTCAGGACCGCCGTCTCGTCTCTCTTTTGTTAACGTCATCGTCATGACCGTAGAACCACCACCTTGCGTATAGTATTTGAGGTTTCATGAATAAATAGATAAATAACTAAATAAGTGAATAAATAACTAAATAAATGATTAAATAAACTTTTCAACTTTTACTTGGACTGTAACAATAATACCGTAGTAATAACTACTGTAACAATAATACCCCGCACCTCCACCACAAAAATGTTACGTAATACGACACGAGGCGTGACTATTTACAGTGTATCTGTACACTGAGGTACACAGCAGCAACCAAAATGGTGGACAGCCCTCACACCAGACAATCCCGTCTTCTTTGTCGTCTGCTCCAGACAGAATGTCTCTCACGGATTGTGTTAGCTTCGTAGCAATATCAGTATTATTGGCATGATGTCAAGCGGATGACGTGGCAGTGACATGATATGAAAAGGTCTGCACTGCAGGAAGAAGAAAGGGTAGCAAATGTGAGGAGTAAAGAACAGAAGATGTGAAGAGAATGTTTGCGCACAAGCGCAAGGTGCCCTGACATCGATTACGCTCTCTCATACAGTTCCGATGCTTTCAGAAAACGCGCCGGTGCTTTTAAACACGGTGTTTCCTACAAAATTTACTAGAGGGAACTGTGCCGCTTCGATCGTTAAGCCACCATGAGAATGATGGGTAGTACATGGATTTGTCTCATCTTCGGGCTTGTGGATTCAGACGTTCTAGTGGCTTCGTTTATGACACTTTATCTGGGCCTAAATTGGCCTAAATTTCAAAGTAATTTATACTTTTTTGATGCAGAGGGTAATAAGACACTGCAAGCACGCATAATCGCTGCTAACTGCAGTGGTTCCGCTTTGTCCATGCGTCCGTGGCGCAATGTTTTCAATATCTGGTTTCTGTGCCATAGGTCCTGTGTTCGAATCTTGCCGTCGGACAATTTTAGTAATATTTATTTAATTTATTTGTAACGCAGTATTTTCCTTAAAATGATCACCTTGCAAAGTCGCGAAGCCATTTAATGCCAGAAGGACGAAGTTTAGACAAATCCGTGTACTGCCCACCATTCGCGTGCTGGCTGAACTGCCCTACTTGCCGCTCCCGTGATGTGTTCCTCCGCGAGGCTACAAAAATATTTCGTACTTCAAACTTTTCCTGTTACCTAAATAAGGCGGTAACCACAAAAAATAACATTATAAGCGCATAATTTTATACGTTTTCACTCGTCTGTTATAGTGGGACGTACAACTACCAGTACAGTCGTATCAAGTACGACGCCATTTTGAAAAGATCATGACGACGATTCTGTTTGCTTCTGCGATTGGCTGGCGGAGTAACACAAACCCGCGCGGTCCTTGTGACTTTGTTGCCAACTGCTGCTTTTTAAAGTTCTATCCTACTATAGTCATCATCATCAGCCTATATTTATGTCCACTGCAGGACGAAGGCCTCTCGCTACGATCTCCAATTACCCCTGTCTTGCGCTAACTGATTCCAACTTGCACCTGCTCCTACTTTGTAATTGTATGAAATTCCATGCTTTAAAAGGTAACTTATCGCAAGTGCAGCTGCCTAAAATGTGACAACGCAGGTGACGCAAGTGTTGGGTGCGTGATTTATGCCAGTGGTGGGGTTCCTTAGGGACGGCTCAACATAGCGATAAGCAGACAAGGCAGCATACCGGTCTAATTAATGCGCTGTTCGTTCATACGCAGCACGTTTGACGCACTGTAATCGCAGCGCTAACGAGCATCTCGCATGCAATTTTTTTTCTTTCATATTTTGCTGGCTTTCCTTAGGCGTAGAAAAAAAATTATCTAGCAAGTAGCAAGATAGACGCTGCTGAATTTGATATTCTCTAGAACGCGCTACAACCTTTTCGTTGTTGGTATTGCTCTAAAGTTAACGATTGCAAAGTTGGTCAATTATCCTTCACTAATTATGTGATTACGTAGAATGCAAAAAAGTTGTGTGACTTGCTCCGCACAATAGCCAAGAACATGCATTGCCGCGCCCTCTAAAAGTGATTCGGCATACATTTAAAACTTGGCCAAAGTTAGCTGGCACGCCCGGTAAAGTGAGGTGGCTAAAGCATTTGCGGTTATAGGCTGGAGCCGGCTGGCAGATGACAAGGGTAACTGTAGATACCGGGGAGATGAACTGCAACTGATGATGGCGGTAATTATTATTATTTTTTATCGAGGAGATGACGCGCAGATACGGTGTCGGCTCACAGGGGAAGAAACTGTATTTTCTTCCTGTGTGAGTTATCTTGCTTTTCTGTGCTAATTTTTCCTCGTCAGCAATGACTGAGACCGGTATGCTAGCGTCTCCGTAGACACTGACGCCAAAGTTCGCTGTTGAAAATTTTGTAGGAAAAAAAAACCCTATGGTCGTTCCCACTCCAGGGTTGGGTCATTGCAAATCGCAGAGTGAACACCCAACTCTTTCCCAAACAACTATGCACCGTCTATAGCCAACTCTGTGCGTTGCATCGAAAGATACAGGTCGCGTCAACCAAACAGAATGGAGAACCCTAAGTGCTCCTACAACGCCGACTCAATGGAAACGCCACGGAAAGATTAGTAGCGCGCAATGGGCGAGGAACCTCCCTTCTTTTGAAACATGCAGCCTCTTCGTGTTTCTGATTGGCTTCCGCGAGCCTCACCTTTCGCTTCACTGCACGGAATTGTTGAGACGGAAGCAAAACCGCTTTAAAATCGGCTGCGCCACTAACTGCGCTGGAACGCGCGCTTGCATATGCCTCCCAAGGTCACGCATCAACTGCACAGTCATTCCTCCGAGCTGCAAGTGTACGGTGTCGCCAACTGGGCGCCCATGGCCACTTTTCTTTCCTGATTATGCTCGTGTTTTGCTGCTGAGCCGAGAAAAGAGCGATCGCAATTCGGTCACGTGACACAAGCCGACATGTTCTTTTGTTTCTTTCTCTCAAAACGCGTCCGCTCTAACTAGAAGCATGTTTTCTGGCACGAGTCCTTGAGCCCGCATACCAAGAACCAACGGCCAGCTGTCGCAAAGTAGTTCGTACTCTATATAGCGCTTTGTAGAGAGACAGGCGCTAGCCAATCCTAACAACGAGCGTATTAATAGCGAAGGGAGCTGGCCAATGGAAAAAGGTTCTTACGATAGAAAAACAACTTGCGAATTCGGGCCTCACAGTAGCTCGAGCCGTGTATATATAGTTCAGCATCATCCTACAATAAAATAAAGAAAAGTGAAATTCAGGACTTATTGCGAGATTTAGCTATGACAGCGCCTAATAATGGCGACATTCAAAATGTTGGTCGTCCTTTGGAATTCGTTTTCTATAAATGAGCTCTAGGTTTACGGGGCAATAAATATATACAGAAGGGGATGTCAAGGTGAAATAGCCGTAGGCAGGTATGAGCATTTCGCAGCAGTACGTGCAATAATAAAAAAAAAAGAAACAAAAGTGAATTCTTTCACAAGAGTGTTCTCTCTCTCTCTCTTCTCAAGCAGCATAGCTAGGTCGAACACATCGCCGTTACTATTCGCTGACAGGACCCGAAAGTGGTCGATCAATGCTGCTTCACTGCGATCACGCCAGCGTTAAAGAGCTTCATTCAACGCCAGACGCACGTGGAGCATCCAATCCACATGTGTTCCATCTTATGCCAACGAATAATCGACCTGTTGCACTCGAAGTGCAGGTAATATCCGGGGCTAACTTATTCGGCGATCAAGTTACCAGTGTGGTTCAGCGCGGATACATCCGCTACAAGCGGGACCACCTTTAGCGCAACCGAGTTATATATACATGTATGCATACGCCGTCAGTGAGTCCCAGAGCGAGCGCCTTGCGAACTCAGTGGCTATACAACTTGTAAATTGCAGCCTTTCAACGGTAATCACTTAAAGCTTAATTAGTGCAGTTTCGATATTTATTAATCCCTTGCTCGTAATGATTTCTCGTGCAAGTTGTCGCGCAATAAAGACCGACGAAACTTTTCGAAGCACGTGGTGCACTAACATTGCGCGAGTTTCTTTTTTCAAGCCGTAGCAACAACAACAACGACGACAACGTGCAGAATATCGTACCTGCAGGAGTCGTAATCCGGATGACGTCTCTTCAGAGAACCCACTGTACTGCTTGCACTCGCCGCCCCAGTCCGGGCCACCCACAAAAAACACAACACCGCCGGACCACGACTCCGGTCCCAACCGCGACTTTCCGGGTGCGCCGTTTCAATCCTACTCCGAGGACCCCGGGCTGCTCATTTTTGCAAGAGCCCACCGCGCTGTTGGCAGCTGTTTCTCGGCTTCGGCTGAAAAGAAGTTAAAAAGGATCCAAAGCGAAAGGCGAGGGGCGAGCGACAATGACGACTGGCGCCACCTTCCGGAGTGACGAGAAAATTTAGACCGTCACTGCCCCGGCCTCCACGTGCTGGCCATGGGGTCTGCGAAACCGTGGTCGAAGCCGCCGACGCGAGGTCCCGAAGAGCCAAGGATGCGGCTGCCTTGCGCGCACACACGAGTTCTCGCTCGGTTTCCGCCGTATACCAACCGTGTACTCTGGAGGTCGAACTATATAAGGTCCCTATTATAGCGAATTGCGAACTAACGATATCCTCGCTACATCGAAGTGCTCGTACTGTTGTTTGTTGTTGTGTGATGAGAGAGACAGAATAAAGGGGAAATGCACGGAGGTTAACCAGAGGAGAAGATCCGGTTTGCTACCCTACACTGGGGGGAGAGGGGAGGGGGAGGTAATGTGACAGGAAAGTAGAGATAGAGAAAGGGAGCACAGATACACAATCACAGTTGGTCACTGTCACCGCATACAATCACTGCACAGCACAGTACCATTTGTATTGTGTATTGAGTTTACACATATACATATGGACGAGGTAGGAAAAAAATAAAAAAACAGCCTGGAAGCAGCCTGATGAATTCCTACTCCGCCAAAAAAATAAAAAAATAAAAACGAACAGCAAGTAACGGCCTAAATTTTCCAAATTATATAGGAAAATGTGTATAAGCGATTGGCTGATAGTAACTAATACAATGGTGAAAAAAAAGAAATCATTGCACAGATTACACATTCGTTGCCTACTTCGCGTCGAGAATTTTGTTCAGCATGCACTTGGTTACTAATCAACAACCGAAACCCGCTTTAGCAGGTGATTTTTCGCGAACAGCATCTTTAGAAACTGCAACTGTCCTGGAGGACCCGACCAATGGGCTAATGAATTCTGCTGCGAGTTAAGCGGTTTTCACTCAGGTGCTACAGGAGCGTATCGTGACCGTTGTGAGTATGTGGAACAGACGAATATCGGAAGCAGCAGCGCGACTATTCGATCAAAAATAAGATCCCGTAGCCAACGTTACTTGTTCAACTAACGTTTCACGGACACGATTCCGGAATTAGTAGGGTTTGAATTGCCCAAAAGTATGAGGGAGAGAGAGAGAGATAAATGAGATGCGAAAGGCAGGGAGGTTAACCGGAAGAAATACATCCAGTTTGCTACCCTGCACTGGGGAAGGGGTAAGGGGAGACAGAACGATAAAGAAAATGCACACACATAGAAAGAGAGGGAGATTTAAAAAAAACATTATGTGCGTCTATAAAACTACACAAATGATCATAACCTTGTGCACACGCACAGGAGAGGACTGATAATAAATGGCGATCAAAATAAGTTTTGAACACCAAGCGCATGAAGCGCAAGTAAGGATTGTGTCAACCTGAATAGTAAAAACCAGTCAAAAGACGGACTATTCAGTATGTACCAACTGACCCAGACAGGTTAACAAAGAAGCTCGAGAACAAGTTAAGGACCGCACAAAGAGCGATGGAACGAAAAATCTTAGGAGTAACGTTAAGAGACAGGAAGAGAGCGGTGTGGATCAGAGAGCAAGCGGGGATAGACGATATTCTAGTTGACATTAAGCGGAATAAATGGAGCTGGGCAGGCCATGTAATACGTAGGATGGATAACCGGTGGACCATTAGGGTTACAGAATGGATACCAAGAGAAGGGAAGCGCAGTCGAGGACGGCAGAAAACTAGGTGGAGTGATGAAGTTAGGAAATTCGCAGGCGCAAGTTGCAATCAGCTAGCGCAAGACAGGGGTAATTGGAGATGGCAGGGAGAGGCCTTCGTCCTGCAGTGGGCATAAATATAGGCTGATGATGATGATGACCCAGACAGCTACTCTATTGTGTCAACCTGTTCCATCTCTGAGGCATTATACCTCTGCTGTCCTTTGTTACATTCGGTTGGAGAGGTGTTGTCGTGAGCGTTTACTTAATTATTTCACATACCTACATCGTCCATAAGGCATTATTGCAGAGGGATTTTAGTTACAACCTGAATTTGGCATATTGGTAAAATAAATAAACATCAAATAAACATTTAAGTCATAAATAAAAAAGTTATTTAATTAAATTCTAGGGTGTTACGTGACGAAACCACGATCTGATTATGAGGCATGCTGTAGTGGGGGCGGCTGCACAATAATTTTGGCCATATGGGATTTCTTAACGTGCAACCAATGCACGGTACGCGAACGATTTTGCCATTCCAACTCCGTAAAAAATAATAATAAACAAGCACTCGTAAAAGGAAAAAGAAAATGTTGCATAAAGATTTGCGTATACTACAAGCTGCGATTTGTGTACTATCGGCACATCACAAATAGTTCATTAGAAGGCTTTTCGAAAACATTTCGAAAATCCTGTCAATGAGCAAGATCACTTGGCAGCTTGTTCAAGTCTTCGGTTGTATTAAGAAAAAAATATTTAAAACGTTAATGCAGCATTGGTACGGCCCTATCTTTTGGGCATGTTATTTTCTTACCGAAACATACTGAGGTGATTTTAAGCACAGGTCTTTATCGATCGATATACAGGTCTTTATCATATATGCAGCGCTGTACCGGCAATCGGAAGCAGAGGACCTGGGTTATGGGGATAGACCGAGTCAACTCAACTGGCTTATGTAAACGTTGTTACATTGAAAGAGCATCAGCATAAAACCCGCTAGGTTGAGCGGCTTGACAAGGAGTTTGCCTCATGAGTTGGCGATATTGGAGGCCATGTACAAAGATTACCGTACTGCTTATGACAAAAAAAAAATCTCTTGGGCAAGTTACGAACCAGCAGAACAGCGCAGTCAGGAATAAATGTTAAAGAACTATATGTGTATGTCATGAAGCTAGATTAGGTAATGTCCAAATTCTATTAGAAGTACGTTCAGCGCTCAACATTGAGGTATCAATTTGACTCATAAATGACAGTCACGTGGCGGGAACGTGACCGTTCGCGAACATCCTCCAGGTGGCAGCACTTATTTATTTATTTATTATTTATTTATTTATTTATTATTTATTATTTATTTATTTATTTATTTATTTATTTATTTATTTATTTATTATTTATTTATACATACTACAGCCCAATTGGGCTATCGCAGGAGTGGGAGTGTACATTAGATAAAACATCAAAACATTCGTCTGCACAACTCAACTTCAACACCTTGAAGTTGAGTTGTGCACTTATACCCTCAGCCAGCCGCTCGCTGGTGTCACCATACACATACCTGCATACTCTGTCGAATCTTTCGTAAATTTTACGAATTTGGGTTCGTTTTGCGATGTAACGAATGTTGCATCAAGGCTTACAAAATATGCGAGGGGTACTTGCTTCGGACAACACAAGTTTCTGATGAACCAGTCGCGGATGAAGTCACTGCGGTCTAAAAACAGTGATGGAAGCGGCATTTTACTTTTTGGAGCAGCTATTGGTGTTTTCAGAGCAGATGGCAAAATATGTCATACGACTCCTGGAGTTAAAAGCATCATCAAAGCATCTCATAAATATTATTTATTATGAAACATATTGCACATACAATAATTAACACAAATTGCAAGAAACAAACAATTAAGAAGATGTATGGTTATCGAATGCGCAGTAAAATGAGCTATATATTTAAAATAACAGTACTTGTGGCAGAAATAACATCAAAACGGTAAAGCTGAGCACCACATTATAAAAGTAACCACAATCACATGTAACCGTTGCCAAAGCAGCAGTCGATAATCGGTACAAGTTTGAAGTAATCTCAGTCACTTTCACATTTCACCAAAATAGTCTGCATGTCAAATTAAAAAATACAGTTAAATGAGCTATATATGTAAAATGCCAGTTCTAAATTGTGGCAGAAATGAGATCAAAGCCGATAAAGCTGAGCATCACAATGCAAAAGTAATCAGTCACATATTACAGCTGCCACAGCAGCACTTAGTAATCAGTATGAGATCGAATTTCCGAGCGCCGTTTCGGAGCAGGTTCGGAGCAGTTACTAACAAAAATGGCTGTTTGGAGCAGCATGTAGCATCATTTCTCTTTTGGAGCAGCACTTCCATCACTGTAAAAGTAATGCTCTGTCTTTTCACTATTTTAAGCATTTACTGTACCAAGTTTTTTGTTGCTTGTGTGCTTCGTCGAAATTTAACTTAGCTTTAATAAACTGCGTATGTATCCCTGGGAAGGCGTGAGCTTAGGGCAAGCTTCTAAAAATTGCGAGCTTACCCCCCCCCCCCCCCCCCCTCTCTTTTCTGTGTTATTGGGATATCATGAACTTCGAAGCTCGAAGTTTGGCAGGTATGCATATAGTACATAACGTTTGTTGCAGAAATGTAATGTCATTAATTGCAACGCACTACTCGGACGTTCTCTCGCGATCGTCATAGCCGTCGCAACGCAAAAAAAAAAAAAAAAAAGGCAAGCAAGAAAAAAAAACTTTTCGGAGTTTAGTGACGTGACACATGTACAACAGAAGCCTTCTACATACAGCCCGGCCTTTTTTTTTCTAATCATGGCAGCCCAGCGCGGTTTGGCGCGTCATTACTTCAATACTTAACGGGACGCTAAGAATAGCGCATAGTCGTGGAAAGAAAGAATTACAGAAAATGAGGTCCAGTCTCAGAGCCACGTGCTCTCATTCAAGTTCGACTGCGGCTGATGCGTACTTTTTTTCCCCGATGATTGCATCATGACACCGTTGTCGCGGTGAGGTTCACAATATCACCTGTGCAACGAAGAGAACACATAAAGCTTGCTTCTCCCCACAGTGCCTCTTATTGCAGAGAAGCCAGTTTTGGCGGAAGCTTATTTTCTGCGCTCTCAAGCACGTACACAAGAACCAGTGGCGTAGCCAGAAATGTTGTTCGGGGGGGGGGGGGGGGGGGGGGGGGGGGCTCAGGTTGCAGCGCGTCCTCCTCCTTATAGAATTTGTCGAGGGATCAAATACATGAATAATAACTGCATTACCAATGTCACTGTGTTAATACACAATGGCATAATTTGTTTGCAGCATCTAATGACGCTGCAAACAAATTATTGAACGCTATGCACTGTCAAGTCAAATATGTATTTTTTCATAAAAGAATATATTCGTATGTCCCAAAAATTGTGGCAGTAATATCTGATATCAATTTTTTTTTGTCTATTTACTAAGTAACGAAAATATTACCCGTACTTTAGAACTATATCAGCTCGAAACCGGCAAAGTAGTGCATGCAGCTGCTATGAAAACGTAAAGGCCATGAAATGAATGAGTTGAGGACAAATATTTTGATGAATCTTTGTCATTCAAGAACATTCTTTACATTTTTGTCCATATGCAACGGCCAGGAAAAAAAAACTCAATGACGCTGTCCCTCGTTGCAATAGATTGCGCAGGAGCAGCTGTAACCGGTCGTGTATTGTAATTAAATTGAGATTACAGTAGCAACAGTGAGTACAAATAAAAAGTAGGAGTTCTGCAAAATATACATTAGAAATGCGAAGACAGAATGGAATATACAAATGCGAAGATACAACTCGCTAAAGGGCAAAAAGAGTCGCTGGAAACAAAGTTCACTGCTTGTATACACAAAACCTCGCAACAAGATATTTAAATATACGTATAAGTCTCCAATAAATCTACGTATTTAAGCAAACGTCACTGTATATAATGCATCAAACAAGACAAATAAACATGTTGCGCAGTCACAGATAGTAAACTTTGCGCACAGAAAGACAGATGATCCAGGCAAGAACAAAAATATGATCGCAGAAATCTCAAGTCTTGATGTACTCGAGCCATGCGGTGGTCGCGACAGCACCATATGGGTAGAATAATAAAGGAATAAATGCAGAAATCAGTACGAAAATGTGTAATTTAACTGCCTGCACAGCGCCAACAATTATTCTGAACGTAAAACTAAAGGAGGGTATTGCTTCGTTTCTATAAAGAAATAAAAGCAGGTAGCTGAAAATGAAAGAAAAGGACAAACGAAAGCCACAGATGATGCGGCAAGATGAACTACCCAATATCCGAGTGTGTTTGTTGGCAAACGCCGCGTGGGCTGGGATTTCAATGAGCAAGGTCGGTCAAACTGGTTATTGATGACCTCGTAATTTTCGTATTCGCATAATAATTTTGATCATGATGCTAACTGCTAGAATAAACGGCGAAAATTCCTGCGGTTATAAAACCTAATATACAGTCATACGTTTTCATAATTACGAGCTTATGGACCTGAAGGAACAGAACTTTTTACTTGCATTGATTTTTGCTGCTTCACTATCTAAAGGACAAACATTGTCTCGGCGGGGAAGTTGAGCGAAGCGGTCAATGACTTCCGACGCGTTGATGCCGACGTCTCTGTGGGTGTATAAAAGCGCCAGCCTAACCATGCGTTCCACAGACATTGTAGAGCGCAAGTAGTTTTTTTTTTTTTTTAGTAAACTCTTGTTAAAAAATATTCTCTCTGCGCTGGCAGTGGTCACTGGAAGGGTGACTAGAATCTGCAGCAGTTTTACACATTTACATAAAGCCTGCCGTCGCAATGAGAGATGGGCATATATTCCGGTGCTAAAACCTAAAACACTTCCTCGATGTCGTTGGAATACTTGTTTAGGTACCTTCCACAAACAGTACGCTGTTGGATTCCAGCGATGTCCATCGTTTCGTCAGGCAGTATGGAGAAGCAGCCTACTTTTGCATCTAGGCTTTCTTTGACAATTTCGCCACAAATTTCTATAATTTGGTTTTGTGCATCTGGGCTTAAATACGAGGCATTACTGGGGCAACTTTCCAAATGGTTCTTCAGATATGTATCTCCACAATCTGCTCGCATGCGAAGAAGCGCTCTGAAAATACCTGTTTTTTCAGCGGGAGCTATACTTAAATCCACAGGGCCACTGTCCCTGTGGCCACGGAGAGTTGTCGCCCGCAAAAAAAAAAAAAAAAAAAAAAAAAAAAATCTTCAATAATAGGTTGTTTACTTTCTTCTGTTTTCTCATATTTTACTTTGCCTGCCCTGGTCCAGCTGGCCGATCACATTGGGCACGCTTCCTGGAAATGTTTGGAGAAAATTATCAGCTGCTAGCTGACAGTCACGCTGATATTTAGTATATTCGTGTGTGTGTAAGATGGCGAGCGTGTGCTTCCATTTCTGGAACGGCTTGGACACGAGGGCTCCAGTGCGCGCATGTTGGCCCAAGTTTATAACAACATTAACCCCATAAAGTTCCAGAATTGAAAATCTTTTAAAGCACGCATTTGGAAATGTCAGTGCACCTTTCGCCTCAAAAGTCTATGAGAACTTTATACCGATAAAGTTTCGTAATTGAAATTCATGCGCTCCGTAGATTCCGCAGCCGCGGCGAGAGGCAGCAACGCGCCCGCTCGCTACCGAAAAGCCCTTGACATTTTGTGCTCGGATGGGGCCCCTTGCGTTACGTGACTCCAGGTGCAAGGGCGTTGCCACGAAATCCAGCCCGAGTTCGCAATGTTCGTGCCGAAATGTCTTTTCGAGCGTGAAAAAGACATTGTAGACAAAATCCAGAATGATTCCCGGCGTCGGTGGTAGTTTTGGTCGGCGGGGCAAGCCAGCACGAAAAAATTTCGGTGGGGGAGGGGCTGAAGCCCCATCAGCCCCCCCCCCCCCCCAACCCCTGGCTACAACCCTTATAAGGACCCCTTTTTGAGAGAGAGAGAGAGAGAACACCTTTAGTAAAAAAACAAAAAGGAAAAATCACCGACCATTACGATACTCCCTAACGCGAAATTTGAGCGCAGCTGTATACGTGTTTTCTTTTCGTGATATATTGGCTGGCACGGACAATTTCTCTCGTGCGGCACGTTGCAAACAGCGAAGCGTGGCGCGAATGCCTCGCTAATCTGGAGATAGCGAAAGACAGCGCGTGGGTGACGCGTGGGCGCGATTCACAGCAGCCGCCGCTGACAGACCTCCCAGACGACGCGCTACGACGCCCGCTACTCTGGCGCCATCTCGTTGCCATCGTCGCCGCACTACGCTCTTCTTCTCACGCTTTCGCCATACCCTCCTCTCCGCTTTCATCTTTCGCTGCTTTCGCTGTGTTCATTCGCTCGGTTACGCCGCCACCGCCACTCGCCGCAGGAACAACCGCCTAAGAGCTGCGCATCGATGCTCAGTTCAGGGCATTGCTTGCGGCATGCTTCAGCGCTAGGCCACCGAACCGTTTTTTTCCCACGCATCCCCGCACTGGTTTGCGCATAATCTGCTCTCGTTTTTGCACGCACCGACGTATTTAAAAATTTTCTTCCCCCATGCGATCACAAATTGGACTGGAATGCTTTACCCGATTATGTTTTTCGCAAGTCAATCTGAAGGAGGTTTTGAATGTGCACTGCAGTCACTCTTGCAGCGACAGCTAGATGTGATGTCATGACCTAGTTATTCACCGAGCCATTAATTTTATGTTATGTACATATGTCATATCCTTCTGCTTCTGTGTCAAATGCATTGATTGTGATTGCTTGTATTTTTCAATGTTCCTGTTATTCGAGCAAACTTCATGTGCTGCTTTCTTTGTTTTCTTTTACACTCTCTCCCACCTAGCTGCTTGGTCTTCCTATGGAACACAGTGTGTATATCTAAACAAACAAGCAAACAAACAAATAAATAAATCGGAGACCACAAGGAATCTTCGGCCGTGAAGTGTGGCTGCAGTGGTCAGTGACTTGGGGGAGGGGATGATGGTTTGAGGGTAAGGTTTATTAAAGCGACGGTTTTGTCTCAGCTGGTTGGTTCATGATTACTGTAGAGAGGAGCCTAATTTTACAGACAGGGCGTGAATGAGGCGACATGACCCATGGCTGACTAGCAACTCACGAGCGCAGTTCTGCAGTTGCAAGTCAGCCCCGTGTGGCACTAGTGGTGAGGACAGTCTGATAATGAAGTTTGCTTATTCTCGCGTTAATGCACGGAAAGAGACCTTGGAACGAAAAGCCACAAAACATGATCGAGTACCGACAAGAGGCATGGAAAATGGCAGCACAGCACAAGTGTATGCGCACTCATGTAAAAAGAAGAATAGAAGCTATAAAGAAGCATAAGAGAATAATCTCTCTCCCAATCACACAAGTGCGGTTACACTTGGCATTTTATATATACAGACAAAACAAACTATAGGCAGACAGCTAATACAGGTAAAGACAACATCTATTTCGACATTAATTGTTAAAATTGTTAAATTTGTTGTTGTTAAAATTGTTGTTAAAACATTGTTGTTAAAATTGTTGTTAAAATAAAACTAAACTACCAAGACACACTGTTAGTACTACGGAAATAATGGTATACAAATTTGCACTGCATATTCTATACTGCAAAGAAAGTGAGCTTTGAAGTTATTTCGGGGTAACGTAAGAATGCTTGTATTATTTTTCTTGTGGTTATTCAATGTGTTAAAGGCACAACAAACTGTATGCTTTGCTTCAATATGTGCCTATCTTGACGCTTTAATTTGGTACCGGTGGTCCACTGTACTGTGTACCGTGCAGTGGTGGCTTGAGTAACAAAGTCCGCAGCTTTGCAGCCTGCTAGCTGTGTGAAGCCAACCAGGCAACCTCGATGTACTCAAAAGTTTAAGAGAAGATAATGCTGAAAACAGTGATAAAAGGGTTCATAAAGTTTGTCTCCACACAACTCATTATCAAGCACCTCTACTTCCCAACACTTTAGAGAAATTGCAACACACTACTAAAGAAGCTGTTATTTCAATCAAATAGAAAGCTGAGTTGCATATGCATTAACCTCTTTATAAAATGTTTCCATAAGCTAATAGCTGCCAGAGTGAACTAAAAAAAAAAGAAAAAAAAAAACTCCTGATCCTGAAGCTCTTGCTAGCGCTTCCTATAGATAACAGAAGGTTTGAACATCTTGAGCTGGGACGTCACAATTTTGTTACATGTATTTGTCTCACACTGCTAGACACTGTACAATTATAAGCAGAGACTTAGAAACAGTAAAATTGAAATAATTCAGAGATCAGACAGATTTTATTGACAGGGAAGACCTAGAGGTCGACTGGAGCTAGTGCACTCTAGTCTGCTACTCTGCGCTGGGGAAGAGGGAAATGGCGTGATAGTATTGGGATGGATGATGATGATGATGAGAAGAAGAGAAGTTCAACTTGCTTCTATAGACAAGTGCTGCAGAACAGTTCAGAGGACATTCCTTGGCAGTCATAGCCTTGTGGAAGTGCCCCCCTATTGTACTTCTGAAATGCACAGACATGCTCAATGCATTGGCCCCAAAGCCAAAGGAGACGAATATCCTACCTCCAGTGACTGTACCACCAGCTCTACCATAACAGAGTGCTTACGACTAGGGAGCCTACATAGTACCACAACTGCACTGGCCAACAAACTTGTGGTGTCATGTGACTGTCACGCAGAACAGATTGCCTTTAAGAGGAAGCTTTAGCTTAGGGCCAACTCTGATTTCCCTATTCAAATACATGCAAGAAGCAAAAATTATTTTTAGGAAAGAACTGCTGGACTGATTTGAATGAAATTTGCTGAGAGAGAACATTAAATTCTAGCAACACTAGGAAGTATAATTTTGATTTGGCATCTTGAATTTTTTTCTGAAATTGCCGAAAATCGGCAATCTAAAAAACAAAAACAAAAATTTAGATGCACAAAGTCTGAAACTCTGCACGAAAAGCAGATAATGCAGTTTTGTGATCTGCGTTTGTTAGAGCATCTAAAGCGGCCAAATTTTACAAGTTTAGAGTTTTTGTGAAAGTGTTACAATGCTTACAGGGGTTTTGGAAAAGTCCTATTCACAAATTAGTGGTATATTTAAGAGTGACATGCAATAATTCTGCCCGCTTTATATCTCTAACAGATGCAGTTTACAGAATTTCAGCATTATTTGTTATCGAGTTATAGAGGTAGAAACTTTTTTTTTTCTTCCAATTTTCATGAATTTCTTAACAATTGGCGACCTGAATAAAAAATCTGCTTTATACAGTCACTAGATATTAACTTTTTCATTTAAATGAAACAAACCAGATCAATGTTGGTACGGTGGTTTCCGAGAAAAATGACTTGTTCGTTCTCATGTATTTAGATAGGAGTGCCTGAGCTAAAGCTTGAAAGCCAACTTATATATGAATAAATCTCAGCCAAATTTGCATACCTTGTGTATCTCGATGTGCTGCTTCCAAAAAGTGTAACTATTTTTGTCCTAGGACAAATAGTGCTTAATATACCATTGAAACTGGGTTCTTTTGTTTGAAGAAAAATTAGCATCTAGACAATAAAGTCTAAGGTATAAACCAATGTCCTAGGTCAATCTGAACTAGAGTTTGAGCACATGAAAGTTGTCTGAAAAAAATATGTGATCTTGATGTGGGGAAACAAAACTCATCAAAAAAATTCTGAAGAAAATATTACAATAAAATTAGGCTTAGCTCACACTCCATGCATTTATCCTTTAGATAAAAAAAATAATAATTACAATAGCTAAAATAGAACAGAAGCTATATACTCGCCTAAAATTCAAGTGTGTCAAATTTGTTTCGAGAAATCAACAAAAAACATTTCAAAGCATTTTTATTGGCACATAAGTTATATAAATTCTTATGGAAATGAAGCGTCTTGGCATCTTATGAAAACTAAGCATTTGATAGACAAAAAAATTGACTCGCCATCCCGACCTTGCGAAAGTGGATGTCCAGCCTAGTTGTTGAAAACCACCACTACAACTGCTGAGGGGGGGGGGGGTATTCAATGCTTCATGGCTTTCGAGTAATGGTGGTAATGGTATTTTAGAGCAATGGTAGATTTGACAGCACGCTGCCGCCCATAGCAGTGCTGCAACAAAAATTAAATCGGGTTCTTTTATATACAAAAGGCTAGTGATGTCACTCCCTACGTCTTTGCGTTGCGCAAGCTGCCGTGGCCGCGGCAGCTTGGGCAACAGTGATCTTTACCGGGAAATGCATGCGGGGAGCGCTACGTGCTTCGCATTGTTATCAGGAGTGCCTCATCATCAATTATGCGGTTAGGATGCTTGTTTTGTGCTTGTTCTTTATTGAAACGTTTGCTGTTGTGCATGTTGTATACGCGATTCCAAAGAACGTATGCACTTTTTACTTCACTTGGCCGAGTGCTTTGAAGCCTGCTTCTCCGCCTCGGGTCGGCCCAGTATTGCACGAGATCCGGGATTGGCCCACATTTTTGTCCACAGATGCTGGACACGAAAAATGCTGAAACTAGAGACGAGCAGCTTCGTTGTCAAATTACAAAACTGAAAATACGATTTTTGGGCCACCTTCTACAACGTATGTTGAAAATGTACCAGTAACTTTTGCAAGCAACTGTTAAACAGCATTACTGGGCAACAAACGTTTCGCTTATCTTTCAGAATGCGATACCTAAAAAAAAACAAGGCAGACCGGGTCATAAGAACGATGCACATATAGCATGAACTGCAACTACCAATTGGCGATTCTCCAATAAATGTCTATATGCATTTGGCCGCACGGAAAAAAGAAGCATACATACATAAATATAAAACAATACTTGCCTTGTCTTCGAAAGCAACCTGTAATCGAAGATTACCCACACCAGCTTCCCAGTTTCATAGCCTTGAAAACAATGTCTGGCTTATCATCCTAACAGCTGTGTTTCACTCCCACTGGAAAGATGACAGTCCTGTACTTTCAAGACAAAGGCAGTCACTTGCCATTTCTAAGTAAAGGAAAAATGCGCCATATATACAAATTTATTGAGTCATCTAAATTCAACAAAATGCACGTAGGAAAGGTTTGCAAGCATGTTGTTCCACAGTTGCACGACAGACGTCTAGCTGTTTGTGTACTTCGGTGGCCGCTTCTCAACAAAAGCAGTCATGCCTTCTTTCCGGTCGTCCTAGAAGAATGGAACAGGCATTTTATGAAGTGAACCAACACGAACATAAATGTTTCTGCCATAAATGTTTCTGTGCACAAGTACAGTAAAACCTCGATAATTCGAACTCGGTTAATTCGAAATTTCGGTTAATTCGAAGAATTTGAGCGGTCCCGTCATTCTCAATGCAAATTCTACCGGATAATTTGAATGGCCCGCGCGGCTCTATTCGGATAATTCGAAGTTTCCGGCTAGTAGCAACGTGCGGCGGTTAGGTTAGGGCGCTCCGTACAGTCGCCAACCGATTTTCCGAGCTCGTGGGGACTGAAAAATAGTCCGGAAAACTCGTTCGGCCGAAAAAAAAAAGTCTTAGTGCGGCTGAAAAAAAAATCTTTAATAATGCCCTGCCTCATACTACGCTTGGAGAGGATCGACTTGCTTGGATTTGCGCAGCAATGACGTCGTCTCCGTGTACAGTCGACACGAACGCCACCGCGTTGGCGATCTCCGCCAACGGAGTTCGCCATGGAGATCCAAGAAACGAGCTTCGCACCGCTTAGCTCTCGCGAAGGTACAGGAAGTAGCGCCGATCACTGAGACATGGGTCTCCGAGACACCTGCTCGGTGTACACGCCACGTTCAAAATAGCAACCGAAACTTGAGAGAAAAAAACAAAAAAACTCACTGAAATAACACGCGTGGTGTCAGCGCGCACGAACGAGCGCGGCCGCCGCAGCCCACAGCGAGCGAAGGTTCGTGCGGTCTATCGCTGCGAGCGGCGAGAGCACAGCCCATACGAAAGGTCAGAGCCGTCTGGAGATCGCTTTCAAGATACGCTGCGCGCGAGAAACCGTTCCGGCGCTAAGTACGCAGTTGTTAGAAGAGTAGAAGTCGCCCGAGGGAGGAAGTCGCCTCCGCCGTGCGTTCGCTCTCCATGAAAGCGCGCGTCCCCCGCGCGCTGTCACTCGCACATACGGCGGGCGCGCGGCGATGATTTTATCGCCCTTGGACTTTGTATGGATCCTCAGGGCGGCGACGCCGACGGCGAAAATCCACTTGAAGTGTCGCAATATAAAAAAAAAACACAATAAATGGTTACAACGATGGCATGGCCTCCGAGACCGGAGGATTGAACGCGCGCTATGTCTATTGATAGCGCGCGTTCTAATCTTGGAGCCTATACAGCGAGTCACTGGAATTCAAGCCAGTGCAAAATCCAACATGGCGGCCTCCAAGATTGGGTAGCGCGGCTAGGAAAGAGCGATTTAGTCCGCAAAATTGAACTTTGGGGTCTCAATTCGTCCGAAAAATTGGCTGCGATAATGCATGAACTCAATGGGAACCCTGATGGTGCATTTTTGAAGTCCGGAATATCCAGCAAGTCCAAATTTTTGGAGTCAAGCACCACCACGCCCGCTTTCGCGGCAGTTATCGATTCCATGAACATCGTCCGCAACTTTGTTGAGTGCAGTGCGGGTGATATTTGTATGCTACGTTTTTGAGCCAGCTGGAGAGCATGGCACTAGGGGCGGCGAACCAGCGCGCCAAGTAATCCCGCATCGGTGATTACTTTGAGTAATTTTTCTCGGACATGGAAAATAAAGGTGATTTCTTTTTGCGGCAAGTTCTTGCTTGTTTTCTTTTTTTATTCATTTCGGTTAATTCGAAAATCCGCTTAATTCGAAGAATTTTCGCGGTCCGGCGACCTTCGAATTATCGAGGTTTTACTGTACATGGATCGACCAAGGTTAAGAATGGCACGACACAAAATACACGGGCATGAAGTGACCGGACGAGAATTGTTGCCCAAGAATTGACGGAGGCGTTTCATATCAAGAAAAAGGGTGTGCAAAGTGTTATCATTCCTTTGTTGTCCCTCTTTCGCAATGAGCAGCAGTTTTTAGATGTGACTATGTAAATGATATTGGTCCTGCTTGGTTGCAGTTTGTGCTGAATGCGGCCTGTATACACAAGTGCCTGATGTTTACTTCGGTGCAAGTTTACCTGAATAAATCAGTTGGAAGTTAACACTTGTCCTGTCACTTCATGTCCGTGTATTTTTTGTGTTGTGCCATTCTTAACCTTGAGCTATGTACCAACTAGCCCAGCAGAGAGTTTTAATTAATTAACATGTACAGACAAAATTTCTACAACTCCAATGAGTCCATCTCAATCTAGTCTTCTGTTTTTATGATAAGTAGCTCTTGTAACTCTGTAATAATCATCTCCCATTGAAAATATGAATAATTTGATATATTGAAAACAATGGAGGCCTTAAAGAGCTTCAAAACACTGTCAAATAAATAATAAAGTTCAGAAGTTGACTGTTTTGAAAGTGAGCAACTACATAAGCTTGAAGAAGCACTGGAGCTAGTTACGAGTCACACAATAACTTTACTTAAAACAATAAGGTGAAAATAAATCGGTTCCTTACCAGAGCAAAGGAGGCGTGGAAAAGGCGTTTTTCAACACGCAGGCCTTCCTGGAGTGTTGTCTCAAAGGCTGGAGCAAAAGAGACGACAGCATGGTTACACAGGATTGGCTGAACAAGTGCTTATGTGTAAACACGAATATAACAGTGACAAAGGTACCACTAAAGGATAACTGGTTTGTGGTCTAGTGCTATCTCTCAATAGGTTTTTACCGTCAAGTACCAGTATGCATTCATAATGTGGCGGCGAAAAATGCAAACCAATTGGCAGTGACACGAATAGAAAAGGTGTCTTTAGATTATGGACCCTATTTCATTGCTTTAAGTGCATGTTCAGGGTTGTTTTGTGCATTAGACGAAAAAGGTGGCCACCTATGGAGCAGCTATTGCCTCCGGTATTTTTCAATGCCTGCCCAGTCGTTTCGCAATACAAGGGTGCACTGCAGCAGCACCACCTTCCCAGTCAATTAATCCGTGTTGCTGAAAGAGCATGGAAAACTTCAGCTGGGCACTCCTGCCGCTCCTTGCGTTGCGCATGACGTTCAATCACGTGCCATGAAAGATACTAGTTGACATGACCCTAACCCTGCCCCTATAAACCTGTGGCCACTACTGGGAAAGTGACACCCTCTCAGTGACCTCTGGGTGTGGTGTCACTGAGCATGCATTGAAAAAAAAAAATAGAGGAGGCTAGGGTGCTGCATACCTCTGTGCCCCTCAGCCTGCTGGTTCTCAACATTCTAGGTTCTGCATCATTTCTGGTGAGCTGTAATGGTGGCACATTTTTTTTCCGGCTACAGTTGAGAAATGTCTATTGTTTGGAAGATTTATGAGATGCATCCACTCATATTTGAAACTCTGCACAGAGGGTGCACTATATCTACGCTATTTTAAGCTGGCCTTCTACGCTGGTTCGAAAGTTCGTTGCGGTTGGCCTCTAAGCCTTTTACTCTGGGCCTCAATTCTCACCGTGGTTGACGCTGTCCTTGCATAGTGCAACGGAGATCTGGGAATAGCTGGCGATCTTCTCGGCAAGCTTGATAGCCTCGTCGACCAGCTGACCCGGGGGGAACACCTTGCTCACCAGACCTGTGGGAAAAGGTACAGTGTGTGAAATGACGAGCCAGTCTCGTGCAAGCACCCTCAAAAACAATTTTAAAAGGGATTGAACCTGGGTTTTTTTTGTACTACTTCAGGGTGAAAAAAATAGAGTGAGAGAAACGGGACAAGAGAAGTGTTCGTCTTTTTCTTGTCTGTTTTCCTCGTGCCGTTTTTTTCACCATGATCCAGAAAATTAAGCACTGAATGATTTTTTCAACAGCCCATGCCCGATATGATATTCTGAGAACTTCGTTACCAGCAAGTTACCAGTGTCGTGCCCCGGTGGCAAACAACTGCTCACATGCGTTAAATGCTGCAAGCAGTTCGGTCTTTGGATTAGGGTTGACAATCAGGAGTGCGGTACTGGAATGACTCGCCGGCGTACGCAAGTCGTGAGGAATGTTTCGATCTGCAGCACGGCCATGCTTCTCTGCAACAGCAGCGTAATACTCCCGGCAGCTGTGAATGACTGCACAGTGCTTCTCCACGTCTACAATGTCAAGCCTGCAGTTGAGGTCTGCACCAAAGGTTGTCGCGAGTGTCGTGTCATTTTATCGACTTAGTGGCACCTGCAGGGGCACAGCAAGGTAAGGGTACATGTCATGCAAGAGAATAAGACTTAGATCACAGTTCCTAAATAATTGGGAGCAGAATATTTGAATTCTCCTTTGGGAAGGTCAGTTTGATGAGCAGGTTGTCAGAGGAGTTGCAAGTGCCTCCATCACGTGTATCCTTGTGGATTTATTAATGCAAAAGCATTATATGCCCCATGAAGCGGAAAATCTGGCGTTGGCATGACCATGATCATCCAAAAAGTCAAGGGTGTCCAAGTGAGCCAATCGAAGAAGCTGATGATGTCAATTAAGGCAAAGCTAATTAAGGCACAACCTTTGGTGTTAATTAAGACAGTTAATTAAGGGACTCGAACCAACTACCTTTGGTGGTAGCAATGCTTTCGCATTCATCCACGTAGGGATAACTAAGTGCCCCTTGAATTTTTTCCACTATTGCTTTCCTTTACGCTTTCATTCATAGTGACCCGAAGATACTCGAGCACAGCTCTAACACCGTGTGTCTAGAAAGCAACATGATAACAACTGAGGGTACCAAAATTCTGAGTTTTTCAGATGAATCTGAATCATTCAGTTTTTTTTTAATTGAGTGGCGTTCTTCACATTCTATAGGTTTAATCCCCATAAAACAGAAAACGTAAGTTTTAAATAGAGATTTAAATTTCCGGCATCTATTTTTTTTTTTAATTCGGCAGGCATTTATCACTATTTATTTTCCTCTGAAAATTCGGCACTTATTGGCCCTTATTTCTTTACGGTACTACCTTCTTTGGCATTTTCGGCCGTTTGAAACGGTGCTCACACATACTTATATCGGGAAGGAAACAGTAAAACAAGAAAGCTTCATTGTCGTGAAGGCAGTGAGGCAAATTAATTACACTAGACACAAGAGATTCTTGTCAGAGAGCTGGCAGTGCTTCTTTCTGTTTATCATTCTCATTTGGAAAAAGCTGCGCTCCACATTGACGCTTCATACGAGAAAGGAAAGCAGTTCAAGTAATGCATCCAAAAGGTGTGGTCATTCAAAACATCGGGGTGCTACAAAGCACGAACGCGTAAAAGGGGCACGTAGGTCCGTGTGTGCCATGTATTGGCGCACGCGCTTGGGGTGGGCAAGTGCAAAGTCTACTTCAAGAACACCTCGGCGAAAAAAGATGGGGCTTCCGGAAATTCTTGGCCTCTTATTCCACAGTGGTCAGTAGGTTTGTGCCTCTTGGAATAAGCTCTCCGTTTGTGTCCTACAAGCTGGCATGCACTGATGACGGCTCCTGCTTAGAAGGCATCCCTTGTTACCCCATTTACATCCCTTTTGCTTTTGCCACAGCCAGACGTGCGAGGATCTGCAGGAAGAGCGGGGAGGAATGGACATGCACAATGACAATCTCCTGTGTCATCATGCGGTTGGCAAGGTATTTGGGCAAGGTTTGAACGAGGCTGGCAAAAAGAAAACCTGCTTGTACAGAAACCCCACTCACGCCCTCACACTCGGGAGCTTTTTTACCCAAACCGAGTGTGATGAAGCATGGTGAATTCCTAAGTTCAGCACTTGTCAGTTTAAACTAGGTAGTCTAATATTTGAATTGGTAGGCAGTTTTTGGCACTTATGGTAAAAACCAGGAACTTCAATCCCCAGTTATAACACGTAGTTATTCGAATATTACTACATGCACGATAAACCAGAAAAGCGTAAGAGTACAAATTTAGGCTAGTTGGTTTGTGGTCAACACAGCTAACAGCACAATGTCAGAAGAAACGAGAACATGCACTGTCACGTGAAGAAATAAGAGAACCTCCCAGTGTTTCTAAACTGCAAGGTAGTATCACTTGACTGAGCTGTTACCCTTAATTCTTGCTTAAGGCGCAATGATATGCATGATGTACAGTGCCGTCCACTGCTGTGTAGAGCGACACCTGGCGGCAGTTGCCGAGTCCGAAATAGCGTGCCCTGGACACACTATCTCGGACCCAGCAACTGCCGCCAGGTGTCGCTCTACACAGCAGTGGACGGCACTGTACGTCAACTAGAGATGTCGACAATCTTAACTAGGTGATGAAAAAATTGAAGGAGCATTAATTTTTCATACGAGGGTGTTCTTTTTATTGTATACCTTCTTTTATTGTTTTTTGTCTTGTCTGCGCTCTTTGCAGTCTTCAACACCACGACGCTATAAATTTGCAGTGAAGTCTGTCAGAGACTGGCTAATTGTATAATAATACTGTTGAGGTAACCGCTTATAATCATTGATTTTAAGGGGAAGAAAAAAGGGGAATGATGGCCTCATACTAACCTCTCGCCCTATACCAGTTTATCAAAAAATTTATTTTAATTCTAGGGTTTCACGTGCCAAAATTATGACACGATTACAAGGCACACCATTGTGGGGGATTCCGAATTAATTTTAACCCCCACGCTTCTTTAGAGTGCACCTATCTCTAAGAAATTAGTGTCTTTGCATTTCATCGGGACAGAACCCGTGACCTCGAGCTCAGCAGCGCAACGCCGCTGCACTAAGCTACTGCAGCAGGTCCCAGTTGATTTCAAGCAAGTTCATTTCAACAGCACCTGTTGCAAAGGAACAACACAAGTGGACGTAAGTCCAGGAAGACAGAGAAAGTGAACACTCACCATATCGCTCAGCCTCGGCAGCCGTGATCTGGTTCCCAGTGAGCGTCATTTCCATGGCCCGCGACTTGCCAATGGCTCTGGTCAGGCGCTGGGTGCCACCGGCACCTGAGGCGAAGGGTAGATTAAAACTCGCTGCTTTTGCCGACCTGCCTTCATAGAGCCTAGACTGACAAGGCTCCTTCCGAGGTAACCACCACTCTTTTTTTATTTTTCGGGGAGGGCTATCTTACGGCAATGTAACCAATAAACAAAACATAAATATGAATGTAACCCTGCATTGTGCAGGAAGTCCAGTAAGGCTCTGTAATGACAGTCATCTTGACTAAATTTGTTGAAGTCAGCATGGCTGGTCACTGCGGAGGCCAGCTCGCCTGAACAAGGGCTCCCAAATGTTTTGTGTGCCCACTGCAGTTGTGCAGGGGCCATTGGGAAAACGATACAGACAAACGGCAAATCATCCTCTCTGTCTGTCAACTGAATGAAATACCGTATATACTTCATTCTAAGGTGCATCTGACTTTTGTACTTCAAGAAATTACAAATGCAATATGCTTGATTGTTCATTCACTAGCATTTTATGGTATGAGCAATGGTGATTTATCGCTTGCAAAATGAAACTTCATTGCATACAAGCTACAGCAGTCCAAGCATTCCTCATCAGCATTGTCAGACACCTTATCACTATCAACAGTGAAAAGTATCTCACGTTTGACACTGCCTGGCATTTTCAAAACCACAATTCTTAAATGCCTCGTAGCCCCACAAAATTACAGAGTGGGCACAAAGGCACTACAGCGACAAATTAATTGGATTAATTATTTAATATACCTTGTAAATAACCTTCCCTGTTTAATCCCTCGTTCGAGTAACACTATACAGTATTTATTCCGTAGAGAGTGTCACAGGTCAGGAAGAACTCCACTGCGAAACATGCAGTCATTTTTTTTATGACTGCACTACTTGTATACCTTCCACAGCATTGCTGCTACTTATGAAGTGGAGCTCAGTTGCCGACTGACAATTAGACAGGGACCACCAGAAAATCCAAAATACTGAATTCAACAGGAAATAAGTGACATTATGACACAAGTGACCAAAAAAGGTGTGCCGTGTTCTCAGATCGTCACTTCCAGGATTACCTTCTATTGTGCGTGACTAGTGGAAAGTTCATCGGCATCTAAAAGCGACAACATTCTTGGCACAGTGGCAAGCCAGCTGTGTTATCAGAGAGCTGAAAACACTGTCACCCATCACCGTGTCCGGTGCTAGTCAGTTGACATGTTGTGAAATAAATTATCACTGAAAGTGATCACCTGAGAATACAGCCCAAGTTAGTCAACATGTTGCTCCGTGTACATATGCTTGCCTTTGGCCTAGGCAGTCCATGGCCGCAATTTTGTAGCGATGCCTTTTCTTATGCTATTCCTTCCCACGTCTCGTACTAAGTGGCCAGAGCAACTATACTCGCATTATCAATGGGATCATCTGGCCGTGAACGGTCGACAATAAAAGTGCCATAAAATCGAGCCCCCCCCCCCCCCCCACAAGGCATAACTACAAAATCCCAGCACATATCTCGACCACTGTCATGCTGTTGCTACAGATAGAGGAAAGTACAGTCAATGCATGCACTGAATCTTTATCTTTCTGGAAACATACCAAAAGTCAACAGCGCTGTGATAGCCGAATGATGCATAATTTTCACAACAGTCAATGTCCATCCAGTACTTCCCTCGCCTCCCTCATAGCCAGACATCGAGGTTGAAGTTGGCACTACTTGGAACTGCTTGAAGTCATCCGGGACCGTGTCGCTATTTAACATGTAAATTATCAAACGCTGGACGCGTGGAATGGAACTCGCACAACAAATTGTGCCTACATGGCACCGCCACCACTTTTGATAGATTGTCCTTGCCCATCGGTATAGAGCAGTAGAATGAGCTGCCAGAATCAATAGTTGAGGAGCACGATTCACAGAAATTTAAGCAGTTAGTGACATCCTATTTCCAGGACTAACACCTTTGCCACGCCTTATGTTCACAATTCTTTCAATGCCTATACCATGTGTGCCGCTAACATGTTTATATGTTATTTCTTTGTTTTCTCAGGTATATACATGCTACCCCCTAATGCAATACCCTGCAAGGGGCCCTTAAGGGACTATAAATGATGATGACGAAACGCATCATGTACAACTTAGTGGCTTGAGTGTGTACATTAACTACTGATCGACTTGGCTTCACTAGCATCACTTTTGAGAAAGTGTCACCAACATGGTCGACAACCATGCTGGCGATTTATTAAAAGAAACCTCGCAACTTCTGCTCGACTCCGTGGCCAAATTAATACGCCGTTGTGCAGGCAGAGCCCGAATTATTGCACGGCGTGTTGTATGGTGTCTCAAATTTCTATCATTCTTATACATCAAACATATGGGACCAATGTACAAATAATCAAGCATGTCCGAATTATCAGTCAGCAACCGTATAAGCAATTTCATGGCAATACTAACAGTAACGAGTTGTCTGCACTAATATTAGTATAAACGAATGAGTACTGACCTGGCAGGGTCCCAAGGATGATTTCAGGTTGCCCAAACTTTGCATTCTCACCGGCATAGATGATGTCACACATCATCGCAAGTTCACAGCCACCTCCCAACTGAAATGCAAACAGAACAAAGACACAAGTAGCAGCGCTTGCATGAAAATGTCCAGGCAAAAGCATGAATTGCATCATGGTTACAATAGTCTCACGGTTCATCGTGGAATGTCAGCTCAGCACGGTATTCTTCATACCAACTGCTGCTGGATGCAACAAGAATTTTTCACCTGCACTAGAATTTTGTTGAGAGATACTGCTTCTTCATTACAGGAAATACAGCTTTCACAGGTTATAAAATCCACAAGGTAGACATGACTGCTGTGAGCCATCATGACTCACACTTATAAATCCCGCATGCAAAGCCAAATAGAATAGGGAAACTACTGCAGCCACCATAAAACACACAACCCATACCCACCGCATAGCCGTTCACAGCTGCGATTACTGGCTTGATGGACTGCGCCACTTTGTCCCAGTGGCTCAGGAAGTTGCCCGTGAAGCACTTGGCAAACGTCATGTTCTGCATCTCCTTGATGTCCGCACCGGCTGCAGGCAGCACAGTGACAGAACTGTCAAAAGCGATAATGACTGCAACACTGATTCAGGGCGCCAAGGCTACTCTTTAATGGTGTGACAGAAGCCACCAATGAGGGCTGCAAATCAAGATCCCTCAAGATGGCAGTAAAACTGAATATAGTGACCCCCTACTTGTCGAAAGCCCACTGAATGCCTCAGAAACAGATGTCTTGCACTCGAGAAATACTAACTTCTATCGTAACTTCTAAAGACACAATCACAATGCCCAGTCATGCGAAAGTAAAATTGAGAGAGGGTGCTAAGCATGAGTCCTTTTGCAGCTTTAAGCTTTATGCGAGAACCATACAACTCCTCCACCTAAGTATTCAAATTCTCACTAACACAGCAGTGGGTGTCGACACCCTCATTTTAACAATGAGAAAAAAAAATTCAAAGAATTGGTGTTGTATTGGGGATTAACTTCTCTCTGGAGAAGCCAAAAGGGACCTCCTCCATCTAATCACTGCCAATGTAGGTAGTGTTTCTAATAGCAAATACACAAACTAAAATACACGGTAAGTATGCATCAGCAAAGTACGCTCCAGTGAAGTGCGGTATTGGCTATGAGTGCCACTGCAGTCTGAATGCAATTAAGGATTCAACAAATATGTGCCCACCAATTTATTTTTGACACACATATGATGTTCTGCTTAAAGAAAGCGGTACTGACATACAAAGTTTCTAATTTTTATTATTCAACAGCCCCGGAGCACAAGAAATATGGCACTCCTGAATGTGGCCAGTTCAGAATGCATTTTAAACATGACTTACAGCACACACATAGACAAGGAAACAGCAAGAGAGAGGAAGACAAGCGCTGACTACCAACTGAATTTTTATTTCGAATAACATGCACTTATAGCCAAGACAGCACGACAAAAGCGCCCCCTCCAAAACACGAAGTCAACATGAGTAAGCACTCAAAATTCACACGAACCCCAACTGCCTTCTTAGGACGAACGAGAGCGCACGTGCAATCCCAAGAAAGCAAGTTCTTTATCTGTTAAGGCAATTGACGGCTTACTGACGTTCATCTTAAGAGGGCGGCTGGGGTTTGTTGGAATTTTGAGTGCTTACTCATGTTGACTTCGCGTTTTGGAGGGGGCGCTTTCGTCGTGGTGTCTTGGCTATATATGCACGTTATTCGAAATAAAAATTCAGTTGGAAGTCAGCACTCAAGTGCATGCAAATTTTTACTTGCTTGAAACTTTGATTTTGCAGAATTCCACAGAACAGTGTGGTTTGATGCTGTAATACAGTCTTTTTTTTATTTGATTTTTCATTGCAAGTCCAACAACTTAAGGCAACACACAGGCAGTAAAAGATGCCTTTGTGAATTTGCTCACAACAAAACATGACCAGCGCAGCTGGGAACGAAACCCATGACCTTGTACTTGGCAGAATGCCATAGCCAGTTAGTCACCACAACAAGTATATTCTTTTTCTTACAGTGAATAAACGCATAGCAATTGCCACGAAACCCTTAGTGCCTCACCAGCGAATGCCTTCTCGCTGCCAGTGATGACAATGCAGCCCACGGATTCGTCCTTGTTGAGTGCATCTATCGCCTGGCCAACCTCGCTCATGAGAGCGCTCGACAGGGCATTGAGGGCCTTTGGCCGGTTGAGTGTAACCAGGGCGACATTCTGCTGGGCACCTTTCTTCTCCACGAGGATGTTCTCATATGCTGGGGAAACAAGAAAGCATACTTAATTGTACTAGGTGCTCATGACACATTGTTTTAGTTTTTTGCCAGTGACTGTCTTTCACCGAATTATCTATGTTATCAAGTTACCACTCGGCGCAAGACATGCCTACTGTATCTGATATTACTTAAATGTTGTCACCGATTCTATAGCGAAAAAGTCTTGTCTAATCGGATTGAATGCACGACGCAAATACTTTTGTACATCTCAAATATACGCAAACACTAGTGATTATTCGGGAATGTACGGTGGTGAAAGCATGAAATAGCGGTTGATTAGATGAACGACGACTGTGATCGCTGCTATCATTGCAATATAGTGTTGCTTCTTTTTCTGGACATAAGTTCGTCCAAAAAAAGTAAAGTAATTACATTCTCAACTCACAATTGTGGCAGTGCTTTATTCTGCACTGTTAATGTGTAACAATATATTAAACAAGCCCTTGTTAGGGGGGTGTTTAATGGGTTAATGGGAGCCCATCAGTTCCCCATGAAAGGAAACAGTATAATTGTTTTCAAGAAACCTTAGCGACTGAATGCACATGCCTCACATAGAATGAGCGGAATAGTTGAATAGGTTCAATGAGATTCAATGTTCATCACGAAAGCTATTTCTTGCGTATTCACATGCCAGATTTGAATCCACACATCACAAGTAATTGTTGCCTAGAAGTGAGTTCAGCGTTTTCTCTCGTACTGAAAACAACTGCACTGTACAAGGAAGTTAACAGAATGTGCAGATACATAACAGAAACTAGTGTGCTACAATCTCAAAGAAGCATTAGAAATGTAGATAAGCATAATCATAAGTATACTGTTGTAACATAAACAGAAAAACAGCACAAAATACATTATTCAGTTACAAGAAACCAATGTGCTAATAAGGGGCAGTACTGCCCTACCAAGTGGCATGGGTGTTAAAAAAAAAAAAAAAACATAACATTTATGCAATAACAAACTATTACTATAATTATTGAAAGCTTGAACAGCAATCAAAGTGTTCTTGTTGCGGCCTCAGTGTTCATCTAATGACAGCTTATCTTTACTATCAAAGCAAATTTTATACTAAAAAAAATTCACTTCTGAAGAATATAAACCTAACCTAGCAACCTCAGACATCTTGAAATGCTTTGTAGCTATTTTATCGCCAATTACATAGATCTTTCCGAAATGTTACATCGCAAGACTACTTTGTAAGACTATATTTATTTTTCGTTTTGCATAAGGCCAGTCACGTAACCGATCGAACCACGGTCACGTGCTGTCGTAACGGTTGCCAAGCAAAAAAAAAAAACAAAAAAAAAACAAACAAAAAACACTCGGCTGTACTGCATAATGATTATGAAACGACGGTAGTTCACGTAAGAAGATGGAAACTATGGAGCGTAACGCATGTTCATAACGTTTTACTTTTTTTCTTGTGCAGGCATCTGCCTGTCTGTGCAATTTTAATCGGAGACAGGCACTCAGAGCCCCTTCGCGTTGCCGGTTCCACGTTCTCGCCGCCCAAGGTCGTCCTACAGCACACGTTGTTCGGATGCAGGGGGTTGTGGCTTGGACATTGGGAGAGCGAGCTGCGAGTGTGTGTAGTTGCCAACGAACGCTTCCCGCTTACTAAAGCCATCTGAAACGATAAATAAGCTCGAAAGCGCAAAAATAATCGGCGCGACGGTGTTAATTCACACGAGTCTTCCGCGGTCCAATCGTCTGGTTTCGCCGTGAAGGCATTACAATCTCGTGGGTTGGCGCACGTTCAAGTAAAGTTCCCACTACGAAAAAAAAAAAAAAAAAAAAAAAAAAAAAAAAAACCTTTCAGAGTCCCTTGCCGTTACCAACGAGGAGCTTGAATTCTCGCGAAGGTGCAAACATATCGCAGCGCTTGCGTGAAAGAATGGTGAACGAAACATGTCGCGTGAAAAAGGCGGTTGCTGCGATTGGTTGGGACAACATAGCTACTCTAATCGCTCTAATTTCACTGCAATCGAAAGTGTACGCAGATCATGACACGGGTATGCAAATGAGCAGCCTGACTTGGAGTACATTTTGACAGTTCTGGCGCTGAAAACAAAACATTGACGGCGTCAGCAAGAACGGCACCGACACAGCAAGGAAGCGATCAGAGTTATAACAGCAAATAACTAGCAAATCTCACCCGCTGCGGCAAATCCACGTTTCACGAGCGCCGGGTGCTTCAGCTGCCTCGCGCCAAGAAAAAGTGTCCTGAACATTGAAATGCCGCTCATCGTTGTCAATGTGTTCCGCTCGGCGATTTGCAGAGCTTGAACAATTATGAGATTAAGTTGTATTTCAGCTGACTACCGTGGCGTTTGAAACACCCTGCGAAGTTCGCCGACTCGCTTGAGGCTGGTACGAGAGAGGGAAAGTACCTTTTGGAAGTAGTTGGATTCTATTGGATAGTAGCGTCCGTCTAGTCAATGTTTGTACATAGCCAAGAAAAGCCAAGGAGCATTGAAGCAACGTAAATTACAAAAGCTCGAATAAGTTAGCTGCATGCTTTATTTTATTAGTAAGCTTATTTAATACATTAAGCAATAAACTTAATTTTTAACTAGCTTGCAATAAACGTAACTATAAGTACGAAACTAACGCTGCGTACCGTGGACGTTGTTTTGTTTTCGTTTTTGGTGATGGATGTGGTAGCTGTGAAGTTTGGCAGTGGTGGTGGCGGTGTTTCAGTGCTTTTCTGACGCCAACAAAATTGACGTTGTCCACTTTCGGGTGCAACGTCGCAATGATGAACCTCTGGCCGAGCAACCGCTACGGCAACGGCCTCTTATTCGCCGGCTTTAATCAGGACCAAGGTAGTACTCAACTGAAAGCGACAGCACTGCTGCAGGCGTCTCTCTGCTACCAGTCTAGACTGCGTGCTTGGTTTTTTTTTGCGTTCTCTTGCAATGCCGACTGTCACTGTTTTCTAGTCAGCTGCGCTTTAGAACTTGCAGTTAAAGTGGTGTCACTTGTTAGATACCTGCCTGAGCAGTTTCATCCGCAAGTTGAGGAACTTTGTGAGCCTGTGACACGGACAGATCTGAGAAAAGTCGCATTGTCGGGTTCGTTGTCGAAAAGAGGTCAGCGCTCTCTCAACTCTTGAGGCGAGCTTTACCCGTAGTGATTCCGTAACGACGCCCCTCTTCTATTTTCGTATTTTGCGAAGTGCGTACTAACTCTTTCTCCATCGTCTCAGGATGCTTTGCGTGCGGCATGGAGAACGGATTCAGGGTCTACAACTGCGATCCTCTCAAAGAGAAGGAGAAACAGGGTAAGGAAGCTTGACGACCGTCCTTTCGGCTGAGCTCCGTCCCGCGACTTGTGGTTTGTGAGCCACGTGTCTGCTTTTGTGGTCGGCCACGCAACCAACGACTTTGTTGGGACCTTTAACGTAATGCGGTACACGTAGCAGCAATCGGTCGATCGACCCTTGTCCGCTGGGTCCGACGGGACCGTATCTCGACAGCCGATATGAATACTGTGTTGACCCGTCCATCAGGCTCACGAAATGACAATAAATTGGACAGCGTAGGACGTGGCACATGACGAACTCCAGAACTAGGAAACCGCTACGAAAGGTAGCTTCTAGCGCGTGAACCAGCAATAAATAATGCAAGAAGAAAGAGGGTGAAGGCGTGAAGTCGCGGTCATACTTCCTCAAATTTAACTCGGAACTCAAGTACGAGAAAAGTAAAGGAGGCATTGGTACGAGTAGCACTTACGGTTTCAGAGTGTCTTAAAAGCCGTTCTCTTAATATTCACGCTCGTCTTCGTTGTCTTCTTCTTTGTTTTGATTATTATTATTTTGTTACTTTTCCGGCAATTATTTGTAAGGAACAGTTGCAGATTCAAAATTATTGAATGCTTAGACGTATGTGCTCTCCGGAATTCGATTTGTGGGCGTGGCGTTGTGAGCGAGCAAAGTGCTCGCTCGTAGTGCTTTATGCTCCTCACAGAAGCAGTGACGAATATTTTGCTCGTAACGTATGCGCCGTAGCGGATTTTGAAGATCCTAAGTACATGTGTACGCCTGCACTATCACAAGACAACGGTACCAGACAAGATATCGCAGAGAGGCAGAATGCAGTGCACGACTAATAGTAGGTTACCTCCCGCCGGCGTTTGGGCAGCTATCTGTTGTTGGTCGAGTCGTGTGGGAAAGAGATTGTGAGCAAGCCTTGTGCATGAAATAGCCAAGACAAGCCTCTTTTGTCTGTGCTTTATGGAGTGCAACAGACTTTACCGTTACGAGGGCTTGTGTGATGCTACTGTTTGTCTGAATTGCTCGTGTTTGACAGCACATGCTGTGTGGTGATTTTTATAATCTTACTTAGAGAGTCTATGGACTAAACAGACTTTAAAAAAATGTGAAGATAGGGGAACACAGCTTCTTCACAGAAATGCAATGACAGGAAAGATGGCCAATGGTAATATATGGATAGATTAGGGTGACAACCACTGTGTTGTTACAACAAGATATAACTTTATACACGGGCCAGGATGTATTGCCGTTACCCCTATGAAACTCACTTTCATGTATCACAGTACTTTCAAGGTATTGTGTGTTTGGTTTATATTATACTACAAGTTTTGTCAGCCTGGCTAGTAAAACAGGGATTAAACCATGTGAAGGAAGGATACAGACAAGGAAGGCTACAGTAGCGTATGCAAATGAAGTTATCTTGAAAGAAAATTTCGGAGTGATCCAAGACCATTTTGCCGTCTCTGGATTTTTAACTTTTTCTTTGCGGATATATAAACATCTTTTCACTTAACGATTATGTAACCTAGGTTGCTTCCTTTAAACCAATAATGCAAATTTGTTTCAATTAACGATTATGTAACCTAGGTTGCTTCCTTTAAACCAATAATGCAAATTTATAACAGGCCTAAATTTAGCCACTGCTGTGTTCATGTCTATTTCGTCAGGTATGGGGCTGTACACTGACACGTTGACGAACAGCCGCATTGTTGGCACACTGCCTTGCCAAGCAAGAATTATTGTAAACGCTTCATAAAGGCTGTGCAAATGATCCAGTTGCTTGTTTTTTGTTATGGCTACATTTTTGTTTTATTTGTATACATTGTTTGCTGTCAGCTCTGCTGAATACTGTTTAAGAGTGTGGGTAGGATGCCCGAAATAATTAAATTCTGGTAAAAGACAGGGTCCGGCAGAAATGTGAAACACTACAAATGCCAATTCACAGGTTTGAGGGCCAAATCTTTTTTCAGGTTACCAGTTCTCTGCGATTTTTGAAAAAAATTTGAGGGCCTGAATAAAATGTGCTCCCAACATTCACTAGGATTAGTATTTAACATCTTTAACTGTAATAAATTTTATTTGAATGGGTTCGGCAATTAACCCAATAGGGGCCTTTCTGCATTTCATGTGTATCTAAGTAAGAAAATAGAGTTGTCTCCGAGCACTGAATTGTCACTGAGCACTGAATCACTGAATTGATTGTACTTGTTTAATTGTATTCATAATTGTGTTACTGCTCGTATTTTATTGTAACAGTCTTTTTGTTATTAATTTTTTTTTTGCTGTTTAGTAGTTTTACATTTCATGTAACATATCATAGGAGGTCCCCCTACAGTGTTTTCACTATGGGACCTCCTTCTGCACGATATCATACCCACTTCTGTGCATGTATTTTATCACAATAAACTTCAAACTTCAAATAAATCTGCTTGTTAACAGTGCTTTAATCTTATTCTGGTGTTGTTTTTGCTAGCAGACTTTGCAGATGGAGGCATCGGCATTGTGGAAATGCTGTTCCGCTGCAACTATCTCGCTCTGGTCGGAGGAGGGTGCAAGCCGAGGTATCCTCCCAACAAAGGTCGGCATCTGACATGCGTTGCGCAAGAACTGTTGTACCTTAGGCGACAGCTTTGTAGCAAACCAGCAGTAGCATTCCTTAATCATGTTTCCTTCCTCGCATGAGCCTTTAGCCTACCTCCTGAAGTGGCGATGTATGCTGTATGCAATGTTGCACATAAAGTTGAAATAGAATTTAAAGCCGCAAAAAGATGCAAAACTGAAATACAGGGACCAATTCCCCCTTGAGGTTCCCACGCCAGCTCACCACGTCATCATAGATTTTGACGTCTGATTGGGCCTAGTAAATTCTTGATCACTAAAGATGATTTGCATTGTATTCCAATAGAGCCAAAGACTAACTGTGAGAGTTCGGAGAAATTTTATTGCAACACAGTGGCTCAAATAAGAGAAATTAGCTTGAAACCCACGGCGTCACGCTGACATACAGGCGCTGGAGTTCCGGCGCGAAATTCATGATATTGAAGTATGGCCATTATTTTATCTTCTAGTGATGGGGAAACAAGAGTTTTTCAAGAATAGTTAATTGGTCTGAATTGATGTAATGTTTCCTTTTTAGTGTCTATTTAAAAGCTAACTGCAATGAAATTTCACTTTGGCTAGATCCTTTATAAATGTGTATTATATATTATTAAAGAACTTTTGGCAAGGCTACAGGGCTGGTGGTGGTCTCATTCTTATTAGCAGCCTTTAAAAGCACCTAAATAAATGAAATGTGCACCACCAGGGTGCGCACGTTGGTCTTTCAGCGTGCCGTGGGTACAGCCTAGTCTCCGAGAGTCTCAGTGTTCTGTATCGTGCACCACTTAGGGTGGGTCATAATAATGGTGTTTCTTTTGCTCAGTCTCTGTATCGGAAAAATCTATTTTCGTATGATTTGACGAATCCACTAGTATTTAAAACGTTAAAAATTGCGTGGAGGCTGCTCTATATATCTATGCTATCTGAAACTAGGCTTTTTACGCGGTCCAATATTTCATTGCAGTTTGCCTGTAACCCCCCAAGCGAAAAGATGTACTTGTCCTGCTACATTGTACCACTATTGCCAAGCATGAATCCTACTCATTAACGGCACACATTTTTGTGCTTTGTAATGCAATAACAAGTCAAGCACATCAGCTTGTTCATCAATTAACTGATGGCTTTGGGCGCTCATGTTTATCGTTTTGTAGCATACAGTTTTGCTGTCAAGATTGTGGTAAACTTTTATGCAATTTGACGAAAACTCTCTGTGGATGACTTACTCAATGTTTTCATAGAATGCAAAAGATAAACCATACAATTAACATATATTATGAGTGATAACATTACATGCAAGAAATTGCCAATGTAAAAAAAAAAGAAGAAATTGTGAAATTTTACGCATCTTTACAGGGAAGAACTTGAGAAAGTTAAAGCGTTAAATAACCTTAAGATGGTCAAAATTAATCTGGGAGACCTCCACTATGGTATTTGTCATAATGCCTGTGTTGCTTTGGGATGTTAACTCTGATCAATTAATAAATTAAGCATTAAATAACTGTTCCCCGAGTACCACGAAGATTTCACTGTGATATTGCAGCCAGAGATAATTTTTGTGCAAGTCCTCCCCTGATAAAATGCTAGCATAAGTTCGGCTGCCTAACTGCAAACTTGCATGCGGTTCAGGTATGTTGCTTTTACTTGCCACCTAAAGTTACCAATCATTAGGATATAACAAAGTCATTTCTTCTTGTTGCTAGGCTAATACAGACTAGACTACACTAAAACATTTGGAGTGGCCTTCTAAATTTTTCTATTTCGCTTCTTCTGAATCTTTCATAACACATCCATGTTCTGTTTTCACTATGAATGTTATTGCATGTTACGCTGTACATGTTAATGCTTCTGTATCTTTGTGATCCCGCCTTTCTAAAGTTTATTTTCATGAGTGCCTGTCTGCATACTCATGCATGAGTATGTCTGCTTTGTGTTAGTAATGAAGAGCTATATGCTGTCTTATGCAATACATAGTGATTGTGAGTTGACCTTGGGGTACCTAATAAGCTCGATTGAGATCACGTTGATTGTACTTCATTTTGCCAGGAAAGCTCCTTTAGGTGAGCTACTAATGCAATATAAAATCATTTTAAATTATCTCAACTAGTTCTTATGAAATGGACAGTGCAAAAGCATGTGTTTCCTGTAAGTTGCCACCCTATGCTGATAATCAGCTGAGCGATTATTCACAGCATTGTCATTTACTACAGAGCTTAGGATCAAAAGCCTTCCGCCCTTTTTTATCTTCACCCGATAAGGCTAGTCGGAAGCGTATGTAGTGGAATAAATATGTCGGCGGGCATATTTGTTGTCAGCATTGTTTTCACATAGCATCATCCAGTGCATTGACACAATGGGGCTTTAGGATTGTTGTGACATGAATATTGCGCTATGCTGTGACTGGACCATTGTGCCCTATGCTACATCATCTGAAATTGAAAAGATTGCAAAAAGTGACTGATAAGGAGAAGCATGTCCCTGAAACCGATATTTGATTGCAGCTACAGCTTTCTTTCTTCCTTTCTCTTTTTTGTTGTTGTTGCTAGTGCTTGACTATTAGCACCTCTCACAAGCTATAATCTATTTCACTGTTTGTGAACAGAAACTTTATGAAGCTCCAATTTTCCTCGCAGAAATAGAACCGGCAACAAAGATAATGGCAAGCCATAGTAGTGCAGCAGAGCAGAAGCCTGCACATTACCTAGTTTTTCTGTGTTGCTAATTACAAATTTACAAATAGATTTCACAGTATTATTACTGAAATATTAATATATATGTTTGCTTGATGCTTGATATGCATTCCTTTTATTTGAAAGCATAGAAAGGAGTGCCTCGTACAGTCAGCCAACTTGAAAAAAAAAAAACTTTTTCTTTTTTTTCCGGCATAGCAGGCTGATAAGACACGGGACAGGATGTTTCTTGGGGTCGCTGCCACTGCTGCCAAAGTGCATGCAAAACAGTCTATAATTTTTCCAACCAGTTTTACGTAGCTAGCTAGTGTTTGAAGATCGCTATCGTTTTGTAAGCATGACAGTGCTTTTTCATCTATTTATTTGCATATAGTGGGAAAAGTAAATGAATGCGGTGCTTGTGCTTTTCATTCTGTTGCAGTGATGGTGTGGGATGACCTTAAAAAGTTGCATGTTATTGAGCTGGAGTTCACAAGTGACGTCAAAGCAGTCAGGCTGCGACGGGACAGGTAAGCCTTTCCTTCACCTTTTTGGGTGTATACTTCAGTGGGCATGCATTCAAGTGGCTAGCTGTCATAATTTCTTGCATGTATTGTAGGGGTGTGCAAATACTCGAAACTTTTGAACAGTGAATCTAATAGTATTACCAAATTCGATTTAGTCAGTATTTGCAAATACAAATATTTGTAAATAGTTTTTTAATATGACAATTTTAAATCACCAGATGAGCGTGGTCAAACACGAAATTGGAGCGAAAGTGCGATAAATTTTATCCAGGTACCCATAGTGCACATAAAACACCAGAAGTTACGTAGTAGAGATCACTGTACATTGATACTCGGGGAGCTTGATTTTTCCTGCTAGGCTACTATCTTATAAATTGCATTGTGCCTAATGACAGAAGAGTGCTAACATTGTGAATATCATATTAAACAGTGCAAACGGCTGTTCATTATTCAAAAATTATTCAAAAAGTATTCGATCTTCGATTTGATTTGCTTCTAGCACTATTCAATTTGTATTCGGTCCAATCTCATACATAACTATTTGCATACCCCTAAGGTTTCGTGACGTTCAACGCGTTTGCCCTCGTCTGTTTTGTGTATGTCCACCACATTGCGCTAAGTTACCATTGTTAGAATCAATGTTTCTGATCTGGTCCTTCTGACCGAACATGCGAAAAAATAATTTATAGATTCAGTGCATATTGCAAGTGTTTACAGATGGCAAGATACGTTTGATGTTTTCTTCCAATGTGGCAGCTAGCATGGAATTTTATCTCGTGTGTTCATGACTCCTGGGTGTGGTCACACCTCGGGAAAATATGAAGAGAATATATAGAGCAGCGCTGAACTTTAGCCTCTAGCTGTTCTTGCTACCCGTTAAGCTTTTGAGTTTGTGGGACCAGAGTTCATTCTTACAGAGCAATAGACAAAACCTGTTGTGTCTTTGTATGCTACTTGCTGCAGTGGTTGAGTCGCTGTATTGTTCTAGTGATGTGCATTAGATTGCAGTTTCCCAGCTATAGTGGATTCCCGGCTACGATGGCCACATTTTGATGCAGGAGGAATGCTAAAATGTTTGTGGTGTGTCATGCTTTTGGGTGCACTTTAAGAAAAACCAGGCAGTCAAAAATAATCTGAACCCCTAAGCCACAATGTCTCGCATGTTTGGGACATTAGACCCGATTAATCATCACTGACATTGTAGTATGCTGTTAGACAGTGTAATTATCATAATTTAAGACGTGCATTTGAAAACTTCCAGTTCTATTCATAAGCTTTGGAGTGAGAGACCTTTAGTGCATGAATGAATGAATGAATGCATGTTCTTAGCTAAGATTGACTTGCATTTGGCACCTTGTCAATTTTTTTCAGGATTGTGGTTGTTCTGGAGTCTGTGATCAAGGTGTACACCTTCACCCAGAATCCACAGCAGCTACATGTCTTTGAGACCTGTCCCAATGATAAAGGTAACACGCTAGCTATTGACAGCAGGGCAGTTTGTGTTACTTTCCCAGTTTAGCAATCAGTCTCTTTTTTTCGACTACTGCAGAGAACCTGGGCAGAAGTTGACAACTCTTGTTTTTTTGTGTCGACTACTTTTGTTTTCTTTATTGGAGATGACATCAGTCCACTCTATTGGCCAAACGTGCATTTTTGATTGCTTAATTTGCAGACTGCAATTTTTTTTCATTCCCAGTTAGACAACCGGGGATGTGTTAGCTTGCAAATGCATTGCTATACACAACTAACCACATCACATAATGTGGACCATGTGTGCGAAGTTTGAGAGCCACCACAGCAGCAGTAAACTCAAAATGATTTGCTATAGTTAAAAAATAAATATGCAGCTCAGATTAAGGCACTTATTGTTTTTGCTGTAATAAGATGTCTTTGCATAAATCTTTACTGCATAAAACTGCACGGTCGGCTTGCATTCACTTTGGTCGCACCTGAAACAGCCAAGCCATTTAAAGTGTTCAATTGGTTTAGCAGAACAGAAAACTGGTCCAGCTGGTAATGACTGAATGTGATGTACAGTCGCGAGCAAAAGTTTGTGGACCAAAGGTGCCACGCACCTGTACAGTCGAACCTCGATATAACAAAGTTGTACTTGCAGCGAAAAACTTTGTTATATCGCGAATTTCGTTAATTTGAGGTTTCGTTAATTCAATGGAACTATGCTCGGGAAATAAAAATATTTTGTTATATTGCGAATTTTGTTAAATCAAGGTTCGTTATATCAAGGTTTGGCTGTACTGTAATGTGATAGACATTACATAAGATGAAGGCACTGCATGTCTGTGTGCCATCTGTTGCCTGTGTGTTACATTTGTCTTGTATCATCTATTGTGCTGAATAGACGTGCCACATGACAGATGTAACACACAGACATACGTACATACCTTCATCTTGTGTCCCATCTCTCACTCTGCAGCATACGTCATGTTCATATAATTGGCGCACATAATTTAAGCCATATGTTCTAGTTCAGGTCTCTGTAGGCCATGTAGTTATGACATGCACCTTCATTTGCTGGATGTGCTTGTACCAAGTAGTGCAGTTTGTCCTTCTTGCATCCTTGCAGTATACAGGCCACAGTGAGACTCGCTAAGCTACTTCGTGTTTGCATGCGTTTCGTTATGTGTTTGTGTACAGTGCTCAGCGATTCAAAAGCAATAATTGGCCTGCAGTGGTGGCCGGTCCTTTTCCGCCACCGTTGAGCTCTGCATCATCGCTGGGGGGCCAAATGCAGTCCCAATGCGTCACAAAGGCTCTTGCTTATATCGGGTATCACAATGCATCAGCTAGGTGCCCCCAGTGCCTACCAGTGGCGCAAAAAGTGTTGGCCACCATGCGGGCCGATAATCATGTGTGAATCGCTGAGTACTGTACTGTACGTGTGCTTGCGTTTTTCTCTTCTCTTGCTCTTCGTTTTCATCCCTCGTGGTATATTTTTAAGGGAAAGTGTGCGAGAAATAAGGAGCAGAAGATGTCGCTAAAATGCAGAGAGGTAGAGGACGAGGAAGACGAAGCGTGCGTGAAGGCCAGCTTGAAGTGCGGAAATGGCATCATTGTGCTAGCATCAGAACGATCCAGATGTCATTATGGCTGCTGCCACCAAAATTTCTACGACACAATAGCGTAGTTGAGTGCCTGGAGCTCATTTATTCTGCACTCAGATGCCATTTTGCCAAGCAAAACTTCTTTTTTCTTCTTTCTAAATCTCTGTGCTGTGTCTTTTACAACTGCCGTCATCGTCTTCTTTTCCTTTGCGCTAATACCACTGTCACGTCTGCAAATATAGTGTCACTTTGAGGGAGTATGCTTCGTCACCGGTGTCATTCGCATGCTATCGCACTGAAAAGGTTTAGTAGACACTCGCTGCAGAATGCATTTGCCAGCAAGTGCAGTTGCCAGAATCACTTCGCTGTGTCAGTGTGTAGCCTTGACAGCAGTGCTTCAAAAATAAATTAATAATACTCAACGCAAGCTTGGCACTAATTCTAAAGGAGCCTTTTTGTTATTTCAAATGTTGTAGGTGTCCCCATTTATGAAAACTGCCATTCTTCAAATCTCTGTCAACAAAAGACATCTTGCATTTTTAGGCAGTGACTATTTCGCCACACTCAGGCACTTTCAAACAGCGCAGCGCGTTGCTCGGGTGTTGGATGCAACACCATCTTGTGTTCGCTTTTGACGATTCATTGTGTTAATGTTATTTTGCAATACTACATTGTCTAAAATAACAAATATACATAATGTGCCAGATGATTTCCTGATTGACACTTCCATCAGTTCCAAATGACACTTTCCTTTTGCGCCTAGCGGCATGCCACTAACGTGACACTTGCTATGGCAATGTGCACTCATTGAAACATTGAAACTGTCACTTACTTTGCCCGTCTGATCGCGGTATTAACGACATACACCTGAAGTAGTATGCCAAGCTTGTAGCTGGGTTAACCTCTTCAGTATAGCATACAACCTTTTTTTCTCACTATCTCTTTCACTCATGCTGTTATGGGGGAACGGCCACTTACTTCTGCAGTAGTTGAAGTGGCACACATTGTCTTCACTTACAGGCCTTTGCGTGCTGTGTCCAAACAGTAACAACAGCCTACTGGCATTCCCCGGCCGACACACGGGCCATGTGCAAATTGTGGACCTCGGCAAGACCGAGAAATCGCCGCTGGACATCGAAGCTCACGAGGCACCCCTTAGTTGTATCGCGCTCAACCTCAGCGGAACGCACCTGGCGACAGCCTCCGAAAAGGTGCGATCTCGGTTTGTGAAAACTGATTGACAGTATTGTTGCAATAACTTGTGTTGCAGTTGGCTGTTCATTCTTTTTTTGCCATTAATTACAAAGGGTGGTAGGTCAGTGATCTCAAATCTTTAGAGAGTTTTAGAAATAGCATCCTCAAGCGACTTAGCATACCCAAAAACCCATGTTTGCCTTTTGTAACCTCTTTGCATTCATTTTATGCCCGGTGGAATTAATCGAGATGTACGCGCAGGTAGTGAAAAGCGTGTCTCAGATGAAGACGTGCACTGCGGCCGCGCTACAAAGGAAGTCACTAGGCCTTCGCTGCTGCAAGCGCTAATCAGTCATAAGATGACGAGAATTGCAGCTTCTGCACTGCTGCGAAATAGAAACATGATTTGCAAATTCATTCAGTAAATAAAAGTGTGTCGACGTAGCAAGCATTTGTTTATTTTTTTCTTTATACCCTCGATAATTCGACATTTAGTTCATTAGGACTTTTTTTTTCTTTTTTTTTTAACAGTCCCATGAAGTCTCAATTAAGAGGTTTTACAAAACAGTGAAGTCGGCACTAATTCGAAGACCTCTTGTGATGAAATGTTATAAGCGTCCCTGTGCGATAAGCACTGTAAACTGGCATTCTTTCTCGGTGTAGGCCTTAGTTGCCATGCTGTCTTCTCTTGGCTCATAACGATTGCATTTTGGAGCACGTGGGTTGCATGTATGTCACCGTCAAAGTGGCCTGCCCAACACCACCGTTGGCCCCAAACATGTTGCATGCTACGCCTAGCCTCTCACTTATTGGGGGGGGGGGGGGGGGTCCTTGGCACTTCATGGAGCTTAGCAGGGTTTTCTGGAATGAACATGCTTGAGCACCCCTGCAATAGATGATGCACAATTCTGATTTATTTTTGTCGAAACAGGCGAGTAATGCACAGCAACATGCAGTTAAACTACACTCACCGTGAAATGCTGCTTCCATGCAATGTGAACATGGATGACCCAGCATGTTAGCCGGCAGAGGCCTGTATACTTTGCACTCTTGTTTACGCAGTGTTCAGTGCATCTATCTATACATGCTGTGCGCAGGGTACGCTAATACGGGTGTTCGACACGGCCTCAGGAAACCTCATGAACGAGCTTCGCCGTGGCACTAACACAGCCAGCATCTACTGGTGAGAAAACCAAACATTAGCTTGTGACTGAGGCTTTGTTTGCCGAGCTTTTTTTCTCGTTAGTGCGCTGGCTTGTTATCGATGACTGTGACTGTGGAGAAATTTTGCTAGGGCAAAATGTTTCCACGCTTTCTCACGCATTTATAACTCTTCGACGTGAAAGCTCTGACCACTGTCTTGGTCAGCTGCTCTGCAGTCGCCACAGACGGTATCAAGAGCTAATTGCGAGATGCTCGAGAGAGGGAGGATAGAGAAATGTTACAATGAAAAGAATTAGGTGTGAAGATCATACCCTCCTCAGAGCCTAGAAAATCTTCGTGACACGATCGATACTTTTCAAGGTCAGTTCTCATTATCAACCACTATCTTGCGAACCTAAAAACCTACTTATGTATGCTCGCATCAGCACCTCCACATATGCGGGACATAGTCCACATCTCCAGGTCGTTCCAATAAAAGCATCTTTTGCTTTCCTAAAGACATAGAAGCAGGTTTACCAAAATATGGTGGTTCTTCGCCCTAATGTTTCATCTACGATTGCTTCATGATCTGGTGGTATACTTGAAATGTACAACACATTGACTTTTCGTCTTCGGTTACGATTCAGCGGTACATCTAATACAAATAAGTCTGCTGGAAAACTGTTTGCAACATTATGATTACAATGCATGCTTCCAAACAACAATTGAGCCCTGAAATTTGCTCCCTTCGTCGAGGCAAATCGGACCTGCTTGACGTATAATATCGCCTGCGTCTAGTTTTACGTCACACCAGAATATAGTAGGTTACCATTTCTGGTATAATTGTGAAAAGGATGAAAGCCATTGTCCATGGAGGCAAACACAGGGTCCGAAGAGTATATGGAGACGGCTGAGAGAAGCTTTTTTCCTGCAGTAGACCTAGATCAGGTGCTGATGATGAATATGAGCGCTCACTGTTAAGGCATTAGAAAAGAAAAAAATGGATATGGTTTAAGGTTAATCACTATCGACAGCATCAGAATAAAGGGCCTTTTTTCACTGCTATTTGAGCGCTTTCGGTTGTGTCTGAAAATTGCCGCACATGTAACGTATCTCTGCGCAGCATCAACTTCAACTTGGACTCGTCACTGATGTGCGTCTCCAGTGACCATGGTACCGTGCACATCTTTGTGGTTGAAGATTCTACGAGGAGAAACAAGCAGTCGAGGTAAGAAGTAATCTTCCTCCAGTTCTAAAAACTCTTGCGAGTCTATTATGGAGTGAACAGGCCTGGGGCTGCTAATTACACAAGGCTGATAAATATAGAACAAGGTTTTCTCTTTGAGAATGCACAGTGAAGTGACAGTAGAAGACAAGATTCTGTTCTACAGAATGTTTTAAATTTGCCTTCGAAGTTCATGAAGCACCACCACTGACTTCATCAGATGGTTATAATGGTTGGAGCAATAGAGAATGTTCACCGTTTATCAGTGGCGCACCGACGGGGGCGGATTCGGGGGTTGGAACCCCCCCCCCCCCCTGAGGCCGACTTAACCCCCCCCCCTTTTTGTTTAACCCCTTTTCTTTCCTTACGCATTTGAGTACTGCAACTAAGATGTAAGACGTGCAATCGTCTGCACACTCGCAAAAAGCGCATTTTATTGACAATTTCCCGTGAAGAAATCGAAATTAGTGCTGTTTAGATGGTATTGGCAAACTGTCAACCCCCCCCTGGCAGAGATCCTGGGTGCGCTACTGCCGTCTATATAGTCAACGTCTGATTTTTCGGACACTCTGGGGAACACGAAAATGTCCGAAAAATCGGGCAGTCCGAAAGAATCAATGCATGCAGTAAGCTCCCCATTTTATCCACTTTACCAGCCACGCCTTTGATTACTCTGCAGCATGTTAAAGCTTCAAAGAAAGTTAACTGCTTCATCACATTTGTGCTGCCATAACTTTGTGTCCAGCCTTGTGCCACTAAGATTGTGTAATCTCTTCTTTAAAAAAATTGTGCAGCTGCCATTTTGTGTGCGCATTCCATGCTCACTCTCACGACAAAAGTTAGAAATGGGGCCCGTAAATTGCACTTTTATTAAAGTTTCATTTGAACTGCCGCAGCTTTAAAAGCAGCAGGTTTTTAAAAGTCCCAATACATTTTTCAACTTACCATATGTTCCAGTGTATAAGACACATTTTTTTTTCGGAATTTTTCGGCAGTGCGTCTTATAGAACGTGCGACTTTTGTGCGTTTTTTTTTTTTTCTTAGAAAAACTGCTGTCAAAATTGAATTCGATGTTACGGCCACGCGGAACAGCGCTGGTTGACTTAACTGCTACGGGTTCTGTGCGCACTATTGAGGTGCCGTGTTATTCTCGTGATCGAGTTCCCGAGCGCCGTGCGAGAAGGACGGAGCAGCAGCGCAAGTGGCAGCAGGTTGACCGACCCCGAAGTCGTCGTGTCTGCAGATCGCTGTCAAGATACGGTGCACGCCACTGCGCAAACTACGCCGTTGCTACATGAGTATAAGCCGCCCCCCTCCCCCTACCTTCCGCGCTGCCTTCCCGCTTTCCTCCCTTGTGCACGATTCGGTTCACCGTCGCAAGCTTTCACTCGCACATACAGCATACAGCGTGCAGGGACGATGTTATCGCCCTTGGACTTCACACGGAACATCGCGGCAGCCACGACGGCAGTAATGCGCCTGGTATGGAAATATATGGCACTCATACGCTTGTGCGTGACCGGCGTTCACGGAGTGAAATGTCACTGTCAATTTTTTAAATCGCTTACCGAACGAACAGCTGCGTCTTATACAGGTATACAGCCGAAAAGTTCAGAAAAAACAATGTGGTCTTATACACCGGAAAATACGGTATTCAAAAGCAAAAACACAAAACAAACTTTCATGGCAGGCAACCTCTGTGATTGGTCGCTTTAATTAGAAATGGTAAGTGTACCTGCCAATTCCTCCGAATTTTAAAGCTTACGAATTCAGGTTTCTTTATGGTTTTATGGATGTTGTGTCAAGCTTTATTAACAACTATGTTCTCAAAAATGTTGCTCATCAGTCTGAACAGTCATTGGAAGTCTCCTGATGGTGAAAGGATGCCTGAGAGGTGGCACTTGCTTCAAGCAAGCTTATTCTGACAATTTTGTCATGCAGGCAAAATTGGTGTGGCAAATTCGCTGAAAGAGTCGTCTTGGTACAGTAAAAAATTAATGTAACATTTAACACAGTTATTTATATAAAACGCGATGCGTTGCTTCTCACTCTTTCCTGTTTGAAGTTTGGTTTTGCTTGTGTGCTGTATCTAAGGGCAAATTATGGTTAATAGTCTGTGTATGTGTCCCACAAAAGGCATTTGGTCAGGGCCAGCTTTTTGAAAAGCAATGCTTGTATTTCCTAACACCCCCCCCCCCCCTTCTGCCCCCCTCTCTCTCTTTTGGTGCTGTGTTCGTGGAATTTTTGCTAATTTTAATATTCACTGGTTGTCGCGTGTAGTAAAGCAGTGTGAAAGACATGGACGAAAGGAAGCCACTGCGAGACACAAACAGGCCCTTTTGTCCTTTTGCCCAAGTCTTTCAATCTGCTTTACCATTCCTAGTATCGAAACATCTAGTCCAACTTTTTCCATCCTGGTCACTAGCAACCACATCTCTCACTTTTTCACGCCTTCGAGCCATCCCTTAGCAAAAACATTTTTATCATCATCATTGCTGTTCTGTCACAGTGATGATGTTGGAGCCAAAGAGAATGGTTCATGCAAAGAACTCTTGCGTAATGTGGCCCCCGCTTCTTTGGAAGGCCAGCAGTTTTAGCACTAACTTGAGAAAGTTTCACGATGCTCACGACTCGCCTTATGTCATGCTTTCAGCTGGGCGTCGGCCAGTTTCCTACCCAAGTACTTCAGCTCCAAGTGGAGCTTTGGAAAATTCCAGGTGCCCGGGGGCGCCCACTGCATCTGTGCCTTTGGGGCAGACCAGAACTCTGTCATTGGTACGTATGCCACAGAAAAAAAGAAAGTCCGAGGAGATGCAATCACGAACATGTGCGATGGGAGGGATTTTGTTGGATGCTGCTGTGCTTCCATAGCAATGTGTTCAGTGCAGTGATGTTCAATAATAAGCGCAGGAATTCCCTTTCTTGAGCAGGAATACTACCGATTTCTGGAATTTCATCTCTGAAGATGTAAAAAAGAAGTCCCCATATAAAATGTCATGTATATTTTTGCAGCTAACTTGCCATAAAATTTATCTATAGTGCACGGTTTTCTTTCAGATTTTCCAACATGAACTTTTTTTCACATTTACATTTTACATTTACGTTGAGAAACAGTCAACAACCTATTTTCCAGACGCCTGATTTTTCAGACATGCCCAATAATTCGGACACCATTGCGGCACCACTTCATAACCCCCCCCCCCCCCCCCGGAGTCAATGTGTAAGAATTTCCGAAATTTCTGACGCGAAAAAACCTTCGTCGTCCAATTTTCCGGACTTTTTGCCATGACTGCAGGTCCGAAACAACAATAGTCGAACGAAGGCATCACTGCCGCCATTTTGATTATTTCGCAGCCTCGAACTGGGGCTCTTTCACGCGGATCAGCTGGCAGTCGTAGCCACCACCACGAAAACGCTAGGCCTACCTGCTTCGACGTTCGCTACCAAGCTACTAGCTGTTCGGTGCCGTGTTTTTCATTGCAATACTTTGCTATGGGGATTCATGCTCAATTACCATGGTGACGCTGGGGGCACTTACGTTGAAAAGGTCTATACATTTCTGCGAACCAAGGTTTGCCGTCCGCAGAGGGTGTGTTCCCACTCTGGCCAGTGTTAGAGACCGTCTATGTTGATAACTAAAATAGCTGTGAGCTCCCAAGTAACGAAATGCTTCCAGAAGACTATCTCTCTTACTTTATGCCACTTTGCGTGAACAAGAAAAGGCTAAAGAAAGCACATATTCGCAATTTTTAGATACTTCTTGTGTGCGAACCTACAAAAAAACATGTAGCTTACACTAAGCTCATGAGAAGGTGTGACTGCATTTTCTTGTACGCATACAACCTTTCCTTCAAGCTTCCGGGCATTCTGCTTAGCCGCCTTCTTGTTTGCACAGAATAGCGGCCTTCATCGTTTATGACTTGCTTCATCGTTTATGACATGCAAAGCTTTTTTTTTTTTTTCTTTTTTTTTTCAATTTACAGCAAGTACAGTAGAACCTCGTTCATACGTTTTCAAAAAATATGCAAAAAATAAACATACGATCTGGGAAAACGTACAATCCGAATCCAGTGAAAATTGAAGCTGACAAGCCCATATTGAGGTGCAAGGGCAGAAAACATTTATTTCTTGCAAAATATAGTTATTTTCTGCTGGTGCGTCTGACCCTTGGACAGGAACAACTCCTTTTGCACACATTGCAGACCCTTGTCTGCATTTTCTCACGGGCTGAGTAGCTGTCGTCTGCTCGATGCACCGTCGTTGTTGCGTCGTTTGCGTTCTTTCCGCCACTGTTTTTCCATTTTATTTACAAAAGATCAGTTGGGAATAACACTAGTGTTGCCGCCACCGAGTATCCACCTGTAAAAGCTCCATGCAGCTGCGATAGGGTCTCCGGCGCGACAAGCATCCGGCCGGCGCGTGGGGCCGCTCATTTGGGAGAAAGCGACGGTGGCGCCACCAACTTTTCAATAAAAAAAGCCTCAGCGGGGAACCTTCGTTGGACCCAATTCCTCAATCTAGTACACTCTAGTGCGGTAGAGCCTGGAAAAAAAAATAACTACGCGTGCGCGTTAGAATCGAGTACGACACTAAATCTGTGGTACCATACGGAGAACCTGAAACTTGCGTGCGGTACTGGCGCAAACAGGAGGAGAGGATTTTCGCCAGCAAAGCAACACAGAAGGGTTTCAGTGGACCGAAACAAAGTGTCTATTCTGCGACGATCCACTTCGGCAATACGATCGCGTTGGCCCTATTTTGAAAGCGATCTGCAACGGGGAGTCCGCCGCGCGCTGTTTTCGCTGCTTAGTAGTTCGCGTTGAAGCGAGGGTCAAGGTAGCGCAAAGGTCAATTCGCTCGCCGCTGTTGCCGCGCTTCGTCACTTCGGGCGAATGAGCGATGCAGGTAAATCACAGAGGGGAAAAATTGAGCACTGCAGCGAAGCTGCGTGGGCGAACGAGCAATGCAGAAAAGTCACGGATGGGAGGGGAGGGGGAAGTGAGCACTGCAGAGGGGCCGCGCGGCAGCCGTCTGCCACTTAGCGCTTCACAAGCACATGAGAGCGTCCTTTTTGCACACCTGAATGATAATTTTTCGCTGCAGAACGTATCATACGACCGCAGTTTGCCGCAATGCTGAACGTTGCTGCCGAATAATCGTATTTTCCGGGAACGTATTAACACATTCCTCTATGGGGTTATGTTTATTTTTTGCCGATTGCGAACCTAGGAGCCGGGAAATCGTATTAAGCGGGAACGTATCAGCGAGGTTCTACTGCATTGGAACACAGCCGGAGTATTAAGCGAAAAAGACAGCTCACGATGATGATTACATAGTTGCCCATTCTAACATGTACCTTTTTTCTGCTGGAAATGTGTGCATAATTTGTCTGCGTGTTATAATCGAATACAAAACCGTGTTTACAATGTTGGCGATAGCTTACTGCCGGAGCTACTACTTTTGCCTTTGACATCACAAGATGGTGCCTGAACATATATATATATATATAACTTTATGTAACAGGAAAAGATATTTAGGAGGGGTAGTTGGATCTCCTCAAGTCCAGTGCCCTACTGGCCTTTGCCGCTTGCCTGATCTGGCTGTTAAGGACTTTCGTCCTGTCAAGTTGGAACGGGCGAGCTGTACCTCCACTGCTCCATTGTGTTACTGTTATTTGGCCTATGAGGGTGCTTAGTGCACTGCCAGGTTACATGTATTAGGGTGGGTACGCCACCTCACCAAGGGCAGTTGGCCCTATAGCGAGCGGGATACATGGCGTTTAGCATTTTTAGACAAGGGAATACCCCGGTCTGTATTTTGCGCCGCTAAGTTGTGGGTGAGGTGGCAGGTATTTCCTGCGTACTCTGCGCTGATGAGCAAGGATATCTTTGGCATTTAAATTGATCAGATTTTGAAGAAGTTTTCACTTTGGCTGGTGGCGGTGACGTGGTACTTTCATTATGAAAGGTAATTCAAAAGAAGTTATTTCACTTTCTTAAGATAGTGGCAACAGAGTTGTGTCATGTGCTTCAGGCATGTTGGTGTCTTGCGTGCATCGCTGAACGAACTGATTATAGTGGTTAGCGTCTAGGCATGAGCCACCATCCCAACCATTGCAGAATCGTTCAAGATATGCAGAATATCAAACGCAGTGTACTGCATGGAGGGCAGCCTCTTGTGCCCCATAGCAGTATCTATCTCAGAGTGGAAATGATGGACATTTAGTGCAAATAAATTTTCATTCTGTAAAAATAAACTTGCCAGAATTCATCTTTTTTTGGGGTGTGCGAATACTGATTTTTGAGATCAAATCTAATATGAATCTAATAGTGCCAGATTCGAATCAAGTTTCGAATACTTTTCGAATAGATTTAGAATAATGTGAACTGCAGTTATCTACAATTACAGTGGAATCTCGATGATACGATCACGGCTAATACAAATTTTTCTGTCGTCCCGGCCGAGCCCCATTACTTTGCAACATGCTAGAAAACGGTTGTTACGAATCAATTTTATACCCGCGTCAGTTGATACGAATAAACGCCGCCCCACCAACGACCGCGAAAGAGGACAGCGCGCAGTCACGCGCTTTCTCCCGTTCTCTTTTGGTACGGAGGCGCGGACGCGGCGCCGGATAGCGTGGAGCCCGCGACTGGGTGCGAAAAGTTTGAAGCGGTGGCGCTTTTGTTGCTTTTGCTTTTGTGCTTTTTTCCACGCAGACGTGGGAAAGCGCGGCCGCCGCAGCAAGCGAAGGTTTGTGCGGTCTATCGCTTCAACGGAAACTGAGCGGCATAAGCACAGCGCATACAAAGGTCATAGCCGTGTGGAGATCGCTTTCAAGATATGGTGCGCGCGACAACACCGACAACCGGCACAGGCGCAAAGTACAAGAACGCACTTGTTGGCAGAGTAGAAGCCGCCTCCCCCCCCCCCTCTCTCCCTCCCGCACTGCCTTCCCGCTTTGCTCCTTTCGCGTGGGAGATTGCGTCGCCAGTTACCCTTGCGCCCGGTTGCAAGATACGCATTTGGTGCCTCAGCACAGCATCGCCCCCGCTGCCCTCCCATACCCCCACAGCCTTTTGCGTGACGGAAGTCGCGTTTGCTCTCGGCTGTGCGTTTGCTCTCCGTGTAGGCACGCGTCCCCCGCGCACTTTCACTCGCACATACGGCGCGCGGCGATGATTTTATCGCCCTTGGACTCATGCTCCACGTCTCCGCGTCGCCCTCGTTGATCTCCTCTCCCATCGGTGGGCGCACCTCGTTGAGAAGCGTGCTCGCTACCGCCCTTGTCGGCGAGATTTTCCTGCAGAAGCCAGATTATAACCGGTATTTCGTCTCACGCGGCTGCACTCTAAGCGGTATGCCTATACATGGAGTTCTATTGGAGGGTAAACGGGAGTCGGAAAAGGCCGCGTTTTAGCCAGTTCTGCACTATAAACGGTTACGTTATAAGTGGTCTATACTGTAAATGCCCTTTACGTGCTTGTGCCTGAGTTCACCTCTGACTCTTTAATTTAGCTAGTTTTTGATGTGTTTCGATGATACGAATTTCGGCTAATACGAATATTTTTCGTGACCCTGTAAGATTTGTATCATCGAGATTCCACTGTATTATGAAACAATATTTACATCCTTGTATTCTTAAAGTGAGCAAGTTTCCATCATTACATAGTATGTTATGAAGCATTGTTTATTAAAAACACAAATGGAGTTTTGGAAACAGACGAGTAGTTTCTTTGCCTACACAGGACTCTTCAGGAGGTGCAAATGATTGCTGTATATCCTGTGAACTATGGCTACCGTAGCGACGGAGCCTGCTCCACTACCCAAGTTTTATATTTTATGTCTATACTATGCTCGTGGGGGTGAGAATTTACCATACTTTTGTTCCAGTTTTATGTTTAATTGGACGCAGTTGACGTTTTGAAATATTCTAAACGTATTCAAAAGAGATTCGCATTTACAAATAGTGACTATTCAATTTGAAGACCGAATAGAATAGAACACTGTTCGATTCATTATTTGAAAGTTTCAAATATTCGCACACCCATAATCTTTTTCTTATTACCAGAATCTGTAGCATGCTGCATTATCTAGTTATAAAATCGGGTGCATGTTAGAGTTATAAAATCGGGTGCGATACTAGTCTGCTTCAATACAAGAATACGTATAAAAGATATTTATGCTCACACTCGTCAACCAATAATTGGGACTTGGCAGGGACCAGCTGGACGTTTGAATAATGAGGGGTCTGAAATAATGAATGCACCAGAAAATGTGTCTTTATTCCTTTGAGTTACCAGGAAGGCTCGTCAATTTGTTGCTGCACAGACATATTCTTGCATGTGACCTGGTCAGTCAGTATTTCAGCCATTGTCATGCTGTCGTTACGGATAGATGAAAGTACAGTCGATGCTTGCACAACATCTCCATCTCCTGATGACTTGAGTACAGGTTGATTACACTCCGACAGCCGAATGATCACTAGGCTTTTCGCAACAGCCATTGTCCGACACTTCCTTTGCTTCGTTGACAACTCCATTCAATGTTACTTGATGAGTGAGCGATTTAATACGTAACAGCAAACAGCGAAGTCGTCCAAGACGGTGTCCCAAATTAACATGTAAAGGAACAAGCTCTAGACATGCGCAGGACACACAACAGATGTGCAAAAGCAATCTTGACGGTTTGGCTTGTCTCCTAGTTTGGACTTGGTTGGCAACTACTGGATCGAGCCACTTTCCGCTCTTAGGAAGCACCGGCAGCGTATTAGGACAAACACATCGCTCATTCTGCTTGTCTCTCTGGCCAAAGTAATAGCCAAATGATGAAGTAGCATGTTGTAAAGTGTCCATAATATTATTAACCGTGCAACTGTTTAAGCTGGCTGTTAGTCTGTTCGTCCCAGACAAAAAAATGAGGGCAGATCCTGGCGGTATTGCAAAAAGGGTCCAAGCGCAATGGCACAGACCCCTGTGAACTAGCAAAGTTGAGCCTGGCTAAATCTAGCTAAGCATGATTGGGACTACTTAAGCTTAGTCAGTTATCGATAGCCAATCGATAGCCGATCAATAGCTAATCGATTATCGATCAATAATCAATAAATTCTTGAAAATGCTGGGGATGACTTGGTAGTGCTTAGCCGAGCCCAAATACGTGGCCAATACCTTGCGATAGCCAGTCAATAGGCTAATCGATAATCGATCAATAATCAATAAATTACGGAAAGTGCTGGGGATGACTTGGTAATGCTTAGCGTAGCCCAAAAGCCAGGACTAGCTAGGTACCCATCTCCACTGTCTCTTTAGCATTGCGCCTCCAGTGCAAGCTACGGTAATTTTTTCGAATTAATTTAGCATGCCTGACTTATCGTATGAATAATAGGTTGGCAACTGTAGCGAGTGTTGCTTGCCAATCGTCTAGATTTTAGCAACATGTGCAATTGTGAGATTTAAAAGATTAAATCGCGTAGTGCAGAAATACTTTTTACAATAATGCACTGGAAATTAAGCAATGAAATCGGAAAATTAATTGTGACATTAAAACACTCATCCTCTCTAAAGAAACATATTTTAGGTTAAAGAGCAACACAGTTCAACCACAAAGAATAATAAAGGAAGTTCCAGTGCACTTTGGTGAATGAATTCGTGCCAAATGGTACAAAAATTCATGCTACTGCCCATGGTTGCCATGGCAGCTGAACTGCAGTGTCAGATTTTTGTTTGCCTAATGTATTATTAGTAGTAGGAAACTATATGCGCAGTAGTACATACATTCTTTTGTGCACTTTTTCTCTTTCAAATGTACTTCAGTGCTTACATTTTTTTATCTTTTTGGTGTTCAGCGTTACCTGTTCATACTGCAAAAACCATTGACTTTCTCCCATTTCCATTTCATTACTTGTTCACGATTGGACAAAGAAAATAAATAAATGACTCCTCCATATAAAAAACATTTTTTTTTTCTTTTCCAGCCATCTGCGCCGATGGCAGTTACTACAAGTTCGTGTTCAATGCCAAGGGCGAATGTACGAGAGATGTGTATGCGCAATTCCTCGACATGTCGGACGACAACGGCCGCTCTTAACAACACCGTTTTGAGCAGCCCCCCGTCCTGTGCGCAGAACGGCGCGATCCACAAGAGTGGCCAAAAATGGTGACCTACAAGTGACTGATCGTCGAATGGGCCCCGTCGGCCCATTCACACCTCGAGTGATGCAACACCATGCGCAGTGACTAAAATCACCACGGCAAGCCTGCGTCGTTACAACGGTGCCTCAGTGTATGCTTGTGATATAGCCTGTCAACGCTTAGTGTCTATGGTGTTCAAAAGACTTCAGTGTTGTTGTTTTTTTTGCTCTTTTTCTTGGAAGGAACAGCGTTTTCAACCAAGCAGGCTGAATTGTAGAGACTGCAGCATTCCATTTAGCCGCAGCTGTTTCACCAAAGCCTGTTCCACCGCATGCGGTGAATGATGTGAACCTGTTTTCTGCATAGTTTCGGGTTTTCCTTGTTTCTGATAGAGCTGACAAGTGCTCTTTCTGGTGTGATGACCAATTGTCTGTCGCACTGTGGACACTGAGCAGCCTGGGCTCGCTGCATATCCGGTTTGTTGTGTTTGGTTCAAGCAGAATCTTGTGCAACTGTTATCATAGCATCTAAACTTGCTTCATCTTATCTTGTTTGTACCAATGTTTTTGTCGCACTGTGACCGGCGAATGACTTCAACCTTTTGTTCAAATTATTTGTGGAGTTATGTTTCAGGTCGGATTTCTTGCTTTTATCATTGTAGATGACGAATTTGTCTTTTTATTTCACATCCGCAGAGCTTTTTGCTATGATGCGAGTATGCGGTATGTTTCGAATGGCCCTACGAGAAACTGTGCCGTAACAGGTATGCAGGGCTGTTCATACCTCTGATAATAGGTTAGGTCTGTTGTTTTAAAATTGCTGTGCAGCGACCTATTGTTGTGCAGAGTTTGCTGCACCATTTTTCTTAGGATGTCGTGACTGTGCATTTCTTTACCATGAATGACCGTGAAATTTAAAGCAATTTACTTGTTGCACTTTTTAAGCTGTAGAGGGGTATGTTTGATTCTCGGCTAGACATTTGCTGAACTGTTGAATTTTGAATTCTTTGCTGCTTATTGCTCGGTAAACAGGCGTCTACATTTGCCCTGCGAATGCTCTTAAACGGTTACCAGTACGAGACGTTTATAATGTTACATTATCTGGTTGTGAAGTTATAAATGAGAAAGGACTGCCAACCGACAGTTGTCAGAGGCGGTATTCTTGAGCAATCACTTTCGGACACATTTTCACTTTCGCGAGATTTCACGTGACTAATGCCAGACATGTTTGGTGTCTACGAGCAACAGCGTTCTTGTTATTGTACCAATAGTGCTAAGACAGCGTGCCTGACTTTGTGCCAGGAGAGGTGTCGCTCGTCGATGCTTACTCGTCCAACACTTGTCATGCGACATCTCGCAAAAATGAAAGCATCTCCGAAAGTGACCGCCTGGGAACGCACTGCCCCAGTTGTGGGAATGATAACAGTTAACAGCAACATGGCTCATGTAGCAAGTCTGGGTGGCTTATTTTTGTCCGTTGTTATTTAACATCCGCCAGTGCTGCAGATCACAGTAGATAATTATTCATAAGTATGTGGGGAAAGACTGACAGTCTTGTATATTGAAAGAGCTGCACATTGTCTTATCTTGCTCGATATAAAATGCAGCTCACATTTCCTCCTTGGACAAGCTCACAGTCTGCCAACATGTCAGCCTCTTGCAATTTCTGCTAGACAGCAATTTGAATCAAATGTATGGAGCACAGGTGCTGAAGTTTGAAGATGGCCTACTGCTGGATATTGCGAGAGAGCTTCCGCATCACAATTTAGGCAGTCATTTTGTTCAGCCACTAAATCATTTTCAGCATAAGCAGTTTGCAGCATTATTGTTGTACCTCATACCTAATGGAAGATCACTGATGAATCCCGGCGTAAGCAGCTCCTCCAGGTAAACCACTAGCCCGTTTGCACTCAAATTTCTGTTGTGCATCACAGCACACAGCATTATTTCGGATTTATTCTGGATAAAACAAGCAAACACTTCACACAAACATTGTATAGCAATGAAATGTTTTGCAGATATGAGTTTTCGTGCGAAACTTGAGTGATGACAAACTAGCAGTTTAACAAGGAGAGTCGTATACTATACCGGGCTGCTTTGGTGCAGCAAGATTGATTAAATGTCACACTACTACCAAAAACTGCTTAAAAGATGTCTTCTGAATCCACCGTGACACAGAAGAGCATTTAAGTCATGCCGAAACGTAGTGCATTGTAGTTAATGCGTTCTGTCTAGATCTTTTTCTAAATTAGCATCACCCAGAAATTTGGATCAACTCTGATAATATCAGATTTGACTGTATTTTATTCTAGTATGTTGAACATGCAGTCAGAGCTTCAGGTCTTGCACGTTCTCGTTAGCAAACCATTGTTCCGTTCTTGGTTACATTCATGTTGAGATTGTACTGCATTGTGAAAAGACGCATGGTCGGATTGCATTTGCCATGTAGCTTAAGCCAGTTGCTAGATTTTCTGGTCTGTTGTAATATAGCAGAACTTTGATCATTGTTCTCGATCTTTTTTTTTTGTGTGTGTGTGTGTGAGTGATCCCGTTTCACGCTTGCAGAGCAACTATGCAAGTTGTTTCCATGGAGAATTCTTTCATGTTTGCAGGCCTTTGCTCCATTCTTGGTGACATTGTTGTTTGTTGGGGATCACATCAGTAAGAAGCAAGTTCTCATCATACATTAGTATGTGTGTGGTTTGCCTGACTGCTGGAATAGCCTGGTGCACTGCGAGATTCAATGATTTTGATTCATGTTCTTATTTCGTTTTCTTTTATTCCATGAGATTAGTTCTGTTTGTTGATTGCAAAATAAGTCCACTGTTTTGGCATTGCATATAGTTCCGGTGTAACCCTCATTCATTATTGCAGGCCACAGAACTACTCTCAGTGACGGTGTTACAGTTTAATCACACTTCAAAAAATATTTTTTGACTGTATTCAATGTGAAATTCAAGCAGTTGCTGTGACATCGGAACTCATTATAACAGGCTCAGCCAACATGAAAATATCTTTTAAATTCGGTATTCATTAGAAACATAATGCTGATATCATCGAAAAATGCACAATTTTTTTACTTTGTTATATCCGATAATTTGTTATATTGAGGTATTACTATTGTTTTCTCCACACCAGGACAGATACCTTGGCTCCCATATTCACTTATTCTTTGCTGTATGAGCGATTCTCTTTGATTCTGTCTGAACGACCACGGCCATGTTACATTGCCAAGAGCAGCTTCTCTCGGCGATGGGATTAAGGGTGTGAATGCTTATGATGTGCATATAGCATTGCCACAACTTTGTATGTCCACAGTTGAATGCTTCACGTGTTAGAGGTAACACCGCTTGGTTTTCTTCTTAGTTTTGTGTATGTGTTTTAGCTTGCCGTGGTGCAAGAGAAGAATCTACGTCACATGTTGGTTTTGCAGTTTTCTACTTTTGAACAATTTTTTGTGCAAGTACTTTTTCGAAGGTGCCCTCTCAAGAATAGACAAATGGCAAACGTGCAGGGTGTTGTGGCAGTTTAGTGACTTTTCATTACTGTTTCTTGTATGCATTGAAAAGCCATGTTCCTTTTGTTACCACTGTACCTTGAGGAAATACATATATTTATGGACAAACTGGGTGCCCCACGAAGTTGACTTGGTACTGAGGTGTTTAACAGGTGCCAGTGGTATGTATTCTTTTTTAGAGCGAGAGCTCTGCTACGACATGTCTCGCAAGGTCATTCATTGCGTCGCAATGACCTTGAGCCGCCGGAGCGCAAGTGTGGCAGGTGTGACGTCACGCCACGTGATCTGCTGCGGAAAGGCGTCGCTGCTGCGCTCGCTCGGAGCCTCGCCGCTGCGGTACCACGTGACTAGGCGAGGGTATAACGGCTGGTTCGACGGCGCTTGGTCGCTCAGTCTTGTGGAGATGGGTTTGCACAAGGCTCACCCTACGAGCGACGGTCAGGAAAGGGCACGACGCTCCTCCACTCCGCAACGCACAACGGCGCTATACGGCAGGGTTCGTTGACTCTCTGACTCGGCGCAGAGAAGGCTCCGAAGTTAGTTCTCCCACAGACATGGGTTTATTCACCCAAGATAGAGCAAAGTGCGACAGTCGCTGCGCTTACGGGCCAAGGCTCACCGCAAGACCGAGCGAGTACGCGCGCCCGCTGCGTTAGGGCTAACCGGGTAGCGGTCCACTAAGCACGACAACGAGGAGTCGCGAGATCAAAGGTCCCACGTAACCAACTAGTTGCGGGCCTGTGAGCATCTGCCGCGGCGAGGAAGCGCTCAGCGGATGAAAGCCCGCGTGGAGAGGGCTCCCGGGAACCACCACTCGGGAGGCCAATCAGGGCGCGTCATGGTGACATTTGCTCGCGCGGCAACTCATACCCGAGAGGGAAAAGCACGGTTTGCGCGGAAGATTAGCTTCCGGCGCGCTAGCCATGTCCGCCATGTTGCCGTTACGGCGGCGGTTCCCGGAGATAGAGCTGAGCACAACGCGCGAGCCAGTGGACGAGGCGCGGGAAGGCACCTCGATTCCCACAGTCTCTCCATGGATGGCGCGCCGGCTGGGCCATCTGTGCGTGCACTTCAGCACAAGCGACAGGCTGAATCCAGTCGTCCAGTAGGTATAGCTAGACTGCAGGCTGCGAAATCGCGAGCAAACGCAAAGTTGACTGATGAAACACTGGAGCAAATTGAGGCCAGATTAGCACGTTACAGAGAAGCTTACCAAGCGCGGAAGCGTGCCAAGATCGAAGCTACTGCACTGTGTGCAGTCTTTGCAAAACCAAGCCTAACAGACCTTTCGCTCGTGATAACTAGATTTACATGAGTTAAACTTCAGCAAATTTTTACCTATTGCTACCCTTCCCAAGGGTGGATTACGACTACGGATTGACCCATTGTGTGGCCAAGTAGCTGTAGCTGAGCATGGGGCCATGGGCCCGTTTCCCGGCCACATTCTGACAGGTCAGCATGCAAGAAACGCTCATGTACTGCACTTTCGGTGGACGTAAAAGAACTCGGACATCAATCCATAAGCTTCAACTACGGCATATGTGCCTTAGTCCTTGTGTTGCTTTGTACTGACACGGCGTTCTGGCCTTCTCACGTTTTTTTTTTTTTCTTTGAATGAAGTATCGAACCATCTAAACCATAGAAGAAATTATGACAACGCTTTAGAGCGCTCTAAATAGTTTACTGCCATAATAATTGTTTCTACAAACCGGTATCAGTACCCAGGAGATGGATGTGTTCGTGAACAGGCGCATCCAGAAAGGGGTCACGTGACACCGGACACGTGCCCACCCCCTCTCTAGAAATTTGTGTTAGTATTTGTGCCCCCCACCCCCTTCGAAAAAAAAAAAAACAATTTTGGCTGCGCCACTGGTCACGATGTCGCAACGCATTTGCTGAACATGCGATCGCTGCGGCTCTCACAGGCGGGCGTAATCAGAAGAAACGCGCGCGGCACTATCGTTCATTAATGTGTAAGCAGTATATGGCCCATGAAGCGGAGAATCCGTCGGCGTGGCCGGAGATGGTACAAAAAGTCGCGTGGTCACAGAGATAGACCGCGCCGGTGGCCGGTCTATATATATATATAGCGCCGCGCGTCGCGGCGCTGCCAGTCGGTGCAGTGATTTTGGGTGAGTTCTGTCGTGCGCTCCGATGGACAATCCTTCGACTTCTCAGTCAGTAGCTGCGCCCGGCTCCTTTGGACGTCCATGCAAGTACACGAACGAGGCACTCGCAGTACTTTCGCATTCATCCACGTAGGGATACGTAAGTGGCCTTTTTTTTTTTTTTTTCTTATAAGCAACGTCGTCACACCTAATCTTACTGCTACACGACGTAACCCAATTTTACACTGTCATGAGATCACGTATAACAATGCCTATAACACTGTGTCCGGCATTTCGAGACCCGCTTTATATATCAAATCAAAATATCTAACGTGTGCCAGCCTTCGTACTTGTTAACCGTCTACGTACCAGAAGCGTGTGCACATGGTGCAGTTTGTACAACTTCGAAAATATGCCGGTGCTTCTTTATATCTTAATCGATGATCGTGACTTGTAGACGTAGTTCTCGTAATCATCATCCAAGACATTCAGGTGATGGACCTTATGTCTTGGAGGAAGGAAATTAACTGTAGGAGGCAGCATTACGTCCCGCAGCCAGCCTTGGCAAACGAACTCTCCCTGAAGCCATTCCCTTCGCTTTTTTCCTTCTCAATGTCGGCCCAACACGTGACCTCTGAGGCTGCGTATTGGCAGGGAATGTTTGGTTCCCGGTAGCTTTTTAATCGATGCGCACTTGTTCAGCCATGGAGAAAGGAAAGATCATTACGTCACGCAGCCAGCCTTGGCAAGCGAACGCTCCGTGAAGCCAGTCCCTCTGCTCAGTGGCGGCCCAACACGTGACCTATCGCGTCGAGATCACGGAGCAAGAATCGAGATTTGCTGAGGCGTTTGGTTCCCAATAGCTATGCCAGTAGTTTTTATGCATGGATAGAAACAACTTTATTGAAAATCCGGCAAAGTTTAACGACCCGGGCTCAGGTCTCCTATGAGGGGACTTCGAGGCCTTGCCTCGTTGCCGCCTCCCGGGCCCGCTGGACTGCCCACTCTTGTGTCTTGAGGTTGGAGCTGCGCAGAGCGGCGGCCCACTTGCACGCGAGAGCTTCCGGAGCTACTGGTAATTTAGTTGCTATAACAGCGCACTCCCACAACATGTGCGAGAGCGTCGCTCTAGTTGCCTGACATAACTTGCAAAGATCTAGCACTCGGGTATTGCGTGGGGCAAATGTGCCGCAATCGCACCGGACTGGGGAAGGCACGCTTGTTGTTCGGCCCTGCCGTGGCCCTGCCGTGCCTGCAGAGCAAGAACACTAACACCAACCGCGCACTTTGACGGGCTATCACGTGTTGTGCCGACTGGCTTCGATCGCGTTGCACGATGCTCCCTACTAACATTTTCCTTCCTACATGTGTTCACAGTCCGAGTGTAATATTCTGGACATTGTCGAATTTGCCTTCTGGTCAGCTCTGATTCGCCCAGAGGGCTGCTACGGCCTCCCTGATTGGCTGAAAATGCCGCTATTACAGAATTTGACAATGTCCAGAATAGCACTCCTGTCGGAGCGGGAGCACTAAAACCTACCGCGTGTTCTGACGTGTGATCGCGTGTTGAGCCGGCTCGTTTGCCTTCAATCATGTTGCATAATGCTCCCTTCTACTTCTTTACTGCCTCCATGCCCTGTGTTGTCTGCAGTCTTGAGGAACGCGCCATATGTGCACTTTTTTTTTTTTCGTTTCTTCTACATCTTCTTTCTTTTTTTCTTTCCTTTAGAGCTGTACATACGAACAATGTCAAAGGGAGCGGCAGATTTTATGTGCGTTTGCGTGTGGCATTCGCGGTCCACAAACTTGTATAACCGGCGGTGGCATTCCCATAAGGGAGGGCGAAAACGTCTTTCTTCGCCTTTGTGTGAGGCGCCTGCTTCGAACACCACGTATCTTTCCCCACCCCTTTCCCTCGGCGATGCAGTTTCCGGGGCGAGCCTCTAATTGAGCAATCCGCACAGAGTGCACCACATTTGACGCCGAGGGCCGATAATTAAATCGCTGACGCACGGGCGAGTCCGGTCGTTCCCCGGTCATCGCCTGGCACTGTTGCACTCAGTGCAGCTTAGCGCAGTGCATCGCCAAATGACCCCTTCTACTGTTGCTGAATTGTTGCCCTAATATGCCCTGATGGCCGCAAATTGACGTCCACTCGTCGACGACGGTAGGCATTAGAGTTTCATGATCTTGTAGGACGCGCACACACACAAGGCTGCCGAAACACGGCTCGACCGCCTGCTGCATTGCGTTGGCTGTTTCTTCCTTGCAGTACTGCTTACTGTTGCTTGCAGCTTGTTTCGCTTAAAGCGTGCAGTATTGCGCAGGCTGTAGTTATTGTCAGACGATCAGGGGCAGCGAGATGTACAAGCGTGGGATTCGCGTGTACTTATACGGATCGCGAGCCCAGACCACACTCGGATATGTAATTTCGGAAAGCAAGCTGCGGACGACGCAATCTTATCGTTTTTTTTTTTTTTCGGGAGTGTGCACGTTAAAAAACTTTTGCGAATGAACTGCAGGTAACATAAGCCGCTTATTATAGCGCTTCTTCTTTTCCTTTTCATAAATTTTATTTTTCATTTCGGATCGCGTTTAATCGGATTGATAGCATCCCAGTGAGTATACGTTCTTCAGCGTGAGCATACGGCCGTTTTACGCTTTCATTGCCTTCTTTATTTTATTCATTTTTATTTACAGAAGACTGCAGGCTAACATCTGGCCCAGATAGGAGTGTATTTGTTTATGCAGTGTTGATAAGAAATACAAACATTCGAAGGGGAAAAAAGAAAGAAAGCGTTATCGCAATAAAAAGAACGATGTACAATGCAAGAGATTGCGTAATGTGCAATAAAATCAATTAGAATATTTAGTGGAAAAAAATAGTGAAGAAAGAATTTCGAGTCAAGTAATACAGTCTTATGAAGCCTAACGCAGTGAGGATAGACACAATTAACTGATCTCTTTTACGCGCAGCTTAACACGCACTAGGCACGTACACGTGGGCACGTTTAATAAAAAAATGCGGCTTTTCCATTTCGTATGGTACATTGTTGGACAGGAATACATCGGCTGGCAGGGTGTTCCGTTCATTGATTGTTCTTGGATAAAAGGAAAACGTAAAGCAACTTGTCCGCGCTAAATTGTAGGTGTTATTCTACCGGGGTGATGATTCATATAGCAGGTCTGGCTGATATATGGGCTGCAGATGGGATGTATGATCAAGTGGTAATTCACGTTTCCAGAGGTGGAAAAGCAATTTTAGGCGTGCTACCTTTCTTCGGGATCCCAGGGTGGCAGCATATTTGCTTTCATCAAATGAGATGGGGAGTCATAACGTCCATAACAAGTAAATATGAAGCGGACGGCAAGTCTGTTTATGAGCTCCAGTTTGTTAATGTTTTATTGCGATAGCAATTATATGGACACTCCAAAGCAGATGTCTGCCGTCGGCGTCGCCGTCGCCGTGAGGTTCCGTATGACGTCAATGGAGATGAAATCGTCGCCGCGCGCCGCCGAACGCTGTATGTGCGAGTGAAAGGGCGCGAGGGACGCGCGCTTTCACGGGGAGTGAACGCACGGCGGAGAACAAACGCGCGTTCTGTGCGTGCTCCCTTAACTGCAGAAGTAGGCGTCTCTTTCCTCCTTTACAATCACCATATATGTAGAGCAAACGCGCCTTCTGATGCACGAAAGGCCTGGGGGGGGGGGGGGGGGGGGGGACGTTTAGCTGCGGCACCAAGTGTCTATTTATATCAGAGGCTCCGGCAACAGTCACCAACATCGCACGCATTTTGTGCGAACGCGGGCAAAACGCTGACGGCGTCGGCAACAGTTCTGCGTGTTGCCGGTGCTGCTGCATGGCCAAGTTTATACAGCTGATAAAGCTACTATCATTACTCCGTATAGCTCTCTATTCTTTTTTTTCATGAAAGGGTCCCAGGCGACGCAAGCGTATTCTAATCGCTACTTCACCCGTGTGTTGAATCCTAAAAGTTTCACGTATGGAGGTGAGTGTTTCAGCTTGTGCCTTAGCAGGCCGAGTTTACGACGAGCAGACGCATAAACATCGATGTGGCGCGATCAGTTCAAGCGATTGTTGACTGTCACACCTAAATATTTAAAAGAGTCTGTTTCAGTGACTGCGGATTGCTTAATGGTGTATTGATTGCTAGAGGGTATTCTTTGTTGGTCATGCGCATAAAATCGGTTTTTCTTCCTTAAGTTTCATTTCCCAGGTATCGGGCCAGTTAGACATCGCGGTAAGACTTTTATTCAGGATTACTTGCTAATTAGCATCGTTAATCACTTTTTAAAGTAAGCAGTCATTGGCGAACAATTTAATAATCGTCAATGCATGCTGTTAAGTTATAAATGTATACTAGGAAAAGTAGCGGTCCAAGCACGCTTCCCTGCGGCACTTCGGAGTTCACGGGGAGGCACCCCGAGTAATGTTCTTCAACATCGACGAATTGCGTGCGCATGCTCAAACATTCAGATATCCAATTTACTGGGTTAGGTGGAAAGCCGTAGTTGCTTAGTTTTGTTATCAAACCATAAAATGAGAGACCCCATCGAAGGCTTTGCTTGCTGAAATCGAGGAATATAACATCAACCTGGCCGGCTTTAGCAAGAACGGAGGCAAGCGCGTGAACGGTGGCGAGAAGCTGAGTAATACCAGACAGCCCCTTGCGATAGCCGTGTTGGGACGAGGACAGAATGACATGTTTTTCAAGAAATTCCATCATGAAGCTTAAGATAATATGCTCTAGAAGCTTGCATGATGTAACCGTTAGTGATGTGGGGCGATAGTTCGATAGTATAATGCAGGATCCCCTTTCTTAAATACTGTCACAACACGAGTGACCCATCAATCTGATGGAACGATGCCACAAGATATGGACTGAGCGAAAAATTACGAGAAGAAAATGGGAAATCCACTCGGCATATCGACGAAGGAAAGCGTTAGGAAATAGGAATACCGTCAGGACCGCATGACTTTCTTGGTTTTAGATTTAAGAGCGTAGAAAATACACCCCCGTATGTTTTAAAGTTAGAAGTACCATTTTCCACGGGCTCAGCAACAAACGGAGAACACTGACTAGACTCGGAGAAAAAAGAATGAAAGTGATAATTAAATTCGGAAGCTTGTTGTTGCTTATCCTGGATTACCCTTCCACCAGTCTTTAAGTATATCTTGGCTCTTCTTAGTGTTGAAGTGGCGCCAAAATTGCGTGAGGGTGTCGGAACAATAAAACTGCCTACCTGCTGTAATTTTTTCTGTGAGAGTTTGTTTTAGCTCTTCGAATATCGGGCCAAATTTTTTACGCTTTCGGAATCTTCTTTTTTTCTTTTCGAACAAGGTGGATTATATCTCCATTGATCCAAGTTTTTTTTTTCGGTGAACCTCCTTCATTTTGTTTGGAATAAAATTATCAATGCATATCAAGAAATTATCATGAAATAAAGAAGTTATCAATACACATCAAAACGCGGGATAGCACGATTAAGTGCACAGCGACCATATATTTCGACTTTTCATAACCAGCTTTCGGAGAACATAGGGCACCAAATGCAGTGTGATTGAAAAATACCGCAAGTAAATAACATGCCGATATTATCTGGGTGACATCGAAAGCACCTAAGGCTCCACCGCAATGATCAAACCGCTCCCGAAATCGTGCGGTTTCATGCAACGAAGAACCGTTGACTGGACTATTGCTCATAGGATCCTGAAATGGAAGTGTCATCCTCAGCGCAGGTACCGGATGCAATGTGCGCAACGGGACCGCTAAGCCCGGCCTACATATGAACCAAGCACGCATATCAGAGCTGGTTCTTTGTCTAGTAATGTATATCTCTTTTCTCTCTCTCTCTCTCTCTATCACACACACACACGCACGCACGCACATATAGCGCCCCGTTCATTTCATTTTGTTATTTATGCGCTAAAACAACGGCTTTGCTTTTCAATATAGCTTTTTCTCGACTCGGTGCGGCCGCGCTTTCTCACTCCAGCGTTTTGACAGCGAGTTTCCGCTGTCATTGAGTGAGATGCGTTAATTCATGTTTACCTGTGTGCGCGTGACACCGGGCTTGTTAATGTATTTAGTAAGCGAATGTTTACGAATTTATACGTTCTATAAAACTACTATCCTTCCTTCGCATAGCTGTCTACTAATTTGCTATCGCAATCTATGCTTCGCCGTCGTCGTCGTGTTTCCTTGGCTGAGGAAAGGAGTCGACCGAGTGCGAGAAAACTGTCTTCACTCAAGAGTCAACAACGCGCCGGGTGAGGGTCGTGTGAGACGTCGTGACCAAGCGTTGTCTCCGTCATTGGCGCCGTCCTTGTGACGTCATCGTAGTCCCACCGTCCTTTGTGCCACCATCTCAGCTGCCGTTTCATCGTCAACGTGACGTCGTCGTCGTATAGAGCCTAGTATCGCTGATTTTGGAATAGCGCTTATCTTCATTTTTCCTTCAGTGGGCTTAACTTTCATTTGGAGATTCTTGTTATATTATTTCATTTTTTGTGTGTGTTTGTTTGACCGTTTGGGGTTCTTTGCACTCGGAAGATTTTCATTCCGCCTTCATCTAAGCATGGCCGCCGCTGCTGAAGGCTGACCCGGCAACTTCGTTCCCAGCAATGCAACAGAACAGAAATTACACAAAAAAAGTAAATAAAAAAACATTATGCACTTGTACAGTGAAATGCAGCCTATATGAGGCCAGAACCGCAGCTCTCTGAACTTTAAGTACGCGAGGAGTATAAAGCAAGATCGTGAGCCAGCGCGGTAAACAACGCTCGTGTCCTTTTCGGCCACCACGACATCCGGTCGGGGAAATTCAATATTGCGTTCCGCCCGGTGGTTGGCGAGCTGCAATCTCTATCCTATATAGCTTTCCAGTTTGATATTAAAGACGAAGAGAACCACGAGAAAGATGGAGCTGGCCTCTGTAGCACGTTCCCGAGTCACGAACCAGCACGCTCTCTATAGATCTTCCTCTCTCTGTACGACGTGTATATATATATATATATATATATATATATATATATATATATATATATATATATATACACGAGACACGTATCGCATGAAGGGAGACGCCTTGTAGTGCAGCATCGTACTGCTCGATAGCGCCTGAGAAACGTCTGCTTAATTTGGTTTCGGTTTTGCCGTGTTTTGCTCGTTGTCTGCTGCTGGTTCTTCGTGGCGGCCGTTGTCTTCGCCTATACATCTTGTTCGGAACTGATCCAGAAGTGCCATCTGCTGCTGTTCGTGTTTACTTCTGGCACAGGTTAGGTGCGCGTCTGCAACCCTGTTAGCTTGCTTCCAGGGCGTAGCTCTTTCTTTCTTTCTTTCTTTCTTTCTTTCTTTCTTTCTTTCTTTCTTTCTTTCTTTCTTTCTTTCTTTCTTTCTTTCTTTCTTTATTCAATATTTTTGACACCATCTGCTCGGAAGAGCCGACGGGTAGACGCCCTAGAGCGTTTCGTCGCCCAGCGATATCGAGAAAAGGGCCGTTTCCTTCTGCGAGCCTTCGGCCGTCCCTTATTAAGGGGAAGGGAGGTTGAGCGTAGTTTTGTGCTTGGGCTCGCGCCTCCAGGGTGCGACGCTGGGGCCGAATTCGATTCCGAAATGCTTTAGTGCCTCGGAAGATGGCGTGGTAGAAGCAGGGGTCGGGCTGCTCTATCGCTAAAGAGAAATACAAAAAGGGTTGGACACCGAGTCGGCGCGCTGTCGGCGACCACATGCGCGGAGACCGGTTCTTTTTGCCCCCCCCCCCCCCCCCCCCTTCCGTCACACCGTTCGCGGCCGAACAAGACTTCGGAAGGAAGATAGCCGGTCGCCGACAGAGAAGATGCGGCCGATGGCACGGGCATCCGCACTGAGGTGAAGAGTGCGCCCGGATGGTGATGCGTCCAGCCCATGTCTTGTTCTTGTTGTTGTTGTTCTTCTTCACATCTCAGAGAGATAAACTGTCGCCGCTGCTACAATTACGGCCCATGCCGCGGGATAACAGAATCAATTACTCCGCCCCCGGATCACGAACCTCTGCGACGTGCGTAAGAAGCGCAGGAAAGGGGCAATTCTGTGGCAACTGGCGATGCTGAGAGTTGCAAACGAAAAGGGGGCACGCACGAAAACGGTCGCGTGATAGACAAACAAGAACTAACGATTGTTTATTACTTTCAGATCGATCATCCCTTGTTCATTTAGATATATGAAGGTGGCTTTAATAGCCTCGTTCAGCAACCTTCAGCGGCGCACGTGTGAGAGGTCGAACTACGGCGTGCTGCGTTGTTAGCAGGGATAGCAGCGGCCTGTAACTCGATGAGTCACGCCGGGAAAGGATGCCGGTGCTGAAATGTTACTCGTGTAAACTTCCAGGCGGAGTATAGGCGGAGTGACCTTGGAGGTTACTCCACCTCGGTAGTACTCTTCCTTGGTAGTATGATCTTTCGTGTCACTAGTTTTCAGTACGTTTCTCATTTGGCTCGGCAAAGTGAACTGCGAGAGAAGACAGGGACTCACAAACCGCTGCACCAATTTTGATGATGTCTGTTGCATTTAAAAGAAAAAAGTTAAATCTGTAGTGACTGTAGCAGCAGTTATTTTATTCAGCCCATCAATCTTTGTTTACAGAAATTGCCGGAAATTGCAAGATCGCAAGGAACTCAAGTACCAAGTTTTCAACTTTGTAAGTCTGCAATAAATAAAGATGTCATAATTCTGTAAACAGCACCTATTAATAGATCTAAACAGAACAAAATTGACGTAATATACACCGCTCTCAAATGAACAACTAATTTTTGAGTAGGACGTTTGCAAAACACTCATAAGCATTGGAACTGTTTCACGTAAGCTGTAAAATGCGTATACCTAATCTGTCCCCTTTAGATGCTCTACCATACAGCAGTTTGCAGAACTTCGATATCTGGTTTTGGTGCAGTGTTACAAATTCACAAAATTCGTGGTAAAAAAAATTACCAACTTCCTCTTTCGAATGCAACAAACTTCATTCAAATCGGTTCAGCCGTTGTCCAATGAGAGCTTTTCTGCCTTTTACATGAATTTAAATAGGGTAATATTCGTGTACTTGAAATGTGAAATCTTCATTGGCCATAACGCAGGTTGTTTCTTTGTATTTGGCTATTACAGGCGTACTGTTGTCATCAGCTGCTTTAAAATTTTTTGTTTTTGTTATGGTGGTTACCACCTAAAATTCTTATTAGTCCTCGCATTGTGCTGTATTCTTGCGTTTCGTATTATTTATATTATGTGTGTTCCTTCATTACATCCATTGTACCGATTGCAATACGCGCTGAAATGTACTGTTGTGTATTCAGTTCTTCATGCACCCCGATATGAGATTGTGCACTCTAAATTTTGTTCACTGTTTTGTTCCTGCCACCATGTCGGCTATTTCGTAAGGGAGCCGAGACCTCATCATATCCGCCATTATTCTGTGTTCCCTCTATTCTTCGAAAGAAAAGGAAAAAAAATTAAATGAAATCGGAGTTGGACCCGAGGTAAAGCTTGCTCTAAGTCACAGCGAGCGTTTTGTGTTCAGCTCCGTCTCTGTGACGGTGTTTCTCGCGCTTCTATAGACGATTTTATATTCGATTCATGGGCACCGTCATCTTGGACTCTTAAACCAACAATTTCTAAGTTTTATGAGAAATGAAGTCACGTGAAATGGTCATGAAACGCTGAGCGGCCATATACAACTATTTTCGTGCTTTAGAATCGACTGTAGTAACGTACACTTCGTTGGTAAAAACAGAGAACAGCAGCGTTAACAGCCCAAGATGGCGGCACCATATGCTTCATAAAATGGTCTTTGGGGTGTGTTCCAATTCTGGTCAGCATCGGAGACAATCTACGTAGACAGCTGAGGAGATAGCCGAGACAGCTTCGAGGCCACGTAATGGAACACATTTCGAGTCGTCTGGAAGACGCTTTTGTGACGTGACGCCACCTCACGGTGACAAAAAAAAAGTTGAGAAAAGCACACATTACTTCTGTATTTTAGGTCATTGCGCCTGCAAACCCATGAAAAACATGAAATGACTTACATTAAGGACACAGGAAAGTATTTCTACGTTTTATGTGCAGACAACCTTCCCGACGAGTTTTCCAAGCATCCTGCTCAGCCGCCAATGTTGTTTGGACAGGAAAGTAGCCTGCATCGTTTATGACTTCGATGCTGTCTTCGCGAAGCTGTCTACTTTGACGTCTTCGTGAGAATTGGAACGAGACTTAAGATGGCTCCTGTCCGCTTAGCCGTCTACTATTATCGCAGCCATAGTTTAAACAACGTCGTGTTGGACATTTAATTCGAACAGCAAACACGGCAAGCGTTCGCCGTACGCGAGGAAACCATAGCCAAGATGCGTACCCCGTGAACAGGAGGACACGTCCGAGACCGACTTCGTCAGGGCCACTTAGCCGTAACCCGGCGGCACTTGGGTAGCGGAACTCCCATTCCAAGCGAGCAGCGGACGTCGGTGGGCATTTCATGCGAACCGGAGCTGGGCACAACCGCCAAAGCCTGTGCTCAACTAAGCGGAGAGGTGCGACGGACGGAGAAAAACGCGATCGTGTCTGTGCCGCCGCTGAGTCGAAGAGAGGTGAACGAATGCTTAATGTGCTTCCGAATGAAGCCGCGCTTGTTTTCGGGGGCGCAACAATGTTCGCTGGGTGAGGGGTTGGGGGGGGGGGGATAGACCCCCGCCCCCTTGCCCTTTCTGGTCACTCAAACATGAGGGTCTGTCCCCCCAGCTCGCGCAGGTCCTTTCCCCACTTCGTCTGCTGGCCCGGCCTTGCAGTCGCTGCTGGCCGACAAGGTCCACGACCCCATTCATGACGAGGGATTGCCCGCATCTTGGCACCATCGGCGCGCGACGACCGTGTGAAGGAAGGGGGTGGGGGCAATTGAGGGGGGGTCTATAAGCTTGGTGCGACTTCTGGAGGCCCCCCACCATAACGTGGCTCGACGCATGTATGTGCGAGCTACAAATTGATTTGCACTGATAGGCCGCGGAGCTACGGAATCGGGAAACAGGATGAGTGGGGCCCTTGCGATGGTGGGTGAATGCACGGACAACAGGCGTCTGGAGGGGAGCTCTCGGCGCATCACTTTGGGGCGATGCTTTTTCACTTTCGAGTGACGTAACGCCCAGCAGTGAGCCTTAATAGTGTATATAAAAGCGAAGGGCTTTGAGGTCACGGCGTCCCAGCTGCCTGCCCTGTTTAGCGCGCTTGACAAATGGCGAGTCGTGCGAACGATGCCGACAGCCAGTTCGCTCGTTTGATGGTGGCCCGGCGGTATTGAGGTATTGTTGAGCGCAAGGTCGTGCGTTCGACACCCAGCTGTGTCGATACACGTGGCGGCCTAACATAAAATTAAAGATACTGGACCTCGCTGCCCAGGCAAAGGGAATCAGCTCAGTGTACATCACCGGCAATACAAGTATACAGGTACACTTTTAAAGAAGACCACTAAGTATTTGGCTACCGATGCATCGCTGAAATTTTCCATGAAGGCATGGAGGCTGTTTTTTAATGCGTGGATGTCAGCCTAAGACGTCCTATCAGACACGTTTTTATGTCGATACAGTAGAAGTGTTTCGGTTGTATCGGCTTCCTTAGCAGCAGTTACGTATAAGATAACGCGAGGAGTATCGACAGAATAGGACCACAAAAGGACGCTCTCGTAGTTGACGAGGCCAGGGGCCTTCGCGCATTGTGTCCGTGTTCCTTCGCTGATAGTTTTCGTGTTTGTCGTGCACCAAACTGGGTCAGTCGCCGATTCTCATTTGTGTCGCGTTGTTGCGAAGGTGAAGAACCAAACACTGCCAAAAGCTTTCGTTAGGAATCTCTTAATTCGGTCGACCTTATGCTCAGGAAAAACAATCAATGCTGAAAAACAATGATAGCGGCGGTCGTTAAACATAACTCATGGATCAATCGCTCTGTTTATACGTGTGTCACTGTACATTCCACGGCAATTGTTGTTCTCGCGTACATTTGAGAACGTACATCATTCACGTTGCGAGCGCTCTCTGATTAGACAACACTCTCTCGCTATAGAATTGGGGAGAAAATTAAATAAATTTAGCATTCAGTAGGCGCCTCATGCGCACAGCAATTACTAGATAAAGTGATTATTGGGTGAAAAACTGTCACTGGAAAAAGGCAGGACAATATGCGAGTGAGATTATGTTTAACCGACTAGACCATGCAGCTATCAACCCCACATTAATGTTTAACCTGTGCTTTTTGACGCTGCGAAGCACGGCGTCTAGCTATGACTACCCACCGCAAAAGTAATATATATATATATATATATATATATATATATATATATATATATATATATATACTGATCAATCGCTTCTGATATACATCACGGAAAATCAGAAGGGAATGAGATTAAATTTTTGTAGCCTTTTAAATTTCTCGCTTCCTTTCTCTTCTCAACTCCTCTTTCTTACTCATTTGCAGTGTCGAATCAAATCAAGTTATGGGGTTTAACGTTTCGATACTGCACAATGGGTTGTATGAGGGGCGCCTTAGTAAAGGGTTCCGGATTCATTTTGGGCACCTGGGGTTGTTTAATGTGCACCTGTATGTAAATCCAAGTGCAGACGGAATCACGCTTGTCTATGCAGTCGAACCCGATATATCGAATCTGAAGGGGATCACAGAAAAGTTCAATATATGTGTATTTCGATATATAAAATAAAAATTGTATACAAACATATTCAAGGGGATCTTATGATGTTCGTTATAAACAATAATTCGTTATATGTGGGTTTCATATATCCGGGTTCGACTGTAGACAGGTTGAGTGGCTGGCTGCGGACTGCGTCAGCGTACGTAGAGGCTACCTCGCGGTAGCAGTTATAGACTCTAGAACTATAGATTCTAGTAGCTATTGATTCTAGAAGACTCTATAGACTGTAGAAGTTTCTCCTATAGCCCATTGACCCAGCGTGCGGCACGACCATGCGAGTGGTCTCATTGCGGCGTCGGCCTGTGCTTTGGTTGGCCAACTCGGCCGACTGACCAACTCTATAGACAAGTGTGATTCTGACTGTTACACGAGCATTTACTATTTCCTCCCCTTTGAGGCCGGAATATGCGGCCACCGCCGTCGGGAATTGAACCAACGACCTCGTGTTCAGGAGCAGAGCGCCATCACCACTGAGACATCGGACGGTAGGTCATTTGCAGTTTACGGCAGACCGATCAGCCTTAGAACAAATTTACGGCCGCCATCAGTGGGCTTTAGGCGTAGGGGGCCACCTCTTTATTGCCACCTCTTCATCACCTCGCCCCCCCCCCCCTCACCCTTTCTCCTCGCTGCCTTTTCTAAATGGTTGCTGAAGTTCTTCTAACATGCACTGGTGTGTCAGGGTGTTAAAAAAAGAAAAAAAAAGGCTTGGCTAGAACAGGGGAGGCGAGCGAGACAGAAGAGGCGAAATACATGCGTTTGAAGGGGAGGAGTGTGGACTTCTTCAGATAGAAGATAAAATTGTCTTATACGCGCCCGACTTGTGGAGGGGAAGGGGGGAAGGTTGCTGCCGTATATTTTCTCGCCTTTCCGGGAAGACACTCAGGACCAGGTGCTGGTGGTATCGGTCATTGGTCGGGAGGGTTTCGCGTGTACCCACTATGTAGAAGTCAAGGAGGAACAACGACAACAACAGCTGAAAAAAAAAAAGAAGACTGTAAGAAATAAGCGGAAAAAAGAAAGCGTTAGCCCTGTTTTGTAAAACATTCTGAAGGAGATGTAAGCTAACGCCTTATTAAGCAATCCCTTCACTCTTTCGTCAATAAAAGGACGACGAAGAGCTTGCTCTCTGCGGAGTAACAGCGGAGCGATTGAGCATGCGCGTGGGACTGGCTGTTTCGGCAAGGTGCTGTCGAATGATGATGATGATGATGATGATGATGCAAACGTCTTTATTCAAGGCTGGCTCGAAGGCCTATTAGGTGTTCTGGGAGACATGTGGGTCGTAATCAGAGCCTTCCCATAGTTACCTGCACGTCCTTGGCTAGAGCCCAGAGCGAGTCCAGGATGACGACACTGTAGGAATACGTCGATGCGATCGCCGGCCTAATTATCTCTGCCTTGACCTTGATTAACAGTTCGCGAACGTGGCCCACCACATGCTAAAACCCGCGGGAGATTGATTGACTTATACAGTCTTTTGTATGGTGATGCGCGCATGATGCATCTGACGCGCAGAGCATAAAATAGATGACTGCTTGAAATAAACGCTAGTTGGAAGTTCGGCGCCCGTCCTGTCGAATGTGTTCCTTTCGTCTTCGTCTTTAGCGCGTCATTATGAACACAGTCAAGATGAACCAGCTAGTCCAAATCAAAGTATTGCTAAAACCAGCGTTATACGAGAAGAAGACTTGCGTTCGCCGGGGCCTTGTCGAAAGTCGGCTCCAGCATGTGGCTTTCCTTGTTAGCCGACAGTTTATTATTTCAGGTTCATCTTTTGGACAACCTTTCGTCTTGTGTGATGGTGCCGGGGCTGAGCGTGGCACTGACACACCCAAAAGAGATGGGCCGCGGTCAGTATAGCGTGAAAATAAAATGGTACAGAGAACACGTGATGCGATGGCACTAGAAGCTGTATACTTTGAGTTAAGCACTGTGATTGGTCTAGTTGGAATATAGATACATGACTTGAGGTAGCGCAACTTGCTATTAACATTCAAAAAAGCCGATAGATCCCACGCCCTGTAGGAATCGATGTTATGCGAAGCACTGTGCGGGGAGCCTACCAAGTTAACGAAACGACCATGAGAGCACCAAGACGTATGGGGCTGTTCCAGGACCTACATGGCACGCATGTCATGGCATTCATGTTTGACCTATCATTTATGTTCGTCATACACTCTTGTCATACTATGCTAATTTCGGCACATGCCAAGTTAACGAAACGACCATGAGAGCACCAAGACGTAGACGGATGGATGGATGGATGGATGGATGGATAGATAGATAGATAGATAGATAGATAGATAGATAGATAGATAGATAGATAGATAGATAGATAGATAGATAGATAGATAGATAGATACTGTCAAAGTTGCAAATGTTCGCCAAGAAATGCTTCGCAAAAAAAAAATTCTGGAGCTCAAACTGACGTTCTTTATACGTGCCCCCAATACACGGTATACGGGCGTTTATGGATTCCGCCCCCCCATAGAACTCGCAACCTGGAACTCAGCAGCGCAACGCAATAGCCATTGATTCCCTGTGGCGGGTGCCATTAACTCTGTTTAATGCCAATAAACTTGAGATCTGTTCTTGATCGTCGCTAGCGCTTGTCCCTGTACTGTTCTTCTGTCCAAAGTTATGGAAACTTACACGAATCAGTCTTTTAACTGCGTTCCATGATGGGCCTTTCTTGCTTCGAGCAGCATCGCTTGTTAAGCTATTTCGCCAGGTTAGAACTGAAAATAAGACTCAGAATTTTGCGGAGGAAGCCTAAATTTACCTACACAGGCATTCTGACCTCTTCCTCCACCCCCACTCCTTGGCTTCCCGCTCAGACTTCCTGATACGCTATCTTCTCATCTGCTCAACGAGTTGAGGGAAACGAAATATAACTTAAACGGAACAGCACATGAAACAATCGCAAGTCTCACTTTGCCGCTGTTTAGTAGTTCTTGCGTGACGCGCTTACGAAAAAATACAATGCATTGATAGAAAAGAATTCATTCATTCATTCACGGTAGTTAACAACCAAACAAAATTTACCACAGCCAACAGAAAATTACAGAAAATAAATTAAGCTCCAGACATACTGCATGTATGCGCAATAAGGTCGTTTCTAAACAAACAAACATATTCGCACTTTCTTCACGCCGTATGCATATTCGCACTGGTTCTAAGCCACTGACGGCTTTTGCTGGGGACTTTATGGTAGCCATCTCAACAGTTTATAAGAGCTCAAAAAAAAAAAAGGCATTCATTATTCTTAGAATTCTATTTAATACGCGTACACAGACTAAACTCTGATTTCATGACGTTCCGCAGAACAAAATGAAGTACGACAACTACTAAACACCGAAGTAGAGTGGTGCCTATAGAACAACCGCAGGGTTTTCCGTGACGAACAAAACTAAGCGAGACAAGAAAAAAAAAAAAAAAAAGAATAAAAACGAGTGAAGCTCCGAAAGGCAGCCGCCGTGCAAGGTAAGGTATAGACTTTTGCCATGACCCATTAAGGCCAGCATTCGGCGCGAGTGGTGGTGAATGAAGACGAGTGCGGGGCCCGGCGGGATATATCATCCCTCCCCCCTCTCCCCCACCTTCCTCATTTGTGTCGGAAGCGCTGGCTACACGTGCGACAAGCTCCCCACATCCTCGCGTTGCACAGCGTCGACGCGCGTTCGCTTTCGCCTCCTGACGTAGTATGAAGCCGGGGAGGCCGCAGAATTAACGCGGGCGGCGGCGTATCGGCCCCGAACGTCGCGTCACCTACGCGCGCCTGTACATAATATATATGTACGCGACGACGGGATGTACCGTATGTTCGCGACCACAACGCGTGCGTTCCAGAGAGAGAGACATGCATTAATAAATTGGTATGATAAAAAGCTGACAGGTCAGCCTGAATCGAAGTTCTCACCTGCTATATTCAGTGTTGGGGAAGGGAAATGGGAGTTAGTAGTAGTAGCAGTAGTAGTAGCAGTAGTAGTAGTAGCAGTAGTAGTAGCAGTAGTAGTAGTAATATAGTAGTGGCTGTAGTTGTAGTTAGAAGTAGTAGTAGTCAATAGTAGTAGTAGCAGTTCCATTAAAGTGCGATGGGGAGGTTGGGGGAAAAACAAGCTTAATTAACTGCTTGACTAGTTTCGTGCACCCCGAAAAGAATATACAGCGTGTCGCAAAGGTTCTTTGAATAAAAAGGGTAAAGGGGGGAGAGAAAAGTGTTGTTGATGGAGGAGAAAATGGTGTTGAATGAGCTTTGAACACCGAACACTCTTCAATGTCACGAATCCAGACCGCTCTTGTGCAAGAATTTGATGAGAGCCTTTAGAAACATCAAGCCGACGACAAAGTTCCGGCCAAGATCCTAATAGAAACGCTTTCACACAAAGGTAGATCGATGAAGTTGGACAAATGTTGTGCCGTTTGATTGGTCTTTGCACTGCGTATAGGGGGCAGGTGCGCAAGACGTGTTCAGTGTAGTCTCGAGTATATCCCACTCTTCGCAGTCCTGTCTGGCTGCGTTCCAGTATCCCACCAAAAGCACAGCGAAATCGTACAACTTTGCTACGCGGAATGAGACAGGAGTTGGCGTTTACCTGAAGTTATCTTCAGTGATAGGCCTGCAAAAAAAAAGTAACCCGAACTGTCTAGCGTGAGGTATAGTGTAGAATGAGGGAAAGCCGAGCAACTTAGTAAGGATCCATGCTACTGAAAGTCAGGCGTGTAAACACGGACAAGAAACAATTCCGACAAAACGCATCTCAGGATGACGGTGGAGGTTAATGCGTTTAGCATTGAAGCAACGTAGTCGCGCACTGTTTGCAACTGCCAAAAACGCGTCATGTATAGGAGTTGTTCAAGCGCCCAGGCTCCTTCCTCGTTGCGTCCCTCTGGACATGCGGCGTCATCTAGTGACGCCGCCAGGAAGTGCGTGCGTGGCGCGTGTCTGAGTACATGCACAGACAACACTGTCGGAATATATGTGGCGTAACTAGGTTCTATTCCGCCTGGCACAACAGAAATTTCAAAGCATCTTTTTTTTTTTTTTTGTCACAGAACGATCACACATTTGATGTCACATTATCTATAGTTTGGAGGCCACATCCCTTCAGAGCGGAAGGTTCTGGGACTGAGCAACAAGAGCACTCATGACATTTTTTTCTTAACAGAGAGGAGCCTAACGCATCTCGAAGGGGCACATCAAATGGATAAGATCCTAAGGGCGAAAGCGTTAACCACAAGATACAATAACTGAAAAGAGCCAAATAACGGTACCGATTGATGCACCACCCTTGACGTTAGGGCAATCACATGCGTAAGAAACTTTTTTTTTTCTGAAATTGACTCCGAAGGGCAACTGACACATGTGTTCCACATCCTGTGATTCTCTATCGCTTCTAAAATTCTATCGCTTCCACAAGCCCGCGAACACACGCAAAATTGGCTTCGTTCACGCTCGGAAAAACACACTATCGAACTGCGACCTCTGCAACACCACTGCCGGCGCTCTTCTTCACGCCACCGTTGTGAGACGCCTGGTATAGCTGGGATGGCTATTTCTTCTGCCCAGCAGGTGTTGCCTTGCTTTATGCGTCACACAAACGCGGCGTCCGAGGGGCTCAAGCTCAACGCTAAACCTTGCTAACCCTGTCAATGCTCGCTGTTACCACTTTCTATCGGTATCAATCAGTAGCGAATAGTTTAGTTTCAGTGGCACAGTTACAGGTATATTTGCATTCGGGGGACATTAGCTTAAAGGACGTGTAGAAAGCATGAAGAAAATTATCAATAGCTATTTATGTTGCGGTTAATTCGCAAATAATTATTGAGATATGCACACGAAATATCAAGATTAACCAGAGCAATCACGGAGGCTTTTCAGAATAACATATGTTAACAATGGCTTCTTTTATTCGGCTCCATTGGCCGTCCGACTTTCGAAACCTTCACTTGAACACATGCGTTTCCGTGGGTCTATGTGGCTAGTGTGGGCTCGGACATTTATTTTGGAAGCGTGCCGTGTATACAACGCTCCGTACTTCGTATGTCTTATCGTCCTGGTGCAATTGTGCGGTAATTGTGACTCATGCAGTGTTCGTATCGTATTTTGTTGAAATGAACTTTTTGTAGCGTTAGCTACACTGGCCTAGCCAAGCCCGTTTCGCGCGGCACATCAAGAGCCGTGCTGCGCATGCGCAAGGATCAGTGATGTCACACGGCTTGCGCAGCGGAGCCGTCGGAGCCGGCACCTCTCGCGCACTCCGCCGCCGCCGCGCGCGACTCACCGCCGCTGGTCTGCGCATTCCAGAGGAGTGACGTCGTAGCCGTGGTAGACGCACTGGCGCCGGCGCGCGCTCGCTGTGCAGTCGCCGTCTGACACTGCGCTGGAGCCGCTGCGCTTCTGACTGGCGTTTGCCAGTGTGGTATAGCCATGGAGAAGGAGAGCGCAAATGCTGCTCAACAGCGCAGAAGAACGGAGAAGCTTGACTCATCGGATCCCGAAGTAGTTGCCTGGCAATTAGCGGTTGAGCGTAGGAGACAACCAGGAAAGCTAAGAATAATCAGCTGAACCTTTGCTAACGCTACGTATATCCTGGCATAGCCGAGCTAAGCCACTGCAACTTTTAAAGACGATAGTCTTTCTTGGGGAACTTAAACGCTGAAAATTTGGTCTGTCTGTCTGTCACCCGATTCAGCCACCCGGCCAAAGTTGGACCACTTGCTTACCGCCCACACTACTCAAACTGGTACGGCTGTTCATACTTGTGAACGTTATCGATCACAACGTAAATATTACGCATATCTGAGGCGCAAGATCACTAGGTAAGTATTAGGAGGTGTGTTCCTTTAATAGAAAATACATAGATACGTAACTCTAAAGACCCTAGTTTCTTAAGCTGCGCTGAAAATGCCATGCTATGCGCGCCGACGAACGACGTTCCCCGACTGCGCGCCAACGAGCGCCCTCTGCCATGGAGGAAGGAAACCCTCTGCTCAAGCTCATGTTTCCCGATGTATTGCCAGATGGCGTCCATGTCTCACGCAGCGCCTCCTCAATTTTATCAATGCCAGCCAGATGCGGCTGATTCAACAAAAGGAAGCGCTGTCTGAGGCAGGGCAAAACATAAATGGCCGCTTGATGAAATAATGCGGTAAAATGAAATCTGTTCAAACAAACCTCCATTGCATTTATCATGCCAGGACGGAAATGGTACGAGAACAGCATCACGGGTGGCCGCGGATCAGACCAGCACTCATGTAGTACGGCCGGCAGAAGACTATCGTCTTTCGACGACATTTGCAGCGAAGCACGCAGATACGCGGCAATTTTTTTTCTAAACACGTCGCAGCGCCTATAGTCGCATTTTGAGGCAGCGTTCTACCACGGCCGCTGGATAAAAAAAAGCACCTTTTTTTTTTATCCAGCGGCCGTGGTTCTACTATGTCAGAGTGATGCTAAATAACTTTTATTGCGATAGCAATGATACGGGCTCTTACCATCATCGAGCCCGGCCGGTTTGGACGCAGGGCTAAGGCAAATTGCTGGTCTGGCTACGCCACCCTCGAACAAGCAGTCAGTGAGAGCATCGTAAGCTTATTTCGGTTCTAGCTTTGTCACGCTCTTGTTGTAAGTCACGATAGATAGCTGGAACGCAAAGTAGAGAAAGAAAATTACTGCAGAAACTTCTTAGTGGGACTTACGAGATAGTGCGTAAGCATTCTTTCCAGTCGCTCATATAAACAGTATATATAATGAACCAGAAGGAAGGAAACCGAGGGGCCCGATTTTTATTAGTCATATCATAAGCCGCCAAACAGCGACATCAAGGACAGCATAGGGGAAATTATCTGCAGCTCTTCATTGAATTAACTGAAAAATTATTTCCATTATGCTGTCGCTGTCGTTGGTGTTATTGTTGGCTTCTTATGATATGACTAATAAATATCGGGCCCCTCGGAGATATTCTTTCTTCTCGTTCATTACATAGCGAAGGTCTCGAATCGGCAGCTTTGATGCCTTCAGGTAGCATGTGTGGATTTATTGACTACTGGCATTCAGCCAAAAAGTTCACGTACACGTGACGACTCCGGCAGAAATGATGTTCCACATCCGCCGTCGAGGCCATGAGTCGGGGCGCTGCCTAACACTCCCAAGGTTAGTTCTAGCAGATAAACATAGGTACCCCAGGAAGTGGATGGGAAAACGGAGCCGCGGTAGCTCAATTGGTAAGAGCATCGTACGTGTAGTGAGAATACGTACGTGTGTACGTATTCCACCTGCGGCCAGTTGTCTTTTCATGCACTATTTCAATTTATTTGTGATTTCGTTAATTCAATTAAGAAGTGCAGATAATTTCCCCTATGCTCTCCTTGACATAATTTGTTTGTTGGCTTCTTATGATGCGTAATGCGTATACCGTGTGTGTGTGCCATTGAAGCAGCAGTAAACATGATAATCAAGCTAATCCTAGACTACCTGGAAAGCTACTAATAACAACCAGCTGAACCTTCGCTCACGCTACGTATATCCTGGCATAGCCGAGCTAAGACACACCACTACTAACTTTTTTGTCTAAACACGTCGCGGCGCCTATAGTCGCATTTTGAGGCAACGTCCTACTATGTCGGAGTGATGCTAAATAACTTTTATTGCGATAGCAATGATACGGGCTCTTACCATCATCGAAGGACTGTTTGGACGCAGGGCTAAGGCAGAGATTGCTTGTCTGGCTATATGCCACCCTCGAACACGCAGTCAGTAAGAGCATCGTAAAGCTTATGTCGGTTCTAGCTTTGTCACGCTCTCGGTGCAAGTCACGATAGATATAGCTGCAACGCAAAGTAGACAAAAGAATTACTGCAGAAACTTAGTGGCACTTGTGAGATAGTGCGTATAGATTCCCCCCCCCCCCTTTCCCCAGTGTAGAGTAGCCGGCCAGAGCTAACTAACGCTCAAGCCGACCTCTCTGCCTTTCTTCAAATAAACCTCTCTCTCTCTCTCTCTCTCTCTCTCTGAGGATGACACAAGTTTGCAGATATTCATTCCCAAGTGTGCGACAAAATACATTGGCCTTGCAGTTATTGTTGTGCTTCAATGCACAAAAAGGCGTTCTGTTAAAAAAAAGTGTAACGGGGCATTTTGGCCATTTTCTTACCGCAAGTGAAATTCACCAGCTATAAGTCGTAAATTGCGATGTGTGCTGTAAAGTAATTAGTCAAAAAACTAATCACAGTAATTTTTAAGCGAAGCTTGTATACGCTAGCCGGCGCCGGCGATGTAACGCTAAAAAAACCAGCTGCTCTCAGAGCTGCACAGGTGGCTTGTGCTGGGCACACACTCGTGCCACTGCTCCCAGGTTCGTGATCGTTTTCTTCCACAGCTGGCTGTGTTGCCGCTCATCATTCCAGCGTGGGATTTCACTTCTGTCGTCGTAATGGGAGGCCGCGTTTACGGGGGTATGAGCCATTCATTCTCTTACGTGACGGATGTATTTAATTTTCAAGAAATTTCATGGAAATCCATCCAGAATGAACGCGCTCGGGAAAGGGCTCGTCGCCGACGTGCCGATTCTAGCGCGACGGCTTCCGAAGCCCAGGCGAAACGGCAGCGAACAGCCGCGGACCCCGAGTTGAGGGAGCGCGATGTTGAGGCCAAACGTCGGCGTCGTCTAGCCCTCCAGGAACCCGACAACGGTGGCGCACGCCTCGGCAACGCTAGCGCCAACTTCCCTGGAGCGACGGCCAGGTTTCAACGCGAGTTTCTCAACCGGAACTTCGGAGTCAGCTGCAGTGCGTGTGACCGGTTGGGGTTCGAGCACAACGCGGTACTCGTCAGTGCAATTCGTTCCGAGGAACAACGAAGAAACACACGACAAGCTTCGCTCACCCCCATCTCCACGACAGGGGAGGGGCTACTGACTTTTTGTTAATCGGTCAGTTCTGCAGTTCGATTGTGCATGCCATGTGCGCTTCATCGAGCTATCTGTAGTTCAAGGATTAGAATTCTGCTGAACGATATACGCGATTCTTAAAGATTCTGCACGGCCTAAAAAGCAACCACTTCGGTACATACAGACTTCCGCATACACTGCGCACGCGCTGTGGGCCATCTGCCTCAAGAGGACAAACAGAAAATAATAAAAAAAAACATATGACGATGAGAAGACATCAGAGAACTACGCCGTTTACATGTCTTTTTATTTGTATGTATTGCAACACTGAAGTACTTGGTGCCTCTGCGAATGATTTCGTCTTGCCTCGACAATCCTCTTGCTTCTGCTCACTCATTTCTATTGAGAAGTATCAGTCAGTAAGTGTATTTGTCGCTTCAAATTAATTTTTCAGTTGGTAAATGGGCACTACCATGTTGACACTTCGCAAATAATTAGTTATTCCAATGGTTACGCTACACGCATCCGACACTCTCTCAGTAAAACCATTATTAGCAAAAACTAACTGTTCTTCTTTCTGGGGTTTTACGTGCCAAAACCAGTTCTGATTATGAGGCACAAAAAATATTATTATTTTCCTAGAACCATAGCCGACTGGAGCAACCCTGCTGATAGGGTAGTAACACAGAATTTGTTGTTATTGTTTGAGACGCACATTCAATAATTAGTGATTTTATTTTGTGTGGTGCGTGTTGAGCCATATTCGGCGCTTGTAAATCCTGCATTGAAATTAATATTCTGTTTTTGTCTTGCACGTGATGACATTGTTGAACAAGTTTCTGTTGTGTATATGTGTTGTTGAAGCCTTTGCCTGGATGTATTTCATTTCTGTCTCAATATTTTACTGTACAAATATGTATATATACCCACCTGCAATGGCCTTGTGTTCCAGACCGCAGTATTCATAAATAGTCCTAAAAGAAATTGCTTCATTTGACTCAAAGTTATTACGTTTCGAAGAAGTTAACGAGAGAAGACAGCGCAAGGGGATCAGGTCGCCTGTATGCGCGCCAGTACGGTATCTGAGTCGAGCGATGACTGGATGCTCATACACTCCTGATGCGAGAACGGAGAGTGTATCGGCCATGCCTCACCACCGCCTGGCGCGGCACTTAGCCTACAGGTATGCGGGAAAAGCGTAACCACGCCGTGAGTGCATCGAGGGATGCATCACACACATACACACACACACAAAAAGAAAACAGAGAAGTGTAGGATAAACAGATTTATCTAGAAGGAGACGGGAACGAGCGTATGAAAGCAAGAAATGATAAAAAAAAAGACTGCAGTCATGAAAACGAGTAAACGCAAGACGGATCGCGAAAGAAACCAAGCAATAGCGGAAACCATAGCCGAGCCGCAAGAAATGACGAGAATATGCGGACGAGACGCAGTCGCGTAGCCTTCACCTAGTGCTCGACGGTTACAGCGTTCGGCGTGTCTGTGTGGCAGCTGGGAGACAGGGGTGTCGAGGAGGGGTATTCAAATCAACGCTCGCGTGCGCACGCACACACACGCCTGTTTGGATTGAATAGATTTGCGGCGAGCGCATTGTCATTCGAAGCGGGAGTGACGTGGCCAAAGTAGGTGCGGGATAACCCCGAAGAAACGCGCGATCCTGATTAGGCCTACGTTCTTGACTCTTGAAAAAAAAAAAAGGGGGGGGTACACTGTTTAGGCATGTGTCATCATAAACGGAGAGACAGTGCTACGTCAACAGCCAAAGAAAAAAAAAAAAAGGGGGGGGGGGGGGAGGAAGCCTATCACCGAAAGAGGCCGCTAGAGGCTATATGCACATTTCAGCCACCAGAGGGCGCTACGCAACTTTCATTTATCATCCCAGCAACGCCGATATCTCCTTCTATGGATTCGAAGAAAATGAGATGGCTTTCCGATGACCCTCGCTTGTCTCAGTGCTAGACACCGGGCTTTGCCAAGCTCAAGTTCAGTAATGTTCACGCGCCTGATCTTGACCGCGAAAATTCCCAAGTCCATGCGGAGCATGCGCACTTAGACGTCTTGAGGTCTCAGATCTCTCTGACACTTTAGCTGCTTTAGCCTCTTGATAAACGATCGGAGATGTGTATCGTGAATGTGTGTCATCTTCATCTCATTTTGCTTTCACCGTTACAGCGAATTGTGCAAAGCTTCAGCGCAAGGTACCTATTGCTCGACTTCTCAGCGATTGCTGTATGCTTTCTTGCGAAACGTTGATCGGACCAAGTAAAGATTCAGCCAAAGTCGTAGACTCGTAAGTAGCCGGAGGGACACGACCGCTTACAGCGGCACTTTCGTTTGGTATATTGCAGGCGGTGAAGACCTATTCCACTCGTGTGTAGTAAAACCTCGTTATAACGAACTTGGAGGGGGAGCCAGAATTACTTTGTTATATTAATTACTTTGCTATATCCATAATTGTATGTACTGCACTATGAATCTCCATCGGCATTTCAAGGGGAATCTCACTTACTACGTTACATATCCATTATTAGTTATATCCCTTTTCGTTATAACAAGCTTTGACTGTAGTTTCGTTCGGTGACTTCATTGCGGCATCGCGTCCGCAGTGATTCTGTGGTTGTGGAGTTCTGCTGGTGAGCACAAAGTCGGAGGTTTAATTCCCGGCCATTGTGGCCGCTTTCCGATGTGGGCGGAATGCGATGAAGGCGGTATGTTACGATGGCTGGCGCCGTTGCCGCTACGGCAGTGTTGCATGTTCCTGCCGGTCGGGTACTCTTTCATTATTTAAATTGTGATCAGACACCGGCAGTGTTAGCAGCGGAGCTGTTTAAGCTTTTCGGTTCCCCGCGTAACGTTCGCAAAAACTCGCCTAGCGATGACGTTACTGCGCACAGATGCACCTTGTGATAGCCAATTGATAGCCAACCAATAGCTAAACGATAATCGATCAGTATTCAATAAATTACGGAAAACGCTGGGGATGACTTGGTAGTGCTTAGTCTAGCCCAAATACGTGGACAATACCTTGCGATAGCCAATCTATAGCTAGCCAATCAATAGCTAATCGATAATCAGTCAATAAATTCCGGAAAATGCTAGGAATTATTAAATTGGTAGGGCTTAGCTTAGCCCAAATACGTGGCCAATACCTTGCGATAGCCAATCAATAGGTAATCGATAATCGATCAATAATCAATAAATTCCGGAAAAGCATAACCCGTAAGGCCAGGACCAGCTATGTGCCGATCAGCTCCGCTGTTTCTTTAGCCTTGCGCCACTAGTGCAAGCTACGCAATTTTTTTAATGGTTAAGGCGAGAACAAAGCGCTGCAGCTCAGGGGCGGCTTGCACGAACATTTAATAACAAAAGTAATAACGAATTTACGAACGGGTTCTTAAATGATTCCTAGGCAATCCCCAGTCCGCACTAGAACGTGTTTTTAAATTTGTTACTATTTTCGTTATGAAATGTTCGTGCAAGCCGCCCCAGGAAACCAAGCGCGTGCCAGCAATCTCATTCCACGAGCCGAAACGGCCACGCAAGTGATACATCGCCAGGTTCCTGGGCGGGCCTCCTGCTTCTCAAGCAGGTGTATTCGCTACGTTTTACTCCATAATGCCGCAAGCGTAGAACGGGCATTGAACTCTTCCTCAAGAGGACGGAGTATAAATAACATTTCACCATATACCGTTTCTTACGGTGTGAACAATGCGTTTCACTCCATCCGGCGTTTTGCGAGAGTAGAACAGTGCTTTGAAGAGTAACTCGACCCTTTTTTATTCCTGGGATACTCTCCCCAGTTTTTAGAACGCAACCTCAGCAACGGTACCGGTTGGTGAAGTGGCTCAGCAGCGGCGGGCCGGGTGACAAACAAGCATTGGACGAAATGTAAGGAACTGTTGCGAATGATAATAATAATAAATATTTGCCTTTTGTTCGACGCTTGTTTGCAATGCTGCTGCTACGCGCGCGCATATGAGTATGGAGAGCACATGCGCGCGCATGCGTACAACAATGACTGCCCGACCGGTACCCCTTCGGTTAATCGTCGGCCACGCGCTCTGCTGTTCGCATTCCATGTGTTCACAATCAGTACAGCAAGTTTACAGCAGTAAACTCTTACAGGCAATGCCACGCGCCATCTTGTATGCTACTTCGTTTCTCCTGCAGCAAACACCTTGCCCCCAAGAGGGATACCGGCAGCCGCTGTATACTCAGGCGCACAACACGTTCAGGAATGCCACGACGCCTCGCGCACATACCTCGCTCCAACGCAGAATTATAGAGAGGATCGCATCACACACGAGACAGCTATTGCGATATCACGAAGAATACATACATAAAAAGCCAAATGCATGACAGTCCTCGCTCAGATAGGCACAGCAGTTGAATGCATAAGCTGCAGATTAGAATCGACGTTTTCGCCAGCGAACGCCGCCAGGAGGAGCTGGTTGTGCGGGCCACTCTCTCCTCACGCGAGTGACAAATTATGTTGTTTTGTCGACGATGAGGCCGGTAAACAGGTTGCTCGCGGTAAACAAAACCCAGTGAAGCAGCTAGACGCCCTGGGGAGAGAACTTCGCGGACAGCGCTTGAATCCAGTGCGGCCGAGTAATAAGATCAGTTTCCAAGATTTTTGCCCTCCTTCTTAGTGCCTCATTGCCCACCCCTCCTATTTCCATATTTCTTTTTTCCTTCTCTGCACTGATCGAAACAGATGGACAACCCAGTTTTTCTTCTCAGAAAAGGGCCGCCTTCCGACGGTGCAAAAAGGTGGTCATTTAGTATGTTTCTCCTCACTTTTTAATTTTAGTTTCTCAACGTCACGGCTTATTTATTCAGTCGCCCCACTCGGAACACCAATTCCCTCGGTAAAAGAAGGTGGAGGGGGGGCATCTGCGTTTTCGGCGGTGCCCACAGAAATATGGCCACCCCGTCCAATCGGTCTGTCGGGCGGGTCAAGGTCGAGAGCGATAGTTTTTTCGCCTGGAATTAACATTGCGTCCCGCTTAATCTTTCGGGACAGCCGGGGCGAAAGGATTGCGCCCCCGTGAACCTACAGAGCCCATATCGAAGGCTCCGTCGATTGGAGTGGACGTCCCGGTATCTGACGACGCAGAGGTTCATCTGCACCGACGTCCGGAGGCCAGTCACATCTCGCTCCGCTGGCAGGGGTTGTTGCCGCGAAAAAGAAGAGCCGCTTGCCTGTTTCAGATAGCGCGCCGTATACCGGGCGTTTCAGCGAACAGTTTCAAAAATTTTTTAAGGTTGCCTGTGGCGGATAGCAAAATTCTATTTCGTGAGCTGGTCTACTCGAAGAGGCGGACATTACTCGCACAAAAAATTGAAATGCATAATCGACTAATTAACAACAATTCACTAATTAAGTTTTAAACTAATTACCTTATGGCCCGTATTGCAATTTACAAATTCTAACCGTGGAGTTCGCAAGGCGGATCCACTTGGAACGAGTTCTCAGGATGACACCAGTTTCGAGGTATTAATTCCCGAACTTTGCGGAGAAATGTATTGGCGTTCCAGTTACTTTTGGGCTTCAATGCATAAAACGACGTTTTGTATACGAATACGATGGAATAGCATTTGCGACTACATTCGTATTTTATTGGGTAATTCACTATTCGGAATCGTCGCACACTCTTTCCGTTCGAACAATATAAGTGACAACAGTAGAGGCAGCCTACAGCGTGAAAAACTTACGAAAGTGGAGCCTCTTCCTAACAATTTTGGTGCAGCATAACCAGGGTTGTTACGCACGAACCAATTCCTTTGTGAATGCAATGAAGAGATCATTTCTGCAGAATCGTTTTCAGTTGTTAGATAAGCATGTTTCACCTTAAGCAGCCTACAAATTTATTGTCTAGATTTAATGAAGGCACTGTACAATATTTCCAATCTGTCCATGTTCGGATTCCTTTAGAACGGTGTGTGCTGCAGTTGTATTAAACCTAGCTCTTTCAACAAGCACTATGTGTATGCACTCTATTACGTGTATCTTATGACGTGTTATTCCTGTGTTTGTGGTGGACCATTAGAGTCACAGAATGGGTGCCAAGAGAAGGGAAGCGCAGTCCAGGACAGCGGAAAACTAGGTGGAGTGATGAAATTGGGAAATTTGCAGGTGGAAATTGGAATCAGCTAGCGCAGGTCAGGGGTAATTGGAGAACACAGGGACCTTCGCAGAGACCTTCGTCCATGTAGTGGACATAAAAATATGCTGCTGCTGATGATGATTACTTTGTTTCATTACTGGTCATTGTGGTGGTACACCAGATACGATCACTTTTTTTTTGCTTCTCATTTGCATTTTCAGTTCACCTGAAATCGAGTTGCCGCCGGTAAAACGTCTATAAATAAGGTAAATAATCACTCAATCAAACAGACCGCACGGCCTCCTTCAATATATCACAGTGTTTAGGAATTTTAAATATTTGGCATTCAATTCGACATGCGAAGGTTATTTATCTCAAATATTCGTATTTGATTCTATTCAATTAGAAAATTTGCTACTCGAACACTCCCAATGTTCAGTGATTGCAACACGCTGACCGAAAAATGTTTTGAGTTGAAATTTTGGAGGATCCCAGTAGGCCTTGTGTAGACACTGGGGAGAGGCATAAATATGTATGGCAAAATCCTAAAGGGCGTAATTAATTACCAAATTTCTAATGATACCTCGTAAAGATCGGGCGTTAAGGGCTCGGGCTGTTATATAGCCGAACTTATATAGCCGAAGCTGCTCTTAAAGGATGCCGATCAGTTTGCAATGATCCGCTAAAGTTTCTTCTTTAATGCGCTGGCTCTTTCATGGTCAGGAGTTGACCCTGAATTGCGCTTCGAGGTTCGTTTCGAATAAAGTCAGCGATTTGTAAGAGAAAGTGTACCCTCGCATGTCTAAATCGTGCATCGTAAATTTGCTTTGACAGTAAATCCTTTTTTTTTTGCCAGCTCAGTAGCACGGTGCTGACAAAAGCGTAACTTGCACCACGAACCGATCGCAACGAGTGCTTATCTGGTGCTAAACGTCGTGATCCAGTCACGCTTAACTTCCGAAAAAAACTTGCACATTTTGTACTAATCTCGTTTATTACGAGTGAACGTCATCTGTCTCGCGAGCATTTTAATTTCTTCAACGTTGCTCACCCGGTGTATACTTTCAGGTCACGAAAGGCATGCGTGACGCGGCAGTTGTTGACAGGAAAGAAGCGAGCGCACGATGTTAGAGAAACGCATGCAAGATAGATAACCGCTAGAATGTTGTGGGACAAGATAAACTATAAGGCGTGTAATTTTTCTTTTGAGTGTCATTCTGGTTTGAGCAATTCTGCACAGGCTCGCTATGCTGCTCAGAAAGCGGTATCGCTAGCGAAAATGGTGCCGGGCGAAAGCGTTTTGCTGTGTTTTCTGTCATATCCCAAAACGCTGGGTTTCTTTAGAAGAGTGATTGCATCGCAAGACGGTGACGGTATAGAAAGCAGTGTGAACGCGACCTCACAAGACGTGCAATGCGTGGGTCAAGTGTCACGCATCAATCGGATGCAATCTGCGACGCCAAGTTCATGAGACAGTGTTGCATGTGACGACCGTTGCGCGCCCTCTGTGATCCAAGTGAGGACCCTGCTGCGACAGTGTTACCGAACGATGGCATGATGTGCCTTCGGGACGTGCTCTACGTACAAGGCATCGCCGGAAACAGGCAGGGCGGGAAATCTTTCTGACATGGCCCTTTCCAGGTTGGTGAAAAGGAACATTTCGGATAGTTGCAACAACGCTCTCGCGAAGGGTTTTTTTTTTTTTTTTTCGTCTTGGTGGTGCCGCATCACCGGCACAAACCCACGCGAGAGCCTGTGTTCAAATAGCGATATTTCCAAATCGCATGAAATAAGATTAGTCGAGAAATGAACGATCTTCGAATACTTATCAATACTTACTAATTTTAGCCCAACCGAAATACGAATATTTCGAGGAGTCCGTTTAGTAAACATTAAAGAAAACGAAAGGTTTGTTTAGAATATTGGATTCATGTAATGCCGTTCACAACTCGACGTCCTGTCAACTGAGAAGCAGTTTAAATGTAATCGTAGCTGGTGCCCTGTGACAATGACAAATACAAAACAGAGAGCACGTCACCAGATGCACGTAGAGTATTGCACGTAGAGTATTGCGTTCTTTAAAGAAGTTAACTCTAATGTTACGCGCAGCACACAATATAGCATACTATAAATGGATACAAACGTAGGGAAGTACCGTACAAATAAGAAATTGCTTCGCCTAAATCAAGATGCTAAATTTCTAGGATGCTTAACATGAGGAATCTTTACTTGAATAACTGGAAATTATTGAGCAGAACTTATTTCTTCCATGCGTTCGCTGGGGAACTGGTGCTTGGTGCAACAATCCCGGCTGTCCTGTCGAAGAATTCATTCACGTCAGTCTTTTTTTTTTTCAATGAACTGCCATATTGAAGTGCTGTTATGGCTTATACTCATTAAAAACGAATATTTTATGAATTCCACTTGAACCCGTAATGTGCAGCCGAATTACAATGCACAAATTTAAAGAGAGAGAAAAAAAAAGAAAGAGCACTTTCAATGCAGTCATGCGCAATATATCGAAGCCAGTGCGGTTGATTACTAGATATTGATGCATTCTGTCCCGTCGTTTACAGATTGAGGGACGTTATCACATTTCAAATTTCTAAGCTTGCATCCATAAGTGCGTGGCTTAAGGTCACCAAAATATTTGAAAACTATTTACATGAGCGCCTTAAGCCATGTAGCTAATCACAGTGTGCAGCAACGGGTGGGCCTTTCCGAAGTTTCATTAAAAGCCAATCCATGGTTTGCATCCGCGTAGTCTAAAGAAATCGTGACGTAATCAGAGTTGCTGGAAATCCGATTCCTCGCATTATAGCGTTCACTTGGGCTTTTCTCGTGTTAAAATTTACTTCGTTAGGCACTGTGATATTTTACGGAGACTCACTGGACCAGAAAAGGTTAAATCGCATCGACATATCCGTCATTGAGTGCAGTCAATCAATTGCCTGAGTGTTTGGTCTCCTGAAGGCGACAGTTTGACAAAGATTGCGTCGAGGCTGACTTCTCTCTCTGCGGAGGGCCTGACCTTGGTGGGCTACTCTTCCCAGTGCAAGTCTTTCTCCGTGGTTGGCGCACACGTCAGGCCTGGGCCCGAGGGAAGCAGCAAGCACTGCGTATACCATTCTTTATACAAGTGGCAAGCCAGGCCTCGTGAATCTTTTCTCGACGTGTGTTATATGTAGCCACAGGTGTTTCGGTGACACCGTGACAAATTTTATCGTCGACACTGTGTCCGCGTTCATTCAACATGAGTGCTTCAGCAACTAGCAACAAGTTGTTACTCTCCATTTAATATATGGACTGCATTTCGGAAGAGCAAATGCTCTCGAAGTTCCGTGCGGACACCTGCTGGGCGCGGCCTTCTCTTGCGTGTAAAACAGACGCTTGCCTGCATATAGTTGACTACTCCTGATATCGACAAGTGCAAGTTTCAATCAGCTAGCGCAAGACGGGGGTGATTGGAGGTCGCAGGGAGAGGCCTTCGTCCTGCAGTGAACATAAAATTGGCTGCTGCTGCTGCTGATGATGATGTAGAAAGTGGCAGGGTGGCCGCTTAGAAAGAGCGGTGAAGGTAGTTGAGTAGATAAGCGGGAGAGGGTCAAGCGAGCAGAGTGAAGCTTTTGACTTGCATAATTCGCAGGCGGTTTCTACCCCGTCTAATACACACCGTGCAAAGCTGTGGAAACTGGCAACGCTTCTTGCTAAGCCTTCGTTCGCAACAAGAAATAGTTCAGTGTTTTATGGGAGCAATTATGTAAGGCTGTTCTTTATTCAGGCTGAATAATAAACGAAACAAAAGGTTTTAATCCTTAAACGTGAACAAACTGTGCTATACGGTTGTTAATACGTTCTTTTATATCCTTTTGCTTTTCGTTGTTTTCCTTTTCGGATTGTTTATTAGCAGCCCATTGCGGCAGACTCGCAGGCTGCAGGGTTGCACGAGCATATGTGACCACGAGACTTGACCACGAAACGCGCGGAGTGATACACTTTGGTGACCGAGCTTCTTGCGTAGCTTTCACAACGTTGCTAGGCTAAGTATGAAACGGAGTATGGTTAGTTCATGCCCTTCATGACAAGACGCGCTGCTTGGGGCACTGAGAAATGCGATGCGAGCTCAGTCAATATAGCGGACGCAAATGAAGCGTAGACTAAGCGAAGCGCTAGCTAGCAACTGTTTACGTCCACTAGTTACGTCTGCGCGCGCGTATCAGTGCAAAAAAAAAAAAAAAAAAAAAAAAACCAAATGCACGCATTGCCAAGAAACACAACCTGCCCTGTTTGTAGCCTTACGTGGGTTAGTTGGCATTGTCCTTACAGGCCGACTATCGTGCTATCTAGATTTACCTATTTGTCAAATCAGGAATTTTGTGTATACGAGAATCTGTTCCCCGTCGATCAGTACTTGCTGGATTTCTGACATATTTCCCCGTGCCCGAAAGCGTACACTGTGTGATGTGGCCTGTTCTCAGGGAATGGCCCTGTGTCACGGCTAGCGGTTCCGCATACTTACCTGATTCCGGTCCATCAACGCGATAACCGGGAACGTCGAAGAGTTCCGCTGGGCTGAGGCGAGCCATAGGCAACGTGGCCACCGTAATCGACGCTTTCCCTTTCAAGTGCGGAGCACTTGAGGGTCCCGGGATGTCGTCCCTCGTCGGTGGGTGTCACGCACAACGCAAGGCCTACGTAAGACACAAAATTCTCATAAAATTCCCCTAAAAATTGATAAAATTAAAGCAAATAAGTATGCAATAATATAAAATTATGAAGACATCATGAATTAACGCATTCATTAACCCAAATTAATGAAAACTCGATCGAAAACGCTAATCTGATACCGGAACTAGTCAAGAGAGGACGCTCCGGGACGCTCTTTCCCGTGATGGAATGCGACGGGATCCACCCAGCGAGAACCGTAGGTAACGGCAACTCCCGCCATTAACGCCGAGAATCAAGCACGCTTGGAGCGACAGCGGGTGCTCGTCCGTGAAAGACAACGCTGACGCAGAGTTGATCAAGTGGTGCGCGCCCGAGAAGCTGAAGTTGCTCCCCAGCGCAGGCAAGCTAATCCCAACATCGTGAAAAGAATAGCTAAACACAAGATAAACACAGGATAAAACAAGATAAACACAAGGAAAACACAAGGGAAACACCGGCGAATCACTGCTCCGCATTTCACCGGCTTTCACGTTGAGTGGAAGCTAATTTTTTTTCGTCCCACTGTCCATCGCCGGCCGAAAATGCCGAGCCTAAAACAGGGTTAGCTGAGCATACTGAACAGCTGAATATGCTCAACTGAACAGGGGTAGCTGAATAGCTTCTACAAGCTAGCTGAATATGTGCATTAACGCAACACAGCCCAACGTATCACACATGGTACGCTGATTTTTATAACTCAGAATGCTAATTAAAGCAATGAAAGTATAACGCACAACCATTTGCATAGCGGTTTTCACACACTGGAGTGAAGCTTAAACTCTGGATAGCTCAGTAACATGGTTACAAACTAATTAATTACTCTACTAATTAAGTTTTAACTCAAGTACCATTTCTCTTTGCGCCAATCTACTCCCCCTGACCAGAAATAGAGATGATGAAGTTGTTCTAACATTTCTTGATGTTGGACGGTGTTCGGGCTTCCCAGGGTTAAAAATCAATTCACAAGAAGCATGTGTACAGATAATAGCTGCGTATGTTCGTTTACAGTGGAGGAGGCTTCATCCTTTGTTTGTTATTCCTAGAAATTATGGAAACAGTATAAGCACCACGCAAGATAATGCGAAGCAGGCTAACAATTGTCTCCTGAAACCCACTTGGAGAGGAAGAAAGGAAAGGGAAGGCATAACGCATTACATTCCACCACACTCAGACCACATACAGTTAGCCTAGCCCCGTAGTTGTGAAGAATCCTAGGAGGGCTTTGTAAAGTTAGGCGAACAGACATCTGGGCAAATTGGTTAAGTATCCTCTTAATAACAGCGCCACCCCCCCCCCCCCCAAAAAAAAAAAAATAAATAAAACACAAGAAAAACGCGGAAAGAAAAGAAAACGACAGGACAGGCACTGACAGGCCGTGTTTTCTTTCTTTTTTTCTTTTTGCACTGTTCGTAAGATGAAACGGCTTTGTAAGCCTCGTATCAACTAGCATCCAGATCTTTTGGAAATAACGAATCACTGGGCGTAATTTAAGAGAGTTCAAGGTGTCGGAACGTTTCTCAGGAGCGGAGGAGCGCACAAACTGTGCGCGAAGGGCTGTACACATAGGTAAGCACTGAGGAAAGGTAGATGTTTGTGTGGGAGTATGAAGCAAAATTTTGCTCCTGCGGAGCTGAAACTAAAGTCGCTTGTTCGGAAACTCGCCTGTCGATAGCTCGTTGTTCACGCCTCTCTAAAGATTCCCCGTGAAACAAGTGTAGCGATTTACTAAAGATGTTTAACTTGCAAACGATTAGCCGTAACACCCAGAAGTAACTAGCGCGTCGTTGCTGTGAGTGCGTGTAAAATGCTGCTGGTGAAATTGTAGTCTAGCAGGTCGAGATAATTCTCAGAACTGCCCCAATTATTCTCAGCGCCCCCTTTCTCAAATGGACGAGAAATAAAATTTTAAATAATCTTAGGTGCGAAACGTGTTTTTTTTTTTTTTACTGTAGGTAATAGGTTGGCGGTATGAGACAAATTAATAATATAGTTTTCCACTTTATCTCTGACAGTAATGCTGAGTTAACACTAACCTGGAAATAACGATGCTGTCCAGGGTCGCATAAGAGAGGTCGCATGATATGTTATCTATAGCTAGCTTTTCCTGATTAACGTTCTTTGGAATTTAATCACTAGCTGCAGTAAATGACTATGACAGGAGGTAGGAATTATATGAGTAGTTGGTAATGAGGAAACCGAGTGGTGAGAATACGAGGACGGCCAGCACTATAACAAACAGACAAGGCAGCTCGGGAAAGCAAGCTTCACTTTAAAAGAACCCGTACGTAGGACAACTGCATAAAGGATCGCTATACCATATAACCAAGGAAGTGTAAGCATTGGGTTGAAGATGAATATGCCGAAGACAAAGCTAATGTTCAATAGCCTGGCAAGGGAACAAGAATTCAGGAACGCCAGTCAGTCTCTAGAGTCTGTAAATGAGTACGTTTATCTAGGTCAATTACTCACAGGGGACCCTGATCACGACAAAGAAATTCACACAAGAATAAAATTGCGCTGGAATGCATACGGCAGGCATTGCCAAATCCTAACTGGGAGCTTACCACTGTCGTTGAAAAGAAAAGTGCACAATCATTGCATTTTACCGGTGCTAACTTATGGGGCAGAAACTTGCAGGTTAACAAAGAAGCTTGAGAACAAGTTAAGGACCACACAAAGAGCGATGGAACGAAAAATGTTACTCCTGACGTTAAGAGACAGGAAGAGAGCGGTGTGGATCACAGAGGAAACGGGGATGGCGGATAATCAAGTTGACATTAAGAGAAAAAAATGGAGCTGGGCAGGCCCCGTAATGCGTAGGATGGATAACCGGTGGACCATTAGAGTTACTGAATAGATACCAAGAGAAGGGAAGCGCAATCGAGGACGGTAGAAAACTAGGTGGGGTGATGAAGTTAGGAAATTTGCAGGCGCAAGTTGGATTCAGCTAGCGCAACACAGGGGTAATTGGAGATCGCAGGGAGAGGACCTTCGTCCTGCAGTGGACGTAAATATAAGCTGATGATGATACCCGTGCGTAGGAAGCCTTCATTCAACTCTTATTTTAGTCTTGTTTTAGGGTAGTGGTAGCCTTTGTAAGGGTGTCTGTAGGCCGTAGCAGCCCTCTAGGCCAATCATAACTGACAAGATGGCGGAATTTGATAATGTCCAGAATTACAGTGAACTATAGTAAAGGTTCTAGTGCGCACTCCCAGAATAGTACCGCGAGTAAGTTGTTCCATTGAACTGTTGGTTTTTAATCCTCTGTGAGGCAATGTACTCGTAAACACACACATACGGCTTCCCTTTCTCCACTATGCCGGATTCCCGCAAACTGATTGGCCATGCCCGGGGCCTCTGAGATGAAAGATGCGCCATTGCGATCTCGGTTGCAATAAGGTGCAAACTATTTGACAATGTGTGACAATGATAATGTCTTTCTTGGTATTCTAAAAGCCAAATTCACTTGTCAGTGAATGTTTATTGAATAGTGAATCAATCAATCAATCCTTTGCGAGATGTGGTATGTATTTCATGGCTCATCTCTGCAAGAAATCGAACGGCATCCGTACGGCGTAAGGTGGCGAACGCGGAAGCGGCCGGGCGATCCCTGCTGGAACGAAGGGGTGAGCCACCTTGACCGAGAGTGAAGTGCGCCGGACTGGCCTCTGCTTGCTTGCGGTCCACGCGCGCCATTCTCAGGGTCGCACCAACCACGCGCGCCTTCCGCGAAAAGATCGTTCCAGAAATCCCTGCTCTCTGTGTTTGCCCACGGCGAGCAAATGGCATTCAGTGAAACGATTTCTTAAGACGAGTTGTTTCGCTACGGAGCCGGGATATAAAAGAGTTGCCTGGAACGAACCAGGGTGACGCAACTACACCGGACTGGCGTTTGCACCCAACTAAGGTTTACGGAAGAAACGCGCTATTTAAATACAACCACGTGATCCGCGTCTGGTATCACATTCGAAATAAAACAAGCAATTGATCAGACCGATGAATCGCCGTGATCCCAGTATATGGTTTAATGGGGCAAAGGTTCAATCTTTATATGTTATGGTTCCACAAAGGTTCGGCTAAGTGGAACATGTCTGATAGAATTGTTCCTCTTATTAAGTGTGAACTATGTGGAACGAATGTCCTCGAGCGTGTTTTTTTACTCCGGTGGAGCTTGTTGTCTCCGCTACTACTCTTAATCTAATTCCACAAACGTTTCACTATAGTGATCGTGCAACATATTTACAGAAATGTGCCATTTTCTATAGGGAACCTACGCAGAACGAGATTATGGGTGTACGCGCGATCGACGGGGTTTTACATCGCAAAGCAAACGCGACGGAAAGAGACAATGCTATTTAATGTACATGGCTCTGGATTAACGTTGACCCCTCCGGGTTCCTAAGCATGCGCCCGGCGCGGGGTACACAAATGTCAAGTCGCATGTCAAGACTTTATTTAGGTCCATCAATGAAGGAAGGAGCAGCCACACAAAAGCCGCTTGGCGGGGTAGCTGGCCTCTAAGGTTCGACAGCAATGTACAGCATAACCACGTAGCCGTAACGACTTTATTGAAATTCCCTTCCTCCTCCTCCTCCTCCTCCTCATCCTCATCCTCCTCCTCCTCCTCCTCATCATCATCATCATCATCATCAGCCTATATTTATGTCCACTACAGGGCGAAGGCCTCTCCCTGCGATCTCTAATTGCCTGTCTCGCGCTAGCTGATTCCAACTTGCACCTGCAAATTTCCTAACTTCATCACCCCACCTAGTTTTCTGCCGTCCTCGACTGTGCTTCCATTCTCGGTAACGATTCTGTAACTCTAGTAGTCCACCGGATATCCATCCTACGCATTCCATGGCCACCCAGCTCCATTTTTTTTCTTTTAATGTCCATTAGAATATTGGCTATCCCCGTTTGTTTTCTGATCCACACCGCTCTCTTGCTCTCTTTTAACGTTAGTCCTAACACTTTCCGTTCCATCGCTCTTTGTGCGGTCCTTAACTTGTTCTCGAGCTTCTTTGTTAACCTCCAAGTTTCTGCCCCATATGTTAGCATCGGTAGAATGCAATGGTTGTACACTTTTCTTTTCAACGACAGAGGTAATTTCCCAGTCTGGATTTCGCAATGCCTGCCGTATGCACTCCAACCCAATTTTATTCTTCTGTAGATGTCCTTCTCATGATCGGGGTCCGCTGTAAGTAACTGACCTAGATAAATGTACTCCTTTACATACTCTAGAGGCTGACTGGCGATCCTGAATTCTTGTTCTCTTGCCAGGCTATTCAACATTATCTTTGTCTTCTGTATATTAATCTTCAAGCCCAGTCTTACACCTTCTCGGTTAAGGTCCTCAATCATTTGTTGTAAATCATTTGTAAATCGTCCCCATTGTTGCTGAATATTAGAGTGTCATCTGCAAACCGAAGGTTACTCAGATATTCGCCGTTGATCCTCATTCCCTAGCCTTCCCAGTCTAAGAGCGGGAATACTTCTTCTAAGCATGTAGTGACTACCATTGGAGAGATTGTGTCTCCTGGCCTGACCCCTTTCTTGATGGGTAACTTTCTACTTTTCTTGTGGAGAACTAAGGTTGCTGTGCAATCCATTAGATATTTGCCAAGATATTCACGTATGCCTCCTGTACTCCTTGATTACGCGACGCCTGTATGATTGCTGGTATCTCTACTGAATCAAATTCCTTTTCACAATCTATGAGAGCCATATAGAGAGGTTGATTGTACTCCGCAGATTTCTCGATTACCTGATTGATTATGTGGATGTGATCCATCGTGGAATATCTCTTCCTGAAGCCAGCCTGTTTTCCCTCGGATGCTCACAAAACGAAACTACAAAAAAGCATACATACGGATAAGCACATGCACAGTGACATGCATACGTTACACAAATGGGTGGTAGATCTGTTAAAATTGAAATACCGATTTGCAGGGAAGACATGAAAATAAAACAACTATCTGGACACGCATGCACACATGCATGCACACATGCATGCAAACACGCATGCAAACACGCATGCACACACGCATGCACACACGCATGCACGTACACGCATGCACGTACACGCACGCACACACGCACACATGTACGCACACACGCACGCATATGCGCACACATGTACGCACACACGCACGCATATGCGCACACAACCTGACGCCACAGTGACAATTCACAAATAATCTATACTCACATGCATCACGGCGCTATAATTCTAATTACACATTCGGGGCGTAAGGGCAATCTTGATAGAGCTTGCGTGTTTCACGCCCAAGTGAGGGTGTGACATAACACGGATAACACTCAGAGGCAGGCATACAAAACGAGCGATGCCATCCCGAATTTCAAGCAGGCGATAGCATCGCGTGCAGGGAACCTCCGAAGGTAGGTGGTGTAGTTTTCGGCTGATAAATCTTTCTCTATCTCCCTCGACATGGTCCCCTGAATCTACAACTTCATCTTCCTCTGAGGTTTCCTAGAAAGCGGCGGCTTCCGGTGTTCTTGGTACGCATAGAAATAACATAAAATAAGAAACCCGCGTGGCCGGCAGATCGACGAAGACCGCGACCGTCGGTTATATGCATTCGCATCAGCGGCGTTCCCTCCTTCTACGTCATCTCGGAGTGAGCGATCACCGGCGAGTTGGCGCATGCACTGTTTACCATAATAAGCGGCGGCAAAAGGGTTTTCGACGGGCTTTTCTCTTAACGAAGGTTCGGGCTCGACACGCTGCTGCAACGCATTCAACGCCTTTCACACTGGAAGCCTCCCCTAGCTTGTCGCCATTTCTTGTTGTCTAATTTTGGTTTTGTTTTCCATCGGCAAACCTCTGAAGATACCCCCCCCCCCCCCTCCTTTCTTTTTGTACAAGCACCATTACCCTTCGAGTAGTTACCAATGTGGTCGTCAGGGGGCGTTCTGACGGGAACGTTGACCCGGAACATCGCGATCGCTTTTCGTTAAACGCAATGCTTTTAATTTAAAGCGAATCTCGCGAGACTCCGTTCCTTGAGCAAATTAGGAATGTGATGAGCCCAAGCTCTTATGTTGCGCTTTTGTGCGCTTATAGTGGCGGGAGAGAGGGTGAGCAGGATGGGAAAATGAAGCTATGAATGATACCAGTCGATGGCTGTCAGCGACCAGAGGAGGCTGGCTCTGGAAGAAAGTGTGGACGAGTGGTTACACTCTTCGTCTTTTGATGGATGCAGCCGCTTCTTAAAGCGGGTTCGCTTTTCATGGTGCATTTACTCAACATCGTTTATCCAATCTTTCTCAAACTTCACGGCTGTTGACAGCGTTAGCGTACCTTGTTTATATGTACAAGTTCTTGGGGAGCTCTTCTTCGTTTCTTCCTGTATTTTGATCCTGCATACTATATGCAGGGTGTCCCAGCTATCACGCAGCACGATTAAAAAAAGAGTAACCGAGTTACGCGAAGCGAAACTAGTGCGCATTGTTTCCAGTACAGTGGAGTAGCCGCCTCTAATTTTTTCGTTACTGAGGTTTAATTAGCTCATTGTAATTAATTATCTAACTTGAGAATTACTGCCCTAATTATCAAAGTGTCAATGAGAAAATTGTAGAGCAACATGAAAAACTCCCGATACAACTTTCTGTTGCTCAACACGTACTACATAAAAGTGTTTTTCCGAGCGCGAAAGAAGCCCGCGAATACACGCAAAGTACCTCGAGTGACTGTCGCTCGAGGTACTTTGCGGTACTTTGAGGTACTAATCATTCCAGCGTAGAATTTCACTTTTCTGTCGTCGTAATGGGGAGCCCGCGTTTACGGGGGTATATGAGCCATTGCTTAAGGGGGTATGAGCCATTGCTTAAGGGGGTATGAGCCATTGCTTATGGGGGTATGAGCCATTCATTGTCTTACCGTGACGGACAGATTTAATTTTGACGCAATTTAATTTTGAAGAATCGCATGCGGCAGTGTGACAACGGCGTACTGCGGGCATACCGTCACTGACGTCGTTTTTCCGTCGCAGCCGAACGTGTGCGTAACCTCATTAAGAAACACGAAGACGTAACCAATAATTGAGAAAGACTGAATATACCGCCGGGATTAACCCAGTGATAAACACCGGGCCGCATGTTTCAGCTTCGCTGGTTAACTACCTGTACGGAGTGCTTGGGCGGTGATTTTGATGAGTTTTGGGGGCTGACAACTTTTCATTCATTCGAAAGAATAGTGCAAGTTTACAATATGTCAAGCATGCGACACACCACTGCAAGCTCATTTTGCTCCAAAGTTCATGTGTCGCTATAGGAGCTTCTACTCGTAAGCACAACGAACGGTTAGCTGACAAATTGTCCGCAGCCGTGTTTAATAATGAAATATTGTTTCAGACGCTCGCTCTCGAGGGTCGCCCTTTCCTTTGCCATCACGCTTGCATAAGCTAGCCGGAATGCCTGCAAGGTTTCAATAAATAAAAGAAATAAAAAGAGAGGAACTGGCAGCGAATGTCTTTATTTTCCGTTATATCACCCTCGCACAAACTCTCGCCCCACAACATTTAAGTGAACGGCTTTCTTTTCCCACCGAAATCTTCATTTTTCTCCCTCCAGGAAGTACTGAGAACCGCTGTCAACCCTTTCGTTATCCATCATTATTTGAATGATAAATGTGCTCTGTGCTTCCCTCTCAGTTTCCTTGTGGGAGTGGCATCACCAGTGAATGCCACCGGCTAATCGGATCTTAAACAACCACTCCTTTTTTTTTCCTTGAAGTCTCTGCTGTAGACTGTGTGAGCCTGATAAGGTCTCTTGGTTCCGCACTCCAGTAGAGTTAATGATGACGACTTTATCATCGTCACATTTCTTTGCACTCTCAGACGTTGTCGGTTTTAATAGCGGCGAAACTTTTCACGCGTGCAAATGCCGTTGCTTTCATGAAAAAAGCAAAAAAAAAAAAAATGCCGTACTGGCCAATGACCTTCCATGTCGTCAGTCTTCACTGCTACTTCGCACGTCATTTGCTCTTATCTTTCTTTAATATTTTCTGCGGTGTAACAGTTCTTTACTCTGTCAACGGTAAACATTGATTGCTGGAGTAGAAAATCCGTCTATTTCGGGGTCATTAAACAAATCTGTCTTCGTTGCTGTTGAGTGGAGCTCAGTGCCGCATTAAACTTACTTCTGACTTTATCTTACTTGAGCCTTACTATACCTATGAAAGGATTGGATGAAAATGAGAGCGATCACCGGAGAAAAACCGATGAATAAGTCGTCACTCCTTACATGCCGAAACAGCTGCACGCAATAATTATGAAGCAAGCAGGAACATCACTTCCGCTATAATGACGCTGCTGAATCATCTAGTTGTTTCTTGCATGCGGAAGTCTGAACACGGAGGAAAGCTTTCTGAAGAGAGTAAGAGAAGGTTATTTTTAGAAGCTGCCTGTGGGGAACGCTCGTTCTTTTTATTTAAAGGTTATTGTTGATATTATTATGCTTATTTTATTTGTTTTCGGCTTCTCCTCGACTGAAACATCTCAACCGTGTTTTAGGAGGAGCAGCCATATAGGATCAGTTCTTTCGCCCTTGGCAGCGCGAAGCGCTTCATCACCCTAGCCCCCAACTCCTCTGTTATAGCTTTACGGTTGAAGAGTCACCAGCAGCATGCTTAATAGGGCCTAGCTTAATCAATCTTATGCATCCGGGCACTTTGCACAGTGCATGCTTGTCTGGATATTGTCCGCAGTAGCTACAGGAGGGGGTTTCACGTTTGCGGTTCATGTTGTGCTGTGGTGGGTAGCGGGTCTGGGGCTATTCGAATAATGGTTGTCTTGACTGCCACTTGCGAAGTGGTGGGCTATTTAAGCGTGTTATGCCATTCAATTTATTTTGTAGGCGTACACTCTTAAAATGTTTTCACCCTTTGGGGCTTATCTTGTCCCACAACGATAATCGTCGTCTATCTTGCCCGCATTTCCTTCCGTTAACGCTGCGAGCCCGGTACTTCTAGGTCACAAACGGCATGCACGTTATCAGCGCGACGTAGCATTCTCGACAGGAAAGTAGTGAGCGCAGAGTTATCAAAAAAGGAAACACGAGCAAGGTAGAGACGATTATCGTCATGGAACCATATACACCCCAAAGGGTGCAAAGTATTTTATTGCGATAGCAATTATATGGACACTTCAACCGGATTTCTGCCGTCGCCGTCGCCGTCGCCGTGAGGTTCTCTATAGATAAAATCTTCGCCGCGCGCCGTATGCCCGAGCGGAAGCGTGCGGGGACGCGCGCTATAACGGAGAGCGAACGCACTCAATCTCCCACGCGCAAGCAAGGAAGCGGGAAGCCAGCGCCGGAGGGAGCGGAGGGGGGGGGGGGCGCACTTCTACTCTGCCAACAACCGCGCTCGTCGCTCCGCCCGCACCGTCTCTTATCTCCCCGCGGCTCTGACCTTTATGCGCCGTGCATTCGCCGCTCAGTTTCCGTTGAAGCGATAGACCGCACGTACCTTCGCCGCTGCGGCGTATGCGCTTGCTGCCAGCGTTTTGACAGTCGTTGTCTGCAGTCCTTCAGTGTGATCTATTCATGTTTGTTTCAGTCGGGCTACATTTTCCGATGCACGCTACACATGCAATGCTGCCCGGATCGGCAGTGCAGCGCTACAGGTGTGTCCCTTCGCACGCGCTGCCCACGGGAAGCGCTTCTCATCAACACCACCGTTTCACACGCGCCTTCTCGTGGTCATCGAGTCTCTCTTCATGTCGGTCTACTTACGCCGCAGCACACCTGCTTACTTAATCAGCTCATGTTTACTACAATTCATATTGCTACCAAAGCCGCTCACCTTACTTCGTATGACATTGCTGTGTTGCTATCGCATTCAAATTGCTTCGCCCTTAGGGCGAAACTGTGACATTTTTTTTAGAGTTTACAAAGTTTACAAGGTACAATCGTTCCAAAGCTGGTTCTGCTTGAGGTCCTTCGGTACCTTAACTGAACAAGTAACTTAACGCAATAAAAAGACACAGACACAAGAAGGTTAACAAAGACAAGCGCTACTCACAACTCTTTAATGGAAAGGAAGGATTCTACATATACATCCTCTTATCGCGCATGCTGCATACCGAACAATAAAAACGAGCACATGTACAGTAGATCAAAGGCGGTTGCGCAAGACGTCAAATTCAGAATCAAGTAATGAGATAGAGGCTCACTTATACACCGATCTCTGTTCTTCTTGATAAAGAAGGCCTCCAGCGCAATTCTAGAAGACTTCAGTACAGTCCTTCAGTACAGCTGTCTGCGTATACAGCTGGGTGGCTGCTCTCTTCTCGCTGCAAGCGAAGCAACCGTGCGCCATGCGCACTTCTTTCGTCGCCCAAATTGCAAAGCGTCGAGAAATGGCAAAGGAAATGGTCCGCCTAACAAAATCTTCGGACGTGATCAGGTTGAAAGCGAGAGAGAGAGAGCAGTGTTTGCTCACCCTTGGAATTGAAACTGCTCCATTATACATGCGTCCCGAGTCCCTCCACGTTCAACTGCCGCCTTTCGGGGCCGCGCCCATTGCCTGACGCGAGCACTGGCGGGTCATGACGTAACCGGTCCCCTTCGCGAAAGGGAAGACTGACTCGCGGCGCGTGCCGCGAGCCGATATGACTGCTCGCGCCCCCCTTTTATTTGGCCGTCGACGGACGCGCGCGTCAGCTTCGAAGCAGGCACTCACGCTTACACGGAAGCGCCGGCCTGCACCTGATTGAGTGCTGACTACGAGCAGAGCGGCGCTACACAGAATGGCTTGGCTCTTAGGGTTCGATGTCCTGGCCCAGCTCGCTTATACTATACCACTACACGTAAGAAGTCAATGACATTGGGATAGTTGGTGAGGCTCCAATTATACCCCAGTCACACGGGTACGCTCAAAGTCCTTTGAAACAAGGATCCCTTACTTCAAGGGAAGTCGCGCGTAATCGCATGGACGCATAAAAGGAGGCCTAGTTGAAGGAAGCTTTGAGTCAAGGGAGTTCGCGTTTGTCCTTTGAAATCTCAAGGGAATACTTTTCAGCCTAGAGGGCGTCCGATGCAATAAAAAAAAAGTGTAAATACGGGTGTTCAGTGCTTACCTGTTAAAACCAAGTTTAGCAAGTGTAGCATTGACACATATCCCTTCAACTAATGTTCCTTTGAAAGCTCCATGCTCCTTAACTTCAAAGGACCTTTGGTATGCCCGTGTGACGGGGTATTACGCTAACGAAGTAGCGGTGGGAGACTATGTACAAAAATTACGCGGTGTCTGTGTTAACGCTATTCTCGAAGTTGAAGAAACTCTAGGGAGGTCTAGCCTATTTGCCTGGGGACCGCTGAGACAGTATGCTAATGCATTGTTACACGAACTACAGTGAGTGTGCGCACTACACACTGTGGCTTTTTACTGAGAAATACGTTTTGTATGTTCACTCCTGCATGAAGTTATATCAAGTATGAATGAATGAATGAATCTGCAGCCTAATTGAAGAGAAAGCATCTAGAAGCTGTGGTGAAGCAAAATAGCCCGACAAGATTAACCACAAGTTTCAGTTTATTTCTTGCATTGTCGGGGTGGTTTATTTACTCTCTTTCACGTGTAGCAATGTTTATATTGGCCAGAGTGGGCGCTGCATCAACGAAAGGCTAAAAGAGGATGCGCGGAATGTGAAAACAAAAGAGAAATAGTCTAATCTTGCCCAGCATTGTGTCAAATGCGGTTGTGATGCGGGGTTTCGAGAACCTTGGATGTTGTCAAAAAAATAATAATAATAAATAAAGGTACTTGCGAAGTTATTGAGACTTTTCATAATAAAAGACCGAGGAATAAATTCTCTAACAGGCCCTCGTCCAGCATACACGAAAATAATTTATGTACCTTAAATGAAGCCGGTTCAATTGAATTGCGCAGTTATGATGTTCTATGGGTGCAGTTATTGTATCCTTTTAGTTTTGCCGGCGGGCTTATCTTGTCTCGGGTTTTATGAATGCTGTTACTTTTACTTGTGGATTGCGCACAAGTCGGCGCGCACCTGACGAGTTTTCACGTATATATATATTCTTTGATTTTTGCAATTAAACTTAGTTGCGAGTTCAGCGAAGTGGCGTCCTCTTTTCTCGGTCCTGGTGTTTGTGCGCTGGTTTCCATAATACGACGTTCTGTGCATCTGTGCATTGCAAGCAAATTGTTTTGCTGAGCTGTATATGATGGCCTCTCCAAAAAAAAAAAAAAACTATTACCTCGTTGATGTTTCCCTGTTGTATTCGCTCTCAATCATATTTGCACGATTTCTCCTTCATAAGCGTGAGCTTGCCTCCAAGCATGTCCTTTTCGAGTTTCGCGTCGATGGTCCGGGCTATATGGCCAGACACTTCAGTTTTTTACTAATGTTGTGACGCTTCGCTCACGAGAGTTCTTGGCTGCAGTAGGTGACTCTCCGCTGTCGGTTTAGAACTGTATATGTGGCTTGTATCGTGTGTACGTCAGCGACCAACTCTTGAATAAAGTCACTGCGAACATCATTTTATGGTAACTTATGCTCGGAGACGCGTGAAGATGCTTTCTTGTAATAACTAACATTAAAACTCTTTAATTTTTTAATTCCGCACATTAGCGAAGCCACTGTTGGCGTGAATTTCGCGAAAGACTTACTTAGGTACGATGAAATTACCCAAGACGTTCACGCCTATTCAGTATTAGGTTGGAGTGAGATGGTTGTTGCGCTTATCGTTTCGGGAAGGGGCTGCACTCAATCCTGTCAAGTGGTATAACCAATATACGAGATGGTGGTGAGCCTAAAGTTGCATTTCTGGACATTTGTTCTCAACCTGCATGCCGTCGTGAAGTCTGTCCAGCACAGACTCTACGTTCATAAGATGATGTTTTCTTGTGCGAACAACTAGTATGACGTCGAATTACGGATCAGTGGTATGGCCTTTCATCTGCGACTGCCATGTTCAGGGCGCACTAAAATGTATTCTCAGCTGTTACCTGCACGAAATGCATTCGGTTGAAACGTATACAGACGCTGTTTTTTAGTTACCTTGATCAGTAAGACTGAATTTCGGAGAGCGTCATCGCAAATATGCCAGTCAAGAGAATAATGGATTTCGCACTGTGCTTCATCAAATCGTAAAATGACGATGCATTAAGTTCCCCGTGCCTAAATCAGAATTTTCAGGTATCAAAGCAGCGTAGCATGTGTGATACGTTGGGCATTACTGCTCAGCGACGCTGCAGGCATTAGCTGCGCAGCTACCATAAATGAGCAGCCGTTTATGACCGCAACCGGCTCACTGGGAGCCTTATAAACACGGAACTTGCAAGACGCGCCGCGTCCTCTCTGCATTCGCCGCGCATCCAGCGCGATCGAACGCCCTTGGTCGACGACCTTGACAAGCCTCCGGTGGGTCCCAGACGGCGCGTCTCTGGCAATCTCGCCGTATAAACGTCCTGCCGGTATGAATCAGAGGCGCCTGGGCAGTAAGTGCTGTGTGCCCATTGCGGCCGGATAGATGCGGGGTGTGTCCGGTCGAAGGGGGATGGGACACCAACAGTTAGAAGTGTTCTGTTGGCTCGAATTTGTTCGAACCCCTTTAGTCGCAGTTTACGCGACTTATTTTTGCCATTTCTGTGCAGTTGCGGCAAGGAATAGTCCACAAAAACTAATCATAGGGTAAATAAACGTTCCGCTTACCTCTAGTACCTTCATTTTACTTCTGAGGGAAATCTATCGCTACCGAAGATCGCTTTAGAGAAGGCACTATACAGTGTTTGACGGGAGGTGTGACGTGCGACGTTTCTGTAGCAATTGCGAAATATATATTTTTTTCTAGTAAAGCTTGCGACCAATAATAAACTTGTGCAGGTAATTCGCGCTAGTGATTCAATTATTTTTAATGAAGAAATGTATCATTACAGATTGCACAATAATTACATACTTAATCACTCTGTAATTATGATCACTCATCATAAAATGCAGAAATATTCATTCTACCACCTTGACTTGCTCTTAATGGAGTCTGCAGCACCTTGGCATGCAATTATGTAAATTTCATACATTCATTGACAGTCGATCATAATTCGGGACTGAAGGGGCTAACATAGCCACCCCGACAGGATGGGGTGGCTATTTATGTCACATTCGACTTCCACCACCTGACGATGCCACGTTGCCGAGTCATTCTTCTTGTTTTGGACTCCGCTGAGCTAATCGGCACGCCTAGCAGCACACCATCCGATCAAATAGCCGTGGGCTAAGGTAAACATAGACTATGTCCTGTAGGTTCAACGTTTCGTTCGCGGTTGGTCAACCGCTGTCAGTTGTCGTTGCCGCTCGATCGAGGGCGCGCTGTTACTTTCTTATGTCAAGGTATTCATCCAGCAAGGATTGTAGGGAACGCCCACGTACCAGAAGCACTGTTGTTCAAAGCTGATGACAACATTACCGGGAAGCAGATAAGAAAGATAAGGTCGAGATAGGTCGGGATAAGAAAGAGACGTTTAGATTATTGGTGAAAAAAAAAAAAAGCATGGAAGAGATTGATAGAGCCGCAGTCATTACAGGTATCCATAACTGTACAATCGAGAGATAGCGGTTTTAATGAAGAAATAAAAGAGTAAGAAGAGACAGTGAAAATGCTAGACTACAACAGACTCATATAGTTAAGCCTGATTAGCTCGAGCAGGCTAGGTGACTACTTTTCGCCGCTCCATTTCGAAGGGGATGCCACAAGAAAGCATCGTCATCATGCGGGAGCGACTGGTTCTCCCACATTCAACTTCATTTTCGAGAGTCTTTGTACACCGCTGTTAAGTACGATAGCTCTGACTGGGCGCAAGCAGAGTAAACGTGCTCCGCATATAGGGGAGCACGAAAACGCACTAACATGGAGTTGAATGCGGAAGAAGCGGTTGCTCACTGATAAGGGTGGGAATTACGTCCCGGATGATTTCACCCGATGCTGCGAGCGACTGTTCGCTCAAAAACGTACGGAAATTCTGCTCCGCGCAAGCCCGAAACGTGGACAAACGAGAAGGAAAATTGTCAACCACCCGACTGTGGCACGAAGCTACACAGGAAACCCATACGGGTTTCTACAGAGACTGGTTTCTATAGACCAAAGGAAACCCATAGGGGTTTCCACGAAAACTGTTTTCTATAGAACAACGCATAGAAAGAGAGAGAGAGAGAGAGAGTTAACTCCCCGATGCATCGATTACAGCAAATATTAAGGACGCACCACCCTGATTGAGGCTGATTCTCTCAGCTGGCCCACCCAGACGTGACTCAACACTTTTTCTTCATCCCGCGCGACGCGTGTAAACAAACGTGAATTCACGTTTCCGCGGACCATCGCGAATGGCTCGCGGTGCGATGTCTGTGAAATGTGACGACACTTGTATTCGTCACCCATGCGTCCTCTTGCGTTTGGGGTTGTCCATTTTGCGAGTGTCGGCGCTTCTCTGTGAGGAGTCTCTGCATCGCAGTCGAAACAGGCGCAAGAAAAAAAAAAAAAGAAATATCTGCTGTCATTGTCGGTAGACGGGATGGCTGACCGGCACCGCAGTGGCCACCTCGCGGGTCATTAGCGCGGAAAGTATGAAAGACACACCGCTTCGCTCGCCGACGTCCCCACCGGCCGGTTGTTACACTGTATAGCACTCGTTCCCTAAGTCTGTCGTCGCCCATGACGTCCTCTTTTCTTTTTGATTCCATTCGACTACATTTTTTTTTATCATTCGCCTTGGTTGCTACCTTGTCATCTGTTTTGCGAACTGATTAGCCATACCGGACGGCTAGTTTATATTAGCAAGCTCATTTTTCCCGAGTTCGTACACAGCTAACCAAGTTTAGTTCTACCTCCATTCATCTTGACTATAGTGGGCCAAGACAGATGGATGGACACTGGACAGGCCGGCAGACAGCATGAAGTGACTGCCTAGATAGCAGTATTTCAAGTTCAAGTTGATCCAACACCTAGGAGGAAACCGCTTTTATCCAGGAGTTTATCCAGCGATTAGAAAAGAACACAAAAAGCTATGGCTACGGCAGGTAAATCTTAAGCGTCGTTGACGGTAGGCTCAAGGTAACGCCTCATCTCTTAAATTTTCTGGTAGTCTTTAAACCATACCAGACAACACCACAGCTTTTTTGTCGACACCTCTTCATTTATCTCTATTACGTTATCAAGAATACCACCCCCCCCCCTTTTTTTTTTTTTTTAGTTTCAAGTACACAAACTCTAATGCAGTGTGCAGAATCCGTTAAGGAATGAGTTAAAATGAGTTAATGTGCGGGTGACTGGGTGGATGCGTGAGTGAGGGAGTAGCAGAGGGTGAGTGAGTGAGAAGGCGAGTGATCAGACGGGGTCATTGAGTGAACGAATGGATATTCCTCGTTGGGTGATAACCTGGGGACGTATTCTGCAACGATCACTTTCGGCGATAGTATCAGCGTCAGGCGCGCGCTGATTGGCTAGTTGAGCAAAATCGGATGCGCCGATAGGCTGGTTGAGCACCACGTCACGCGATGGTGATTGTATCGCTGAGGCGATCGTCGCAGAATAGTCCCCCAGCATACACAAAGCCGGCTGGTAAAATAGCCAGAGCGAGAGCGAACCGTAATGAAGCGTTTACATAGCTATATGCAGAGTTGACGAACGCGAACGTCACTCTGGTCATTTCTCTATTATTTCTAAAATCTCCCCACGTGCAGGGTCAGACACGTGGCGTACAACCCCCTATCCAGCGCGGTCTCTGATCGCACAAGTCACCATGCCGGCCCCATGGACCGGGGCAAAGCATTAGGCAAACCGGCGGGGCACAAACAACGTTATCTATCGAACCAAGAGCTTCTTTTATTCTTGGTGACAAGCTTCCCCGCCTTGCACCATTGCTAAACCTGTGCTGCTTGGCTAAATGCATTATTCGCACGAGTGTCGAAAACGCTGCGCATTTGTTTATTTGTACATTTTTTTTCGCGTGACTTGTTTCTAAACGTACGGGCAGCCTCCCTGGTATGTTTCTGAAGAAAGAGACGCAAATTCCGTCGACTTCACCGTCGTTTCCACAATCTCCCCCGTGCGAAGCATTTAGTTTGTTTTTGCAGCGGTCGTTTATACAGACCTTGCAATTGGCGCCGCCGTGCCGTTCCCACAGTTGAGAAGTCACTTGTCTTAGCTAGTCAAAACACGGCACAAGCGCCAAGTGTATTTATCGGCACATTATTTGCAATAACCTAAGCACGAGGTCTTGGGTTCGAATCTCGGCCGCGGCGGTAACAACTTGTGCATGGAATACGAAAAAAAAATATAGAAAAAGACGCTCGGCATGCGTAGGTTTGTGTGCACACTAAAAAAACCCCAGGTGGTTGAAATTATTGCAGAGCACTTAGGGCACGTACAGTGGACATATACCACAATTATAGTCCTCAAGCTAAGTTGCTAGAAAAGGCGGACATTAAATTCCTGAGAAATTAGCAAAATATCGCTAATTTGGTGTAACTGGTTGCAAATGAGATAAATATTGCATGCACTGTCAGTGTGATGTTTTATGACATCTGTTTGTGGGCTGCCATTCTCCAAATTCTGAGTAATAATTTTAATAATTTTAATGAGTAATAATAATTCGGAGTAACTTTAGTGGTAGAACAGTGGACAATATAACCCGCACATACCGCATGTCATATAGCATGGCATGGCATATAGTATACACATACCTAAATATATGCGGAGCCTCACGGCGACGGCGAAAATTCGCTAGGAGTGCCCATATAGTAATTGCTATCGCAATAAAAAAAAAAGGCAACTCGAAAGCAGCATGGTACAATAAGATTGAAAAATTTATCAGCAATGTATTGGACCCTCGTAAGCAAACAGAAAGGGGATAACAATGACATTAGTTAGCCCTCAAAAAGAAAGTATAAATAGCATTAAATTTAACGAGCCAAAAGCAAGAACCACTCTAAGCAAACAACTAGGAAACGCAACTGGGGACACTTAACACCCGAAGTGTGCCGTTAGTAACTCATTAAATATTGAAGGATTGCGTTAAGTGACGATTAATTAAGGTAGCATACATTACATTCTGCTTTGTGATATTGGGCAAGGATGAACTGTTAAAGGCATTGAAAGTAATGGAGATGCTGGATGCTCAGGAAATTGAAAAGGCGCCGAGAACTGCGCACCGGTAGGCTAAAAAGAGTAACATGTAAATTTTGAAAATCATAATGCGTCCTGCGTAATATACAGAGTTGCCCAATTTTGCGTCTGGATCATAAACTATAGGGAGTATTTGATGATAGTAACACTGCGGCGGTTATCCCAATTAGAAGAGATAAATGGGATGGGCGATTTTGTATTTTTGATTTGAGTGGTAATACGGTAACTCCGGTGAAGATTCCAACTCGCTGCTGCGTATTCGTGCTCCGAGACTCAGAAGACTCACGTGGTCAAAAGGCTCAGAGGGCAAAATGCGAAAACACCCGTGTACTTAGATTTAGGTGCACGTTAAAGAACCCCAGGTGGTCGAAATTTCCGGAGTCCCCCACTACGGCGGCCTCATAATCAGATCGTGGTTTCGGCACGCAAAACACCATAATTTAAGACTCACGTGGTCAGAAGACTCGGAAGACTCACAAATGCACATACACAAATACCCAAGAAAGTGGACGAGAGGGAGACCATATGGCGCGGTATAGCTCAATTGCTAAAGCATCGTACGCGCAATGCAAAATATGCGGGTGCGGCTCCCACGGTCGGCCAGTTGGCTTTTTGTCCAAATTCGTTATCCTTTTTTACAGCGAATCTGCGTATGCCTTGGAACACTCGTGCTCCGACCACATAAGTGCTCTGGCGGAAATAAACCTATCGAAAACCTGTCGATAACTCGCGTCTCGTACACTTGATATATACATATATATACCAAAATTGGCATGGAAGGGTACGAATGCATGACTAACATGACTGATAGGTCACGACATCAATAACATCGCATGCTCGTCAGTTATGTCACGATGAACGATAATAAAATCCCGTGTGGCGCATACCCGCATCGGTTATGCGGGTATGAGCCAGGGACAAGAAAGAAAGAAAGAAAGAAAGAAAGAAAGGAAGAAAGAAAGAAAGGAAGGAAGAAAAAAGAAAGAAAGAAGAAAGAAAGAGAAAAGAAAGGAAAAAAGAAAGAAAGAGAAAAGAAAGAAAGAGAAAAGGAAGAAAGAGAAAAGAAAGAAAGAAAAAAGAAAGGAAAAAGAAAGAAAGAAAAAAGGAAGAAAGAAAAAAGAAAGAAATCAGGTGTGGCTCATACCGGGGCCGCACATTTCGGCTTCGCTGGTTTACCATCTGTACGGGGTGCATGGGCGGTGAAAGTTTTTGTTAAATTGTTTATGCAGTTTAATTAGACATAAGAATTAAATTCTATTATGCGTTCACAGGTTTCTTTGTCTGTTTACTTCGTATGGTAGCAAAACTTCGCCGGCCCTTCCACTCCGTGAAGATGGTTAAACTGCCAAGCTGAAACGTGCGGCCCCGAGGTCATTATCACTGGGTGAATCCCGAAGGTTCTTAAAAGCATTTCTCAATGGTGAGGTTACGCAAACGCTTGGCTGCGAAGGAGAGAACGACGTCACTGACGGTATGCCTGCAGTCCGCCGCTGTCGCTTGCGTTCAATGTCTCGAGTTTGCTCGGCGGCGTGGTTAGCAACAACCACCCGCCATTGCCGCTTGCGATTCTTCGAAATTAAATTGCTTCAAAATTAAATTTTTCCGTTACACAAGACAATGAATGGCTCATACGCACTTAAGAAATGGCTCATATACCCCCGTAAACGCGGCCTCACCATTACGACGACAGAAGAGAAGTGAAATTCTACGCCGGAATGATGAGCGGCAACGCAGCCAGCTGTGGAAGAAGACGACGACGACGAGCGCTGGAGCAGGGGCACGAGCGCGTGCCGAGCACGAGCACAATCGCAACTCGAGGGGCGCCAACGAGCCAGCTACAGAAGAAGACGACGACGCTCGAGCCAATGCTGATGATAATAGTTTTCTGTACACAGGCGATTTCGCCTAGCCATATACGATTTCGCCTAGGCATATAAAGCTTCGCTTTAATAATATACAAAGAAAAAAAAAAACGTGCATCGAGCCCCTCGGTTTCCCTAATTGTTCTTCGAACAGACCGTGTCGGATATATCCTGTTTATTTAACACCATGGACAACAATGACAACGCTGATATTTTCATAAATGATACCTGTGTTTTTAAAATACCATTGCATTATTCTTTAAGTTATATTCATTTCGTTCACGATCTCTTTTTGTCTTTTTCTTTTCCTTTAATGTGCACCAAATTAATAGGCTTACTGAATACTAATTTGAGGTACATAAATAAGCAATTAAAGCAAATCATCTGGTTAGCCTCCTTGCCTTTGCCTTGCTTTTATCTCTCTTTCTCCCTGTCTCAATCTTTTTTTTCTTTTTTTTAAGGAAAAGTGATGTTTTCCGAAAGTGATCTCGACATTGCTACACTCCTCCCTTACAGAAACTATTATGAACCTTCTATTCTGTTTCTGTTGACTTTATGTTGATTTCGATAGAAAGCCTGTTGAGATTATGTTGAATAGTGTGCATTATTTTTGCAGGGGCTGGTTCTGCGAGAGTGGAGCGGGTAACTGTAGGCGCGAACTTTCTTCGGTGGGAGCCGAATTAGGCTCGAGTTAACGAACCGGTGTACATAGCATAACGCACAAGAGTCAAGAGAAACCGGACTGTCGGCAGGTCCGTGGCTTTCCGCACCTCATTCGAGCGTGTACGAATGCCTCTCGCTCGTTCAGACCAAGCGTGCGGCTGCGGCGGCGTCTTCGCCGTCCCATCACGCACCGTTGGGCCCAGCCAGGACGAATGCGCAAGTCATGCGCGGCGGACGAGATGGGGCGAGGAGCGAAGGTCGGCCGCCCGAACGAAAATGACCTCTCCCATGAAAGGAGGGCATTATAGGCTTTCTTTCTTTTGTTCTTTCTTTCTTTCAAAAGACAGGCTATTGCTGCGCCGGTATCGAGTCGGGTGGGAACTGACCTGTGAGCCCAGGCGTTGACCACGCGCTCTTTCTTCGTTCATTCAGTTTGTTTACGGATACGCGAATCCGCGCGCGGCTGAACACAAAGCCGTGTGGAAGAGGTGCGGCTATAGCATGGATGAGTCTGCACCGCAAAGTGTGTGACCAGAGGTGTGCGCAGGGTTATTCAAGCGATTTGTTAATTTTTTTTTTTGATATCCGATTACATTTGCAAAGCTGAATGAGTTTTTCTTTCTTTCTCATTCTGCACGTTACCGGTTTTTTTTTTCTTCTTTTTTTTCAATGTTTGCTTCAGAACTATTTGAGTGTTTCAGCATGATTGTACACCCACCTATGTAATGCTTCCCTGATCTGCTTAACCTGACCTAACATAACATAACCTGTCTTAAACTATCGTAACTTATCATAACCTTATCCTAGTCGTTGCCGATGTTGTCTAAAGATGCGCAGCATTTTTTCCCCCTGATACCCTGCTACGGTCGAGTCGAAAATGTTGTTCGCATACGCAAAACCGGCGGCAAATAACTATATTCGACAATTGACAAGCAACTCTTACGCACGAAATGTTTTGTAAATGTGGCTCCAGGTCTACGTTACAGCTGGCCACGTGGAAATCGATCACGCAGGTGTCAGTATCGGTGCTTGCACACTTTGAGGTCAATGAAACAGAAGATTAAGGGAGTATCGAATGCAGCTGTATGTCGCTCGAAACGCTGGTAGGGGAAACTATCGATATTTCACGCCTTGTCACCAGCATCCGCTTGCATTTCCCTGAGCTCGGCGAGGTGTCAAACGCGGTCACCAATTGAAATGACCCCGGTTCTTGTTGTTCTCGCGTACTATCCTGGAAAAGGACGAGAAAATAAAAATCTCGTATTTGCCCTCTATAGGCGTTGATAGGCTAAGTTAGATAAGTGTGTAAGCGTGTGCAGATGAGCAGGTTGCAATTTAAGCCCGCTTTGGGCTATCTACGGAGTACGCCACACAGACCAAACGTATCACCAACTTTCCTACAGTTCTTTTTTTTATCTCTCTAACCTCTTTGTTATCGGCGTACTCACTGTATGCCACGTTTTCAGAGGTAGCGGACACAGGGTAATGCTCGGCGCGTTGATTATATATGGGCGCGGTGACAGTCTTCAAGGTCCTTTTAGTTTTTTTGGCTAATAATTGTAATTGATGGGATCCACGTTCCAAAGCAACGCGCATAATCTATGAGACGCACCGCACAGTCTAGCGATGCTAATTAATTTCTGCCACCCCTGGTCTATTTACCCTGCGCCTAAGTTTAAAGGGCACGGTCGTCTTTGTATTCCGCCCTCATCGATATGCGACGCGAGATGTACCCTGAAATGTTGGCCTCGGCATCAGGTCGTCGTTGTCTCTGAGCGCTTTGGATAGCCGTGGCAACAAGCATGCGGTCTCGCAAAGTGCGTACTTGAAGATACAGGGCGATGGCGAGCAACGCACTGCTCGCTACGTTTGCGCGGGTCCCCTTTGAGCACAGTGCTGTCTCTATCGGCCTGATCCGGAAATGAAAAAAGAGCCCCCTTACTCCCAGATAGAATTGGTGGGAAACACGTGCTCAGAAATCGTGTCGACAGGATCAGGAATTCCTCCGAGCGGCACATACAGCGTCATATCACATCAGGCGGCTCCATTACTTTCGAGTGCCGCGACTCATATACTTCTGCTCGAAATGGCCTGCGAGTTTCTTCGATATTGAAAAGGCCACCGAGCCCTCTCTGGTAGGACCTGCAGGTGGCATGGCCGTCATCTCTCTCTCTCTCTCTCTCTCTTTTTTTTGCCCTCGGATGAGTTCTGGTATCATACGCCCGGAAGGGTTGCCGAAATCCACGCCGGCCCAAAACAAAAGCGTATCGACATTGCTTCGCGGGGCAACAAACTCTCAAACTTGAGCGGAATGCATGTTAAGTGGCCGCTCGGAAGTAAGGGTAGGGATTCGCGGAGGTCGCCGGTGCATTGACTCGAGCGGCTTCTCCGATACCAAGGCGTAGTCGGAAAGTTACTCACACACAAACGGCGTACGCAGAAAGCTGCGGATCGGATTGAAATGGTATGAAAAAAAAAGGGGGCGGTTTGTTTTTAAGACTCCGTTTCCTCTTCGATTCTTATCGGCCGCGCGAGGGCGACGCATTTGCGATCCTCTTGGCGTGCATATATACGGGCTGCGTGTAACGCGAGAGCGTCACCTCGCTTATCCGTTACTTTTTTTTTCTTTTTTTTGAGGGGGGGGGGGGGGGCGACGATTGAAACTGGCCTGTTGCCTGGTCACTGCATCAGACACACGCGCACATGTTATGCAGACTCTTTTTTTTTTCTTTTTTTTTACGGTTAGCAGAATACACTGCAAACCTCAAACCTGAAGGATGCCTCGTTAAATCGGTACAGTGTTTGCGAAAGCTCGGTATATATAGCCGGTCTCCAACAATCAAAGGCGCTAATGCACAGCTCTTTTGGCAGTTTAGAATACCGATTCGTTCTTTTCGCCAGCCACAGTGGAGTCGTCGGTCTGATGACCATCGTTATGTGGCCAGAAGGCCATGCACAATCGCCGACCGCTTTATTACGTGTGAACAGCGGTGTGAATTCTAGGAAATTGTTAGTGATTGCGTAGCTGCGTGTAGTGGTCGACCTGCTCCAATGAGTCAGTCAATCGCTACGCCTACCGTGATGTGTACCAGATGCTGAACAGTCACTAACCATTTCGTGCGTATGATTCTTATCCTGACCGTCTCATTCATGCGTGGCCTATTTAGAACCACTGCGATGCAAATGCCTTTCTAAACGCTCTCCAATAACCCCTGATCTGCGATAATGGCCCCAAGCCCGCATGTCGTAACCCCGCCGTTCCATCGGATCATGCGCTGCCTTCGGGACCCGACAGTGTTTCCCTTCCGAAGACGCCCATTCTGTTGATCTAATAGGACGACAGTTTAATGTCAAACGCATACTGCAGTGCCTAGGACCAAGTCGTTGCGGCACACAGCGTGTAATGCAATACATAGCCCAAAATATCCCGCTCAATTGCATCCACGTGATCAAGGATGTCGTTCTGCAAGTGTCCAGCTAGTGGACATGTCCATTTCGTCTGCTGCTGAAGTTCTGAGATTGGCTGGGCTGGGGTAGGCGTCAGAAGGGGACAGAATCCTCCAGCCAATCAGCACTTCAGCAGCAGACAAAATGTACATATCTGTCCACTAGGTGGACACTTACAGTATAACCCCCCCCCCCCCTCCTCCCTGACTCTGTAGCTTGACCTTGGCTGTAACTTTCCTTATGCTGCATCGTTTTTTTTGTCAAGAAGATGCTCGCACGCTATCTTTTATAGTACGATAAACATGGCGATGTTTGGGGAATGCAGTGCAGCTGTGTGAAGAGGGGGAAGCCGACACGCACGTTTGAACCGTTCCCTGCGCACGGTCCTGGCTGGCGTGGGCTAGGCGTCCGGAAGATACATTGGAAGGATCGCTTGCGGCGTTGTCTCGTTTGAGCAGGAAGTGCTTCGAGGCCCGACATGGAAGTATAGAAGACCGTGCACTCTCTCAGCTTCATTTGCCTATCGCCTGCCGGCCCAGTATATATACACTCTTTAGGTGGGGAGAGATTGAAGTGAGAGGGAAGCGAAGATAAGAGTTGTCGGCTATATATGCTTACCCGCTCCTTATGCAATCGCCAAAGTGAGAAAACCTATAAAACGAGCTCCGTTATCTCGTTTTATGCGACGCGCTGCCTGCTTTGTGCGGTGTCCAATGTCAAGGAGCCGAGGTTGTACTGCAGTCGCGGAAAGTACTTACCTGTCTGCCGTAGGGGTTATTTAGCGGAAAGTGGACATTCGTGTTTGTTTTTTCGATTTTTATGGGCCGGTAAGGGGAGCAGGGCAGAGGGAGGCGGCAAAGACAGGCGCAGGTACTACGAACCAACTAGCGGTGATTTGAGTGAAAAAAAAAGAAAAAAAAGTTACTCTGTTTTAAAAGAGAGGGGAAAACCATGTCGCAGAAGCTTTATACAATCTTTAAAAAATGTTTCGCATTGTATGGTATCATCTAGGAGGATATAAAAAATTGCTATCCTCCTAGGGTATCATGCATCAGGCGCATGTGCATGTTGGAAACAGTTAAGGGGCACTTAGTCATCCCTACGTAGATGAACGCAAACGCATCGCGACCACCGCACGATGCTTAGACATTATGCCACAACGACAGGTCGTGGGTTCGACTCCCACCAAAGGTCGACGGTTGGACGGGGCAAATGTGCTGCGTTCGAGTGTTTTAATTAACTATATCTTAATTAACAGTGCCTTAATTAACTTCACCCTCAGTAACACCAAAGGTCGTGGTTCGACTACCACCAAATATCGAGGGTTCGATTACTTTTTGTACTATAGGTGGTCACGCCGACAACTACGCTGGATTTTCTGCCTTATGAGCCAACAATGCTTTCGCATTAAAATTAGTTGATGACAAAGCTGATGATATGACGGCTCAGGGGTAACGGCGTCACTGCCGAGGTCACGCAATTGAATCCCGAACGCAGGGACCACATTCGAGTGGCGCGGTGGCACATTTGCTCTGGCGCTGACCGCTAGGTCGCAGGCTCGACACCAGGTGGCAGCGGACACATTCCGAAGGACATTAGGCAAAATAATAAGCGCTTGGTAGCGCAATTCACCACCCCGTTTCAAATGGGACGCTCATAGCATCCATCCATCCAGGTGGCGGAATGCGAAAAACGATCTTGAACGGAGCACTGGGTGCACGTGCAAGAACACCAGGTGGCCAATATTTATCCAGAGCACTCCACAACGGCTGCTCTCATAGCTCCAGTGTTACCCCGGGACGTTAAATCCGACCAATCAATCAATCAATCAATCAATCAATCAATCAATCAATCCATCCATCAATCAATCCTTAGTTCTTAGAAGTCGTTGTGTCGAGTTTGGCATCAAGGGATGATATTTCATCATCATCTTCATCATCTAGCAGCCAAGCTACGTCCACTCCACTATATCTCATCAGCCATCTATAGAACCTACAGGAAGTAGTTTCTCAAACCGCTCACCCCTTCCGCATCTGCGCCATGATTAATGGTACGACTGCCTAAAACTTTTATTACCCGCTGATACGTATCGGTTTCCGAAACTCCCCGCGGATTCCTTCGGACGAGTCCGTTGACCATGACAAGGGCAAACGACAAGCGCGTCACCTCGCGGCTGTCCTCCGCCACGCTGAGTATGCGGCGCTCTTCCTCAAATCGCGCTCCGCCTTCCTCGGTTACTTTCACACCACTCCGGGAGGTCGCGCATCGCCGCGCCGAGATACGAACGGTCCCGTCCCTACGACCGGACCGGTGAGCCAGGCTGTCGCCGCACGTAGACTTGTCTTGAGGTTGCCTCGTTTTGATTGCTAGCCAGTCTTGGGTTTCTTTAACCCTTCCTTTGAGCAGAAGCAATCTGAAGACTGCTGAAGTTGGAGAGGGCCCATGGTCGGGCGGGACCGTTAGCCCTCGCCCTAATTCTGGAGAGAAGGGATGGATCGTTTGAGGCTTTTATTGCTTTCGTATTCTCGTTCTTGACACCATTCGCTTCCTCTTGTTTCATTTGTCTTCTTTTTTTTCCCTCTATGCTTTCGTTTCTTCATCCCTTCCCTCCACTCACAGTGGACGATTATCGAACGCTTCTTCGCTCTAGGAAGAGCCCGATGTTTTGACAAACCGTTAGTTTCAGGTTGTCCTCGCTTATATATGACTCGAAGAGATAAAAAAAGGGAACGCTCGGGGGTCCTCATTGCCTTTAGTATTCTGGTTCTTTCTGCCCCGAGGTGTAGCAGCGAGGTCACGGAAGGGAGGTTCACGACCGTGCAGACTGGCAAGCTTCCGGGCCTCTCGGCAGTGGTTAAAGCGCCACGCAAACCCACAACCACAACAGCGACTACAAACACTGCCAACCAAACCCAACGGTGTCTCACTGCGTACCGTGAATGCGCGCGCGCGTACCCCGAGAGAAAGATATGTCCACTTGTAAAAAAGCAACGACGTCAAGGACATAATGGCGGAGTTCACGGCCAACGCTGCGGCCGCCACTATGACCGACCGACAGACGAGCGACGCCTGCAGGGAGCGGGTTCTCCCTGCAGCCGCTTGTAAGCGGCTTCCATTTGCATGTAACACCGTGTCGGGGGCCCTCTCGTGTGTTCCTCCTGAAGTGCGCTGTAAATTCGGGAGGCGGGTCCGCTTGCACGTACTGCCACCGTCTTCGAGGTGGGCAGCGCTGCGACGAAGACGACGGACGCTTCCGCATTTCGGCCGGATTCCGGGCACGTCGCGCGCGCCCTCTGTGACGCCGCGGGAGGGCGCTGCGGAGACGTTTACCGTTGATGGGGTCTTCACTAGTCTTCACCTCGATCTTCGGATGCGCTCTGGCTACTGCTGTCCGCCACTGCTGCAGGCTATGCACAGCGTTATAGGCGCTCACGAAGCTTGAGTGCTGAAAGCGGGCCCGAATTTGCTGTTGAGGGCTGCCAGGGGTCTGCCCCAAAGCTCGATCCAGACGGCGGCCGTCTGCACCGACGTCGTCTGCTAGAGGCACGTGGTAACGTTAATGGCTGCTTCGGAGGTTGATGCTTATTATAAGCGTTCTTTACAAAATGGCGCCTTCCTAATGTTGCGCTGTCGTTTGCCGGAATGCGCGCACTGTCCACGCACGTGTAGTAAGCCGTAAGAAAGGCCGTTGTTCTTGTTGTTTTGAGAATACGGGTGGTTCTGGCCTGGCGAGAATGTTGCCGGAAGTTGTTTGACCGCGTATTGTGCTCTTGTTGGTCGGCAAGGACAGGTTGTCGCTGCAAGCGTTATGAATAGTTGAGCCACCATGCGTCCTCCGGTTAAGATTCTGTTACTGTAATACTCACAAAGAAGGCAATGGAAGAAGGCAGTAAGGAAAATGGAAGCTACTGCAGGGACTGTGTGCAAGCTTGTAACCGCACTCAAGGACAGCTTCCTGTTACGGTCCTTATTCTGCAGCTCTTGGAAAGGAGGAGTCCTTGTGTACGTGTGGCATCTGCCTTTGATTTTGTCGCAGACGGAGATAAGAATCTTGTTATGGTTGCGTTCCCTTGATCCTCGGCAAATTGGGCGGAGGAGGGTTTACAAGTGGCGCCCATGAAAATGTTTAGGTACTGGCGCGAATAGAAAGAATATATTAGCTGAAACTGGGACAAACACAAAGAATCACTGGGCGGGTGCTATACGCTCTCGACTGCGTAATTCGTTGGCCTAAGCCTAGAACATATAAGCACATACGCACATGTGCATGTGCGTATGTGTATGTGTATGCATTTTGGTATAGCGCGAGCGTATGCCTCGCCCATAGATGTCCTTTTGGCACGGTTGACATTTAATTTTTATGGGGATGCCGGATTGAGACGGCGACTTTTGATGATTAAAGGGAAAAAATGAATGTTGTCACGCAAAAGTTCATTGTGAACAGCACTCCCTTTTACTGGCTGGAATGTCTATTGTGATTGTTGTTTTTGATTAGCGTTGTCTATTTTTTATAGTTGTCGGGAAGGCACCTAGGCGCACCTATGTGAAATGAGATTCCTGTGGAAGCCAGAATTCGTGCAACCGGTGGCGCTCAACCAGCTGTTGTTGGATTTTAATTATGGATCGTATCTTCTACACGACTGCCACCGAGAATCGGGCGGTAGAAATAAATGCAGTTAGAAAAATAGACAAAGATGACAAAATTTTTAAATGTAATCATTGAGTATAAATATCGAAGCATAATTGAATATGATGTGAAGGCTCGCATGCGACAAAAATACAAATATTGGTGGGTGGCATGAGAATAAACAGTTGCTAGCATAGCGCCCGTCCTTGTCTACTTTGTTCGTTGAGTCAACTAGCCTTTATCAACTAGCCTTTGAGACCAGATAGCCGAACAGTCAGTTCTCCTGAAGCATAGTTGAATAGTACGCCCACTACAATGTGCAGTAGATAAGATATATTAAAAAGAAAACGGTTCCTTGTTGAATATTTGTGAGCATAAATTATTGAAATGGGATGTAAGAGGTGATGGGAAATGGGGAAGGATATAGCCCAGTAATTGCTTTGTGTCTTAAGAAATCAAATTAAGCAACAGAGAAAACCATGTTCCTAAAGATCACAGAGAGAATAATGTCTTTGAGGAAACGCAAACAGGTCAGCCTTACGTAACAGTGGAGAAAAAGAGGGTTATCAGGAGTGATGATAATAATATATAAGTATGATGCGATTATATACACGTTCGCGTCCGAAGGGCCCGTTCACAACTTTGAATCTATGCCTGTGTTAATAAAGATAATCCTATGAAATTCTTGTTAGCTAGCCTCACTGATATGATGTCCGGCCAAGCGCCCAGTCACACTTCGGTCCACACTTCGGTTCACACAGTCACTTTCGGTTCACAGTATACACTGCGGACTGAGGAAGGTTGGGCTAAAGGTGTTTTGCAACACTTGACCAAGGCCCAGCCTCCCGTCGGTAGTTCAAGCACATGAGGTTGCAGCATAAGCTTTAGAAAACGTTACACCATGTTTACAAAGTCGCTAAGCGGAATTCAAATGTGGAACATGTCAAACGTAATAATAACAACAAAATACAAAAATAACGTGCACGAAGCTAGAATACATGTCAGAAAAGCAAGTCATTGTATAGCATGCGAAGCAGTAGTTTAAAAAATCCGTCATTGGTAGTTGCAAAGTATGCATTGTAGATATGGAAATCGCAACTAGGTCACCGAAGAAGAAAACAAGACAAAGGTTGTGATTCTGGTTTACATCTATTTTAGTACTCAGGCTTGTAGCAAACTGTTTAAAAGATTTGAAGGAAGGTTACCGTTTCAATGTTCCCAATTAGAAAATCGATTTCTGAATTAGCGTTTAAGATACGAGGTATAATAACTGAAAGTTCTTAATAACTCAAAGGTCTGTTGCCAAATGACGAGGCCTCAAGGAAATATAACCCCTTCAGGCATTGTGTTCACAATTGTATGTTCACGCCAATGCAGTGCTTCAAAGGCAAAAACAGTGATACATATAATGATTTTTTTTTTAAATTTGGAGCAAGGATCTTCCAACACTTCTAATTGGACCTGTACTGGAACATTGAATAACACGTGCTGGGTGTTTTATTGAAACGAGTTGCAAGGTAGACCTCTGGGTGATTGCTCTCGATACAGCAGTATGTGATCATTTAGCGGGTTCAATTCTTTCATTCTCTTTCATAATGCTTTCCATCGAGCATGCAATTCAAGTGATCGGACGGGGTGCTTCGCAAGTATGCCAGACACGAAATAGCTGGTGTTCCTGTCGAGAGTTCTCGCATGTATGAAGTCCCCATTCTGTGAACTTGACGCTGAACAAATGGAAAATTGTTAATCCGTTCTTGAGCAGTACGATTTTCGTGATAATGAAGATGCAAAAGAAAAAGTGGCAAAACTAAACTTTAAATGGATATAATTAATTGGCGCCTGAAGGAAATAACTGGCGCAGCGTAGCCCGCCAGTATCACAGCAGTGTTGCGACAGTGTCCATGCAGTCCCTTCATTTTCTTCGGTACCCTATGAGAGCCATATTGATACGACCAGCGCGTATCAATAGAGGCGAAAAAGAGGCGATGCGGACAAGCGCTGACTTCCAACTGGCGTTTGTTACAGAGAAACGAATATATAACCTCGCGCACGTGATCACAACCACACATACTTGTGCAAGTAATCAAGACTGCCACACATTCGCAAGAAAAAAAAAACATTGCCTTAGGCGGCTCCCCACGTTCAAATGACTCTAAAGTAAGCAAATTCTTAGAGTCAACAGTATCAGTAAACCTTCCATATAGCGTTGACGGATAAAGAATTTGCTTACTTAAAGTCATTTGAACGTGGGGAGCCGCCTAAGGCAATGTTTTTTTTTTTTCTTGCGAATGTGTGGCAGTCTTAGAGTCAACATTCTTAGAGTCAACAGTATCAGTAAACCTTCCATATAGCGTTGACGGATAAAGAATTTGCTTACTTAAAGTCATTTGAACGTGGGGAGCCGCCTTGGGCTATGTTTGTTTTTTCTTGGGGATGTGTGGAAGTCTTCATTACTTGCGCGAGTATGTGTGGTTGTGATAACGTGCGCGAGGTTACATATTCATGTTTCTTCGTAACAAACGCCAGTTGGAAGTGAGCGCTTGTCCTCGTCGCCTCTTCTTGTGTTTCGTGTCTGTGTTTAAGCTGGTCGTATCAAAATGGAATAGCAACTAGCCCGTTCTTACACCTTACCTATGAGAGCACAGAAGCCTGAAACGGGTTGTCGCTGATTGCATGCAGCTGACCCTTGGTGGATGTCGCACGGAATACTTGTCGAATGCCGATACTTTAGCGAAACGAAGCGTGTTACTGCGCTTCGCTCGGAAGGCGAGACCGCCGCTGGCGCCAACACTGTTGTTCTTGTTTTCCTTTTTTCTTTCTTTCTTTTAGTATTATCATTTTTTTTTTTTTTTGTCTCGGAGACGCCGGAGTCAAAGGAGAGCCGCAAGAATTTCCACTCTTCCGAGGTGCGACGCCCGCGCGCTGGACGGAGACGTGACGTCATGATTGGAGTGACAAGCGTGCCTGGCGTCCGGGCGACACTTTGGGAGAAGGTGACCGCGACCGACCTCACTGCCGGAAAAAAATAAAACGTGATGGGAGGCCCACCTTGGGCTTCGACGGGAGTAACGGACCTGTGAACTTCCCACCGACAGCCGAACTCTGCCGAGGAAGAGTTGCGTTAGGTGAGCCCTCTACAAGATGCTTCGTGTATACGGTCACGATTCATTGCGCGGGTAGACTGTTAGTGGCCTCTGTTTTACGCGTCTAACAAAAAGAAACCCTGTTCGTGGAAGCTTGAGGCAACGTATATTAGAGTTGTATTCTTTGTCGTAGCTGAAGCAGGTAACGGAAGAGAGAGAGGCATTCTTTATTGGGGGCTGGAGATGTCTGCCTGGCTACACGCCTAGGCGTGCTACTCCTGATGACATCAGCAATGCATGAAGTTACCCGCTTATAAATAGTACACACGTACACAACATACACAGGCAACAAGCACAAACATACACAGTGACAAGCATTTGGAACGCCTGGTTTAGGCCAGTGTTCCAGAGGAACACTATTAGGGCCTTCGCTGCGCGCAGATAACTGAAGTGGAACCAGTCAATCATTCACAAAGACAAGAATGAATATGTGCTCTCGACACACGCAGGACTTACAGCTCGGTCCCATACACTTCTTGCTGTGTTTGCACCTTGTTAGCTCCTCCTTTTTCATACCACGCCCATCTATCATGCACCAAGATTTAAAGATATGCAAATGCCACGTAGCCGGACAGAACCAAGGTAATGTTGCTTGCCGTCGCTTGGAGATACTCTGATTATCTTTTTTGCATCCCGACTAATTATATAATTAGTCCTAATTAACGAATCAACTTCTCAACTATTAGAGTTAGATGAAAAGTGTCAATGAGAAAATTGTAGAGCAACATGAGCTTTCTGTTGCTCAATTCGGGCTACATAAGTGTTTTTCCGAGCGTGAAATATGTCCGCGAATACACGCAAAGTGCCTCGAACGGCCAGTCGCGCGGCAATTTTGCGTGTATTCGCGGACTTCTTCCTTCACGCTCGGAAAAACACTTTTATAGAACATATTGTTGCCAAGCATCGCGTTGATTCATGTATGGATCGCTCCGTGACAATATTGAGCAACAGTAAGCTGTATCGGGAGCTTTTCACGTCGCTCTACAATTTTCTCATTCACACTTTTCATCTAATTATATAGTATTCGAGAAGGGGAATAATTAATTAAGACTAACTATCTAATTAGGCGGAATGCAAAAAATAATCTGAGTATCCCCAAGCGACGACAGACAACATTACCTTGGTTCTGTCTAGCTACGTGGCATTTGCATATTTTATAATCATGGTGCATGATAGTTGGGACACCCCGTATATATACTTTCAATGCGACTATATTTTTTTTTTTGCTAGCGTCACCGAGCTTGCGGCATGCTTGGCTGTATCTAACCTCTTTCCGGCCAATTTGTGGTCACTGGCTAGTCCGTGGTCGAATGGGTAGAAGACCAGGTTGTTGTGCTGACGCAACCGGGTTCGAAACAAAACCGTCGGACCAACTTGGGTCACGGGGCGTGTGCCGCTCTTCGATGAACCTCTTTGTCACCGACTTGGAATACGCGCGAACTGCACGGCAGCACCGTTAGATGACGCAACGCGGCCAGAGGAAAGCACGAGAGAGCAACCCCGGCTGCTGTGCACACCGCATACATGACTCGTTTAAGCGACGGCAATACGGTGGGTCGCTACATTGATTCGATGCTAATTGCATTGACATCGGCATTCATACTGAGATGGTTTCTGACGGAATGTTAGAATTCAGTTTATGGCATGTGTTGCGAGTACAGAATTTAAACTGGACGGTGACAAAGTCATCGTCATGGCTGAGAGGGGATTGCCGAGAAAGATCGCGTTCGTTGTTGTAGTTCTTGTTGCTGGTTTTAACATCTATTCACAGTACACACTGCAAACCGAGGACTTGTGGATTGGCATTCACCGGTCGCTGGTGCCGAGATGAAATATTACCTTTGTTCGATGCAAGGATTACTTTCGCTGTCATCTTTTTTTTTTCGAGAAAGTACTCACATTTTTAACGTAAGTGATTACTCCACAGCTGGTAGGCTTCTACGCTGCTTCGCTTCATTCACAAATCGGGATATACTAAGGTGACTGTTTGCACATGTTGGTAAGACATGAAAGAACTTGACGCGCACAAGACGAGGAATGAGAAGAGGCTGAGACACACGAGCGCAGACTTACAACAGTGTTTTATTTCGAAGCAAGCAACCACATATATAGCAAAATCTGTGTCACATGTGTGCGCCGCCCGCAGAAAATTTCTATCTTTACGCAAGAAAGGTGGCCTAGAAAGGGCGATAAACGGTTTTGACACACAGGTGTCACCAAACGTGTCAATCGATTCCGCTTCGATGATATACAGCTTATACAATTATTCCCTTTAAGGTCTTATTCAAAATCTATGACTGGAAAAAAAGAAGTGAGATACGTAGTCACCAGATAAGAGTTGTGCAGCTTCGAAAATCGATACAATTAGTTAACTTTCGCAAGCACACTTTCTAGTGAGTTAAAATTTGCGATTCGTTTTCTTCCATGACGCAGGACCACTTTGACCAAATATTGTGGCAGTTGGGCAGTGAGTTGTTCAGAAATCCACGAAATCGCAAACTTCGCAAATAGTACCGCTAAAATTTTCTGAAACAGGCGGACCTGACATTACGACATACAAGTTTTGTTGTTGTTGTTTTGTTTTTTTAGACATGCTGCATGCACTCGACATTGAACTCAACTAGTGGACTGGTTGTCTGCAGCTTAACTAACAGTGATGGTCGCACAAGACAAAGGGTTCACACGAAGATGGAGATGAAGTCAATAGGCTTGAACGAACAAGGGAATCATACGCGTCGAGTCAATGTTTTGACAAGGGCGAACAGATGTCTTCGTCAGGGTGAATACAAGTCCACCCAGTGATGAAGGCAAGTTCACCCTTGTCGAAACATTGCTTTCAGGCGTAGCAATTTTTGTTTGAAAATTTTTTATGACTTAGAGGTTGATACTTAAACAGCAGCCAGGAGAGGGTAAAGAAAGAAAGTGAGAAATACAAAAAAAATATTTAATAATAAATGAATAAAAAAATAAATTATACAAAACTAAAAACGCTATAAAAATCTAGTTTGGGCCTGCAACTCCTATTCCTTTACCTTAACGCAACAAAAAAGCCGTCAGAATTAAATTTGTAACATTTAAAAGAAAAAAAAAAGTTACGCTCTATTCACTCTTTGAATCAGCGTTTTCTTTACTCTGTTTTACTGCGAAAATTGTTCCAATCGCTAAGTTGAATAAATTCTTAAGTACCAGGTTCACACCATCGCAATTTTTATTGTATTTTTTTTTTGTTGGCGTCTAGGTACATGTCTAGAAGTACTTTATTGTAGTTTTTGTATATTTGCATGTACTTCTATCTATTTGTACTTTTGTGAAGTATCCGTAAGCATGCTTCAACTTCTTACATTTTAATCTTCTGTCTTGTTTCAATACTTATTTATATTATATGTATTGCTCGACTAAGCAATAAGGAGTACTCGGTGTCCTTCATAATGCCAATCTCTCCAATACTCACATTTATTAAAAAGAAGGATACCACAATTTTGCAAGCTGAATTTATTGGTATGCCTAAAGCGAACAAAATTGGTTCATTAATTTTAACGTTTAGGTCGAAGTCTTAATTTGTTTGCCTGACATTTGCCGAAATCTTGATCACAAAATTGTGGCATCTGACATTGTCACGTGTGACGCAACATTTGTGTCGGCTTTAATGTGTGCAACTGTTGCACTCTACATAATTTTTATATCAGTGGTTGTTGCGCATTTACAATGTTACTTGCTTAATGCTTCAATTTTCCGGAACGTTCTTTATTGCTTCATATTTTCCTACAAACGCGAGGGCTCAATCTTATGCTCCTGTAAGTTAGTATTTATGATTATCTCTTTGAAACCCAGCAAATCTAATTCAATGCATAGCAGTGGTTTTTGCCAAATTACAGCAGTACTGTGACGCATCTATCTTAAAAAGGGCAGTCGGAGGTGCTGTGAATGAAGTGATGGGCTGGAACAGAAACGACTCATCAAGAACAACAATACCATCAGGTCATACGTTAGCGAACGTGAAGACCAAGATAAGTGGACAATTTCGGACTCAAGAATTTATTCACAACCCCCCCCCCCCCCCCCCCCCTCTTATACGAAGACGCACCTGTTTCAAGACCTGGACAGAGTTATTATAATACTTACATGGAGTAAACGTTTAAGCCTACTTACGACTTCTCACACTCGCAAACGCCCACGGTTGTTTTTCAAAGCGGCTTAAGCTGTTGCATCTTATTTTTCGACGGAATCCGGGCACACGATGCGTTTATCAGGAGGACAGAGGGAGTTGGTTATAAGCATGATTATACTTAGTACAGCGCTTAGACGGATGTGAGATCGGGAGGAGAATATACGCAAAGAATTCAAGTGTTTACCTTGGCTATCGCCACATACTTCCGTGGTCGAGTAACGCGCACGAGAATAAACCGCAGTGACGTCACAATGAAATTAGCTGCGTTGCAGGTCCGTTTCGACATCTAAATGGTGGTGTGACACAAGTGCGACAGACAACAGCAGAAGTTCGGCAATGCCGACTACAACGCCACCTTTTGTCCTCTGACTTGCTATGTCCTAACGTAGCCTAACGTAGAAGCCTATGTCCTAACGTAGAAGCAGCAAGCACGGAATAACACAACGCGCACAGTAACAAACAAAATTGTTGAAGGTTTCAACATTAGATTGTGATTGCTGGGCAGGTGTTCTGACTCGCCGTCCGTAGCATTAAGTGATCGAGTGGAATTTTTAGAAAATGAGTCTAAGCATACGCTCTGCGAAAAAAGTAGTCGATGTAGTAAAAGAAAAGACATTACGTAAGAAAAGTATCAGCGCAGAATCACTATTATACCTACGTTGCTGAAACTTGAAGGGTAAAAAATAAATTTGATAAGAAATCTGATAACAGTGACAAGTTTAACTTGCGGAACGGAAAATGATAAGGCGTGAGGTTACGAAAGAGGAAGACAACAGGATGGATTAGAGAGAACGAATATATCATGTCGACGTTTTACTCTTCAAAGGACAGGATCTTCTGGGAGAACTCTTTCGAAGTCTTGGCTTGAACTTCGCTCTTCCATATGATTTTTTTTTTCAATTGGTGCTACCGTTCTACAGTTTTAGTCAAAGGATCGTTTGTGATGCCCTCTGCAGTTCTCTGTGCGGGACAAGGCACGCTAAAATGTCCTTTTTTTCGTGCTGTCATATTTATTTAGTGTAGCATTTAGTTGTCATTCCTTTATTATCTGTATCAGTTATGCTTTAATTTCACAATTTCCGGTTATTAACTTCGTTTCAATTTCTTTTCTCAAACGTTTTCATTTTCATGAACCCCCATACCGCATCATTCATGGCCGATCGCCCAGAGTTGGTTGCGACATTTCACTAAGGAACAACCAACCAGTTCGTGTAGCCGCGTTGAGGTTAAGAGGTAGAAGAGTAGGACAGGTCATGTGACAGACTAACAAGATATAGTAGCAGAATAGAGGCCAATAGGAAGGAGAGCATTGTCGGTAAAGGAAGAGGATTAGATATGATGAGATTACGAAATTTGCAGGCGTAGGTGGGGCTGGCTGGCAACAGAGAGGAGCAATTGAAGATCAATAGGAGAAGAAGCATTCATCGTGTAGTGGGCGTAAGAGTATGGTAATGATAAGTGCGGGGCAATAGTAATAGCAGAAGGAACAATTAACCTGCAGGCTGTAGCCCACTAAAAGTTCTCGCGTAAAATACAGAAAAGAATTCTCCAGTAGCATTAAGCGGATGCTGGATTGGAACATCTAATAAAATTGGAGTTTATTGTAAAAAAAAAACGAAATGATAAATATTAACAGAGGTATATGGACCGTTACGTATATGGTTAGCTATCGGTCCAATTTAATACGCATGTTTATGTAAGCCAGGTTAAAGAGCACAGCTGTAATGATTAGGTTATACATAGCATGCATAAACATGACAACAATGCAGCTTTACAACAACATTAAAAATACAAATCACCATCAAGACAAATACAAATCAAGTTACTGCAAAATAAAATGCTGGGATATGTGTACTAAACAGAACAGAAATGTCAAACGTTTAACAGAATGTCAAACATACAAAGTGCATATGCATTCGAAACTAGAAACTGTCCCAGTGAAAAACATTTTAGTAACGTTCAAGAAATAGGTCATCGTTATAATTGATGAGTATTTATATCCCAAAACTACACTATGGCCGTGAGTTGCGCCGCGGTGGGTTTTCGACCTCCTGATTTCAACCGTTGATTTCAAGCACCTGGTCAAAGTCAGCGAGTCACATGGGGATCGGAACATTTGCCGAATCGTCACCTGGGTGGCCAAGGACAGTGGGAAAAGTGCGCAGCCGCGGTGTGAACCGCTTCTGTTCAATCATTTGCTGAAAGGATCGAAGGTGGTGTTGGTAAACACTTCTTTATTGAAACGTTGGCCTCTGTTCCTGGCTCCGGAGTTGATCTCCTACGTCACCGAGTACAGGATAGACTCCATGATGTAAGAGGTACAAGTTCTGGTGAGGGGGTTGCCGCTTGGCTTACTTTTTTAAAGAAAATGAGATAATTCTGTCGAACCCAGATATATCGAACCTACATATAACGAATTATTGTGTATAACGAACAGCTGTAAAATTTCCTTGAAAGTTTTTGTATAAAATCTGTATTTTATATATCGAATTACCTATATATCGAACTTTCTGCTGATCTCCTTCGGATTCGATATATCCGGGTGCGGCTGTGCTTTTTTTTTTTTTTTGTATAGCCATCTTCAATGCGTCCACATTTGGACAACGACCACAGTTCTAAGATGCCCATAAACGACGTCGTTTACACGTCGAGTTATTAGCGTATTGTTTGTTCCTTGCTGTCCTTTTTTATTATTAAATGTATTTAAGGAGAGGTTGGTGCCTATGTGTGGCGTTAACTACTCCTCTTCTCTTACATGATAGTTGTCGTCGGAAAGTTGCCCAACAATCACTAAACTGGACTAATAAACACACGGACGAACGTTCACGTGCTAAGTCTCAGCACTGCAACATAAATAAATGTTCACGCTACAGAAGAGTTCACATAGCATAAATACTCGCCAAACCGAAGTGTTCACACGCAAAACATGAGTTCACACATCATAAATGTTCCCAAAACCAAGGATGTTCACGCAGAAGATGTTGGGCACTTGCGAATTAGGTCCCTCTTGAATGCCGCATGTACTTTTTCTTCTTCCGGCCACGTTCTCAGCTTCCGCTTTTTGTTTCAAAACCTCGCGTACACCCGTCGTCCACTGAGGGACCGGTTGCGCAAGTCGGCTTCCCCGCATCACACGCGAGAAGGAAGGAAGGAAGGTCTGGGTCGCGCCGCCGGCGCTTAACCGAAGGCATTGACCGTCAACCGCGTGACGCCGTCGCCGCAACGCGCTCGCTTTCAAACTCGCCGCTGCGTCGCACTCGCTCAGGAAGTTACCGGTCCAGGTTACGCTGGCCAATCAGAAGCGGCGCCGGGACGCGCTGGCCGGCCAATGGCGTCGCCCGCTCGGAGCCGAGGGCGAGGAGGGAGCCACCTGGCGGAGAGGGAGCGCGCGCGGCGGCGGCTTTTTATAAAACGTGCACCGCGTCGCCGCCTTGGTCGTGCGGAAAAAACACACACACGCTCACGCGCTCTGCCACCGGAACAGGCAGGCGGAAAGGGGAGTCCACCCGAAACACACACAACACACACACCGTCGCCGCGATCGAAAAAGGAAGAAGCACCACCGATTTTTAAAGGTGGCCATGACTTTAGCCGGTGCGACCCGCTTTTGACGTGTGTGAGTGCGCGTGAGTGTGAGTGTCGGCGGAAGCGAGTAGAGCTCCTTCTTCAGAGTGCGGAGGAACGGCCACAGTCTTCGGCGACACGTGACAAGAAGCGAGGCAGGCCAGCCGAAACGCCATCATCGGCGAAGCGTCGTCAAAGGTTGGTTGGCACCTGTTAATACGTTGCCGTTATTTCCTTTCCCGTTATCGTCGAGTGCTTGTCGACCGATTCTCAGTGCAGGCGATTTGCCGAAGACGGTTATTGTTCCCGTATTTTGGAATAATTTAAGTGCCTTGTGTACCAGAGGTCAAGTGTCTTTGTCTGGTATGGTGTAGGGAAAACGAAAGAATGGTCATGTGGATGTTTTCGCGTAGCACTTGAATATTCGCGCAATTGAAAACACCACCCAAGCTTCGTGCTTAATACAGGTGATTCACAAAGAAATTGGTGGCGAAGAGCCCACAGGACTTAAGGGAGGAACGTGGGTCTGTGTTCAGACAGCGACTTTCGGACGGGCTGCTCTGGGTAGTGAACGTTCGTCTCAAAAAAGCAAGAAAAATCAGCGAGATGGGGGAAATTTGTTATAAGAGATATTTCGTTAAATGTGAGTGTCATCCACTTATGGAAATGAGGGGAGATTGAATGCTGCGATGTCTGGGATGAAGTGATTTCATTTTAAATAGAGCTTACTCCTGTAGCTACATTACCTCATAATTGTTATAGGGGGGCGGAAGAGGGTCTGTTCCCACTGCACGATCTTGAAGCTCGAGGTAAATGTAGCAACGATGCATTGGGTTTATGCAGTGATTTGGAGCCGGGTGAATTGCAGGACAAGAACCTTTATCAGTATTGTCCAATCACGCCTGTACTTTCATTCACGATCCAGTCTCGCACTCGTGAATTTTGTAACCTCATGGCGTTATATAACCGGACCATGTTTCCTTTTATTTTTTTTTCTTAATAAATAATTTCGCACCATACTCGACCGCCGGTTAGCTTCTCATCACCTGTCCTAGCTTAGTCCGCTCCTTCACAATTTACATTCGACAGTATCAGCTTCTTCTTATAATCTAATCTATACGCTCCTCTCTCAATATTTCGATGTCAGGTGATTATTTTTTGTTAATTTACTTGTTACCTTGTTCTCTGGTTATTTATTAGAAAGGTGAAAAGACAGAAAATTAATTGCCCAGAATTCTCCAGCCGCGCGCCATCTTCAATTGAGGCAAATGACGAGCTCAGTGGAGTGTCAGGATGAGGACCCCTCAATAAAAGAACAGCTTCCTTGTTTTTCTCAAGGACGCGATGTGCAGTAACGGAATGGGTTCGGGTGATCCTTTCATTCCTTTGTGCGAGACGGTATAGCCGGCAGGGACATCCGGCTATACCGGTAGCCCAGTTGCTATACGGCTTTGCGCTGCTGAGCTCAAGGTATTGGGTTCGATCCCGGCGGCTGCGGCGGCCTCATTCCAATGGGGGCGGAATGCAAGAACTCTCGTGTACTTACATTTAGATGCACGTTAAATAACTCCAGCTGGTCAAAATTAATCCAGAGTACCTCCCACTAGGGCGTTGCTAATAATCGGAGAGTGCTTTTGGCACGTAAAACCCCAGAATTTATTAATGCGCAATCATTATATGTCCCATGAGGCAGAAAAGCTGGAGTTGTAGGCAACGAGTGGTACCAAAAATCGTCATCAGTGTCTTGTATGACGTCAGTAGTAATGCAGAATTAAAGCAAGGTGGAGTAAAGTGAATTAAGGTGGAGTAAAGTGAATTAAGGTGGAGTAAAGTGAATTAAGGTGGAGTAAAGTGAATTAAGGTGGAGTAAAGGGAATTAAGGTGGAGTAAAGGGAATTAAGGTGGAGTAGAGTGGATTAAGGTAGAGTTAATTGTGAAGTACACGTGAGTATGTATGACGTCACGTATTGGACGTAACCAATTAATTATTGAAGTAGTAATGCTTTCGCATTCAAGCCATGTAAGGATGCTTAAGTGGCTGTCATTATTTAACTTTTAGCGGGTAGAGACGTTCTAAGAAACCCTCATCGCCTCTCAAAAGCGCAACGATCACGCTTACACTCGATTATACTTCTACTGATACCGCTCTCTCTTTCTTTCTTTCATTTCCTTTTGACATGAAGACATATTCCAGTGACGTTGATTTTTGCCGCATGACTTGCTACCGTGTTGCAAAGAACGAGTCACGTATCTGTCATATGGCCGAGACAAATGGACGTTCGAGGAAATTGAGATAACCCGTCTTTGATGGCGATTCTCGAAGGACTTGCGAAACCTCTGCACGACTCTGTAATCCCCGGCAACCACGGTTTTCGCGACGAGCGGGGGATATTCGCATTTATGTCTATAATTCTGCAATCGCTGAGCTATTAAGAAACAACGAACGAATCTGGAAAACTATGTGCTGTGACCTCAGACATATATATGGTACGTATATGGCAGTTTTTAGCTTTCTTGTGAACTTTGTGCAGACCAAGGCTGACATCATCGCCTTATTAACGCGGCCAGCGCCCGGAGATGGGCGTATATGCACAGTTTTACAGTTGACAGTAATGCTGTTTATTTTTCCGGTTCGTTTTTGGGCTTACTTGTACGCATGTTTACTGTGCCTGTTCCCAGTTCTGGATGCTGGAATTTCTTGTTGTGTTGTGTGTTGGCTTTTTTTTTTTAATCCGTAATTCGCCTCAATAGCATCTTCGACCTTCAAAACGCGGGTCATCACCTTCCCTTCCTCGACCTCTCCATCACCTCCGTCATCACTTCACTTTCTCTCCTCTAATTCAGTGTGTCGAACTTCTGGACAATGACTGCGGTGAAAATTTTCCTCACAAATTGTAATTGTACAAGTTCACTTATGACCACAAAACTTTGTGCACGCTAATTAATTTCAACCTTGATAGCGTAATTCAACTCCGCCTACGGAGTATTGAATTTTGTCAGGTGTTCGTCCTCGAGGGAAACAAATAGATGAGGGAGAGGAGGAAAAAGAGAGGGAGAGACAGGGAGGTTAGCCAGTGTAAATACCGGCTGTGCTGGAGAAAGGGCTAAAGGAAATTAAACGGATTGCTCCTATGCTTAAAAACTTTTGGTCTTCGTGACCGACTAGAAATTAAAGTTGTAGCGTGTCGAATCGTTTTAACGTGCGCACCTATGTTTAAATCGCTCCTTTACTGCTAACACATGAAGTATAACGCGCGTTATTCGTAAAGCTGGGCATCATAAACGACAGTGATAAAACTAGCAAGTAGGTCAACATTGCTTTGTGCAGTTTTTTGAGGGCAGTGACATCGCGTTGTACGCACAAAAAAAAAATGTTTTATGGGAACTGTGGTGAACGTCGGTTTTGGCTGACGGCTCAAGTATTCTTCAGAAGCAGTACTGGTCAGCTGAAAACCTAGATGTGTGTAAAATCCCCGGCTAATGCCTTATATTAGTCATTGTCGACAGCGATTAAATCATACCAGCAGCAATCACAGCAGCTAAATAAACAAAAAATGAAAACAAAATCTGACTTTGACCGCACAAGTACAACCGCGTACTTCTTGACTAGAATAAGTGGTAAGCCGATGCATCAATTTCCAACTGACCACAATTTGGTCACGACGCTGAAAAACGTTCGTCCCCTTTGATGAACGAGTTACACAAGATTAGATTTATTACCTAGTTAGTCTATGTTAACGGGTTGTTGTCGTCGGTTTATCTTCAATTTGCCACGGTTAATGGCGCGCCTGTCAGTTGTGATTACGTGACAATTGTGAGGCGACACCCGCACATCATCTGTACATCGTTTAGCTGAGAGAGATCGTCAGAGACCATCGTTAAAAAAACGGGTGTCAAAGCGCGAGAGAATAATGAAAAAAAAAAAATAATAAAAATACCGGGCGCAATTCCGTTGCCCAGCGCACCACGTGCTTTTCTTCATAGCAGTCTGTTATTTTGCTTCATTGTTAGCGCAATCTCTCGCCCAGGTCGCGTGATTGTTCTCACCGTAGAATGCTCCTCCGCTGTGCCCGACCTTAGACTTACACACGAGAGAGGAAGGGCTGCTGCCTTGAGGAACTCTCAGGCGCGCTCGGCCGGCCGCCTCATCCGTATAAACACCGCTAACGTAATCACTTCCCGTCTGAGCTCTATCGCAGCTACTATGTACGCGAAAGCAACATGGCGACGCTGGCAGGGTCGGCGCGCACATACGAAGCCAGAAAGCGCCGCGGAATTCACGTAGGAGCAATGAGAAGAAAGTTTGCGCGCGGTATCAGGATTATGCAGTAGCAGGATGTTTGCGCGTGGTTCTTACTGCCGCGTCACCTTTCTTTCTTGGTTTCTTGAAAATCGCGCAACGCTTTTATAGCTCCCGCGGCGCAGTTAGATGTGGTCGCGGCTTGCTTATATATTGAAACTCCTCGGCTGGCGCCACAATTATTTCCTAACTCGGAAAGTGCTTAATGCCTAAGTGTACGAGGCAATGTTCTTCCTCCTGAAGCGTTCGTAACTGAACTGACGTCGCTACAGGCATGCGTTTGAATCGCAGTATTACTTGACCTTGGCTCACTATAGCACGATCTCTTGTACTTTCATTATTATTTTCATTACCTACTTATTCTCGCTTCGTGTTTCACCCTGATCGTCTGGGGCCGAATAGACAAATCTGTTCGTTCGTGAGTGTTGCATGCTATTGGCCGGCTGCCTTTGCTAATAACATATGTGGTATCAGGAATGACCTGAATTTGCTCTTACGAGCAATTCTAGCGTAAAAACGTATTTTTTTTTCTTTTTTGCGAGTAAGGACTCTGGAGTAGCATGATAAGCCATTTGTCTAGGACAACATTTCCAGATATCATTAAAGTTTCTCTCTCTCTTTCGAGCTGTCCTGCAATGGTTCACCGACTCCAGAACTTGCGCTGACCTAATTTGTTTCAGAAACCAAGTAGCTTGACTTTCAATTGTCAGAGGTATGCCGTCGCCATGATGTTATTTTGTCGTTATCAAAAAAGATTATTTTTATCAGACAACCAGCCTCCCGGGCAAAGTATTCATATGTATGTCTTTTAGTCAAATACACTTTCGCACGTATCGGGCTTCACATATGGGATGAATATTTTACTAAACATCTTTCGATTGTTATTTGTGAAGATGATTGCATGGATCTCGAGAGGACTAACATTTTTTCGAAGGCACAGACATCCTTAACAATTACTAGATATCGCACTGAATAGTCACACAGCGTAACCACAATTTGCTTCTATTATTTGTAAGTAATAGCGCTTGTATATCACGTGTTATACTCTTTTTTTTTCTATGTGCAGTCTCATTTGCTTACATGCTCATCACAGTCTATGCATCACGGCCGCTCGTACGTGCTTGTGACTTTATTATATTGTTGCTTCTGGTATGCGAAAAGAAGTAGCCGTTGCCGTTATAGGGTCACTACATATCTTTCTTTTTATTTTCATTTCAATAAGAAACGAAAGGAGAGAGAGAGAGCTGCAGCCGGTGCCTGACTGCCGCAACTTCCTGTATCTCTTGTGCACCGATACACCTTGACTCTCCCTTTCTGGCCACCGCTTCGAATTCCCTTTGTGCTCGAAACCGCACGAGAGTCCGGTCCTTACGTCGTGTCCCCTACTCTCGCTGACTTGGACTGCCGCCCAAGTTCCGCTTCTCCGCTGGCTTGCTTGGTAAAGGCTGTCGACAGCGCCAAGATAGATTGGGCCATATAGCGCAGTCTATCTCGACCGGTGGGAGAGTCATTTACGCCAACGGCGTCCGTTCCTTTGACAGTTGACTAACGTGTTTCTCTGTAAACGAAGGTCTTTTTTGCGAGTCAGTACGAGGATTTAGAGGATAAACTTTGACCTCGCACCACGTACGTTCTGTTTGGGAAAGCTGTTCGCATTTTTCGTAATGACCTGCATGCTTCCGTTTGTTTGTTTTCAAATTTAATTCGGCTACGATTTTTCATTGTTTTGATTTCCCGGTGTCACAAGAAAATGCGTTACGAGATCTTTTTCGCTTTTTATGGTAATGCGAGGATCGCTTGAGTTAAGCCTATGTTCTTTCTTATCAGTTATTCATTCTTGTCGTGATTTTTTATTGCCCTTTTCTATTATACACGTTTATAGAGTGATAAACTGCCGTCTGTCAAATTGTGACTAGTGAAAATTGCTGTTGCAAGCACGTGTAACTGGGTGTCGGTGTCTACTAAGCGCCAGGTTGTCTTTGACCTCGAACACCTCTTATAGCTGTTCTATGAAACATACAAAAGAATAACCAGGTCGCGTTTTCCCTGTGAATATTAGTTGGCGTTGCCATGGGTTATAATTCTCTTGGTGGAAGCTCGAAGGGTGTAATTATAGCAGTCATCGCTTGTTTTAACCCACTTGTAGTTATTGTTCCGTTGGTCTTATATCGCGCCCCAGTTTGCTTGTTTATTTGTTTGTTACTGCAGACATCGCATCAGTGGCATCAGAACAAAATTCATGTGTGCAAAAAAAAAACAGCACACTTACAAGGGGGAGAGAGAGAGATGAGATAGAAGAAAGGGGAAAGTAGGGAGGTTAACCAGAGGGGAAGGTCCGGTTTGCTACCCTACGCTAGGGAAAGAAGGGAGGGGAAGGTAAAGTGATAGGAAAGTAGAGATTGAGAGAAAGAAAGAGAGCACAGATACACAATCACAGTCCGTCATTGTCACCGCATGCAATCAGTGCACAGCACAGTAGCTATTGTAGCCCTGTAAACATCAGTTCAGGCTACAGCTGCTTGTCCAATTCTGTAGTCTCTAAAAACTGCAACAGAGCACTCGTCGCCCTCCGCTGTGATGTCTTGGGATAAACAAAATATATGTATAACAGCAGTTAAACAACGTCATTTATTATGGAACAAAGCTCTTATTCGTACTGGTAGTTAATATGAAAAAGACCTAGAAATCAGTACGACGGAATATTTCCCGGACCTTGACTGTACGGCCACGACACTCTCATTCCCCTCTAATTCCCTAAACTCTAATCCCGTTTAAGCAGCGCAGCAGGAGTAGAAATCACTGGCAAAGGAACAGCTCCAACCTTATAGCAGAAACTTAGTAAAAGGCACTTCAGTGTACCAGTTCCTGATAAGCGTTAAGTGTTAATGTGACACGCATACAGCGATGTGTATGTCCAGCAGCTTCTTAGGTTTCTGGGAGCTGTCTAATTGGCTGGTCTATCGCTTCTTGCCCCTCAGCCGGAATCGCTTGCTTCCCTTTCCCCTTCAGCCGGAAGGTCACGTGGTGAAATCATTCCCTCTTTTTCCAGCGTCTTTTCTTACTCCGAATATCCGCGACGGAAACGATGACGTCACGACTTAGCCGCGAGTACGAATGACTCAAACGTCATCATGCATGGATTACGGATTTACTTTCACGCGCATCAACCTGCATCGCGCGACTGACACCCGTCAGTGGTGTTTATAAACGCTGACAACCAGAGTAAACATCTCTAACCCAGCGTGAATCCCTTGTCCAGACATCGGTTTTATAAAACCTGTGGAGGGTACAGCAGAAGCAGCTTGTCTTTTTCTTTTTTTATTTTTATATCAACGCATGTGCGAAAAGATACAGTGAATAAAACAAAACAACCATCATTTTCGGACGTCGCCCCCTGCGTTTACAATCTGCATTTTCGTGATTGGCCATACCAACCTTGTTTGGTAAACATGTCCTCCCGCTCTTTCTGGAACGTTCTCTTCAAGCCTGACATTTGCATTCATGATATCAGCGTCACAACTAGCCCCACACGTACTCCAAGCTACTTGTTGATACCCAACTGCCACCGAATGCATAATCAGCGGGCCAAGCGTAGTATGGAAGCTTACGTCCGGCGGCGTACGTCATTGGTGGAAATACGATGAAACTGAGACAGGAAATAGGCGACGAGTTAGCGCACAATCCGGAATAGCGCGAAAGAAAGGTAAAAACAAGAAAAAAAAAGATAAAATAAAGCTCTTGCATAGCGGGAGATATCAAAAAAGCCAGCGGGAATGCATGTTTTCTCGCGCTCTTCGCGCTTGAGAGAGTGTTTCTGATTGTAAATTACGCCGTGCTACAAGCTCTGTGACGGGAATCCCGTCGGGTCCACGAAACTGTAAAGAAAAAAAAAAACGAAAGAAAGAAAGCGGTAGAGAGAAAGGGACCCTTTTCGACAACTGAGCCGCTGAATTGTGCGGTTGGACGTCGAGGTCCATTTGCGAGACGGGAACAACATCGAGAAAACACGTACTACACACAAAAGGGACACGCGGCAGCATCAAAACTTCGATTCCGCAGACCACGGCGTTTTTCTTTCTCATATTCTTGGCGCTGCGCTCAGCGACCCTGCCTCGCTTCTTGCTTGCTGGCCGGTAGGCATCTCCCCCCTCTCCGTCTTTGGCGGCGAAAGAAGCCGTACGGAGAAAGTGAAAGTCGCGTCTTCCTTCTCGGCCGAAGAAAATACGCGAAATGAAAAAGAAAAGAAACAGATCCGCAGGAGCCGACGTTCGTCGGTGTGCTGTCCGTCTTCCCCCTCCTCTGACGAGCGAAAAGAAAACAGACGACGGGGACGTCGAAAGCAGCAGACGACGCGCGCGCGCGGCCAGTAATCCCCGAGGCGCGAGCCAGGCTTGGCTCGGCTTGATGCCGCCTATTACGCTACGATTATTCCTGTCATCTTGTCTGCCGCTATGCGAACGGGTACTCCTGCCGTGCTGTGTGTGGTGTGGCGGAAGGAAAGAGAAGGGGGAGAGAGGGATTCAGGCGTTTCCCCTACGTTCTCTCTATCTATTTGCTATTCTACCTATTTTCTGTTCTCCTTCACCCTGTGTCATCCTTTTCGTGGTCGCTGTCGTTTGCATCGGCCAAGCGCGCTTGTGTGTCAGGAGGGTCTGGGACATCGTCGTCGTTGCATCCGTCTGCTTCTTGCGCGCACTTCTTTTTTCCTCGGAAACGTCATCTTATTTGTTTCTTGTTTTTTTCCCTCTCTCTCTCTCTCTCTCTGCAGTTTCGGGTAATGACTCCACTGGAATTAGAGGGGGGAGTACTACCGCGCTATCGCTTAAGACGACTCACCAAGAAAAAAAAAAAAGAAAAAAAAAAGGGGGGGGGGGGGGCAAAGTGAAAGGAAACTTCAGTAGCAAGTGACACTGGTAGCGTAGTAAACACCCACAGAGACACTCAGTGGCTCTTAATAACCCTTACGACTTGGCTAAACAAAAGAGCGCGACTCTTTGACAATCTTTAGGCCATTTCCACGCGTCGGTAACGCTACTGCAGCCGTCTAAATCGCGTAACATTCTTTGCTTAGCGGAATTTTTTCTTGCCAGCAGATGGTGGAGGAGACTTTCCTGTTCAGATGCCACTACGGCGGTATGCAAATTGCGGGGCTGATTTTGACTGAACTTCACAAGTTACGTCGCCTCTGCGTTCGCTAACGCTTTTCTTGACACTTTTGAGATGTTTGATATGCATGTACGTACGTGGAGGCAATATGATACGAACAAGCATTATTACCCGTTAAACACGGCGTCTGGCAAGAAGGACTCCAGCAGCAATTGTAGCAGGTGACGTCATGTGGTCTCTATGAGTTACTGAGTTACTATGAGTCTATGAGACACTAAGGTCTATCAGTTAATTACAGTGCCAAACGAAAAAAAAAACCTTCTTCGTTAGTTATTCTGTGGATGTTTTTATTTCATTTATACCTGGTAGGAACCACGTTTTTTTTTCTCTCTCCTCTTCTTTAACCTCCTATATTTAGGAGCAAGAATTTCAACTGCTGCCAACGCAGTTTACCTTCAGATACGTTGGCTGAAATCTTCCTCAGGTAGGCAGAGTTGATGAGAGAAACGAGAAGGGAAAGGTAGGGAGGTTAACCAAGGACATGACCCGGTTGGCTACCCTACGCTTGTGGAGAGGGAAAGGGGAAGAATAGATAAGAAGGAGCGAGCTGGTGGAAATGTTTGAAACGCTTGCTTCCCGGTACTATATACGTCTCACCTCTCAACGGACACGTAATTACTCGTACAAGGCCTAAGCTGACGCAACGCGCGACTTTGGAAACGTAAGCACTGAGGCCCTATGAATGACTAACAGCCTCGAAAAATGGGAAATCGGGCTCAGTGAAGGACAAGTAAAATAATAACAAGAAATAATCGCTCCGCACACTTGATTGAGAGCCTTGCAAATGGCCATAAATCGCGCGACTACCGGCAAACTGTTACCTCCTTGCTGCCTATATATCGGGGGGTATGACGTACAAATCTCCTCCTTGACTCCGTTTGGGTCTTCCTCGTTTTGCTGGCTGATCGGTGCGCTACCGCGCGTTTCTTTCATAAATGAGAGATGGCACCTGCATGTGTGCGGGTTATGCGGAAGGCCTTCCGCGTCGGCAGTTATAACGGTGCTTCATTTCGCCGGGTTTGATCGCGTCTTGTTTCTTTTGGAAGGGAACAATGATAAAGGCCTTGGATCTAACGTCACAAGCCCAACATATAGGCGAATAAATGTGTGGCATTGAACCGAATTATTGACACCAATTTTGTTTTTTGTCTTTTCATATTTCATTTGCTCTTTAACACTCCCCCGGTGTAAGATGGCAAGCTAGATATATATCTACTGGTTAACATCGCCACTTTTCCAATCTTTTTTTTTCCTCTTTCTATAACAATGATGAAAGGTCACGCTTCACTGCCCTATACAGTCGAATCCGGATGTATCGAAGCCACATATAACGAATTATTGCGTATAACGAACAGCAGTAAAATCCCCTTGAAATTTTTTGCATGCAGTTGTTATTTTACATATCCGCTTACCGGTGTACCGAACTTTTTCGTGATCTCCCTCAGATTCTATATATCCGGTTTCTATTATAGACGGTTTCGAGTGTGATAATAGCAGCGAGCGTGCTGCCTCAACAAAATTTCGGTCACGTGGCTTATCAGTCTTCTACACGGGAGAAAAAGCGCGTTCTTAAATTATTTCTATGCACAGAGAGTCCCCTTTTACGTGCATAATGACTCAAGACTAATACGTATAATTTTCTTATAACTTACGGCATGACTTAACTTGTAAAATCGTGGTTATGTGCAGGGGCAAAGTGTTGAAAAATCCGCGGGTTTCTGTTTTAACTCACTCCTGCTACTCGCCGTTGCTTTTCTTGCCCGCTCAATTTAACGGAGTTAGGTCAGTGTGCAAAACCAGAAGCCATCCAATTGAGGCCCATGTTTGTAAACAACGAAATGACCCGGGCCCGTAAAAGCGTTTGGTTGCACGTCACACTGCAGCGTCAGTGAGAGAAAGTGGTTTAAAAAAAGTTGAAGGAGTTTAGAGCAATTTCGAACTTTAATATTGCGCGGGAGGCATATTTCCGTTCGCCTTCGCTGCGTCAATCAGCCATGTTTTCACCTTCGCGGTGCACTCTTAATTCGTAGGGCCACTCACGCTGTGGCTGGCGTTATAAATATCGGCTTCTCAGTGCTGCTTCGGTTAATTCGACCCTCACCGACGACCCCTGGTCCGCGTAGCTGTCATTAAAATATTGAAAACACAACAAATTTAGCAGATGATGCTACTGCTTTTGTCTGTCTTAAAGATTTTGTTAGCGCTGACTGCAGTGTTGCGGTTTGTAGGTTGCTCACCGGCGACGATTTTGTCAGCCACGTGAAAATCCAACCCTGGGGCACTTTGATGCCCAATGCTGAAGCATTGTTGAACACGTCTTCTTTCTTACGTTTTTTTTTTTATTTTTCATTTTTCATTTTTTTTTAATGTTCGTCGCCCTGCCAGAAGCTGCATCCGGAATATCCTTGAACTGTGACCTCTAGACTCGGGAAGTTGCCGTCACCCCAAAGAGCGTTTCCATAGCGTTTCCAGACAGAATTAGGAGAACGCGGATATGTCGAACGCACATATAACGAATTACTGTCTTTAACGAACAGCCGTAAAATCCCTTGAAATTTTTTGTATAAAATTTTTATTTTATGTGTCGAATTATAGCTATATCGAACTTTTTTGTTATCCCCTTCAGATTCGATATGTCCGGGTTCAACTGTATGAAGCTAATGCCTGCGGAAGCAGCAAGTATGACAGTTCAGCGAGCATGTAAATGATGGTTAGTACATGGATTGGCCCAAACTTCGTCCTTGTAGCTTCAAACGGCTTTGTGACTTCGTAAATTGATAACTTTCATCAAATTATTGCGTTATTAATGCAATAACGTTGAGAGTCTGCGACGAGAGTCTTGTTGCCTTCATGCCTTATAAGAATGCTTGCTTGTAAACGGCCCCAGAAGAGATCATAAAGCGTAATAAGTAAAAGCACAGGAGCCTCTGAAGCTGCAGGCATGAAGATTACACAAATTCATTTGCACTACCATCGTTCCTGTGGTAGCAGATCGACGGTAGCGCCAGATTTCCCTCTGGTCACTTTAATAGGAAACTTTCTAGGCACAACCGACTGCTTCATCCTGGTGATGTGAAGCGGAACAGTTTACATACCACCGTCGGGTTGCAATGTAACAAGTATGAATCACGGTCGAAACATGACGGAACCCGTCTTTTCTCTTTCATCCCGTAGGGGCAAGGTTTGCCTTATGCGTTCATGGAAACTAAATGTGGCGGGGACCAGGATAATTGCAGGGAGATGGGGGAGGGAGGGGGGGGGGAAGGGTGGTAGCCGCGGAAAGGTGTCGTTGCCTCACGAACGTCATGGGAGTCACCCGCTTCAACAAGCTGTACCGGACTCTGCCAGACCCCGTTTTTAACCTTTCAGACGACGGCGACGCCGGCCTGTTACGCGTGACTAAAGCCCGAAAGAAGCGCCGCCAATTTCACCGTATACAACCTTCTCTTCCTCCTCCTCGAAATGCCTGGCCAATTCCATACCTTGCCCGGATGCTCCTGGACCCCCTCTCGCCAAGCTGAGGTCCAAAAAGAAACGGTAAAGAGCAAAAAAGAAAGGAATACGGGAGCGTGCGCGCCCGGAATCGCTGCTTGCACGCGTCGTGTGTACGGGTTTTTGTCTCGATTACGGGTCTGCCTCCCACAGTTGTGTCCGATGCCACTGAGATCCGCCTCGCGTCTTCAGAATCGCACGCGTGCGACAGCCGGTCTGTCACGGCTCGTTCCGGGGAAACGCTCGGACGACGTTGCCCAATCAATGCATGCGTGCACTTGCTCGGTAGCTACAGCAACGCATATGATGGGCGGGAGATGTCACGAACCCCTGTACACATACGCACGTACAGACACAGCAGGAGAGGGTTAAAAAAGAGTCGCAGCGCTGTCCCGCGTAGGTTTCGTTGTGACGTACGTACGTGCGCTTACCGCAGCAACACACTGAGATGAGACACAAGACTCCGTGTACAGTCAACCACAAAATTTTACGGAACGCGATATCTGAGAGAGAGCTGAATATCGGCGAAGCCTCGCAACGCAACCTAGTATTCGCATTTTTACAGTCTTTACCAGTATATGTTAACACACAATTGTGATGTTCGGTTTTATTGACGACGGCTACAGGCTGCTCGGAAATTAAACGTTTTCTGAGATCCCGTGGTCCGTAAACTTTTGTGGTTGACTGTAGGTGTGCGCGAAATGGTATATGCAGTCGAGCGGCTCTACAACGAACGCCTTTAACCTGTATAACCTGTCTGACGAAGGAATAATTCTGTCCCGGTTCTATTGTGAGGTGTGCAGGTGCGCGACCCTTGTTAACGAAGTGACCTGTATAACGAATGATTTCGGAGGCTCCAAGCACTTCGTTATTAAAGGCGTTCGACTTATACGGAAAGGGATGGAGACACGCGCTCTCCCCTTTATGCTCGTAAGTGCGTACCTACAGTGCTTAAAGTCAGGAGGGGCTGCAGCCTCCTCCCCGCTCCATTTTTAAGCTGGCAGGTCAACTGTAGAACTGCGGCACCCATTCTGCAAGCGCTGGAGTTGATTTTATCACCCGCAGCGCCTTGTGCGGGGAAATTCTAACTCTCCAATTTTTCGATTAATGATGTAATCGCGATTATTCCGTTGATTCGGCATAAGCAAAAAAAAAAAGAAAAAAACATGACAGCAGCTCATGAATGTCATACTGCTGCACGCATTTACCTCAGAAACTGCACATGATGATACCACCCTTGTTCGCGTCTAAGATTCTTGGTACAGCATACTGTTTCATGAGCCACCTGAGCATGATACCTGCTCGTGAATTAGTGAAGAGTCACCTTGGTTTATTTTGCTAGGTTGCCAGTTCATTTTCATTCGATTAGTTGTGCACTATAAGCGCTTTGTTATACCACAGATGCATTCATTTTGTTCACTTTTGTAGGTAAGTAGTGTGAAACCATAAAATATATTGTTGTACTGCCTGAGGTTGTCAATGGCGCAAGGCAACTAATGTTCTGTGTTGCAGCTAGACTTACTTGCTTTGACTTCACATATCGTTAACCCTTTACCTTCGGCACATTCAATCGGCACATTAATAAATGCTCGAAATACATTCGGAAGAATATATTTATTTGCAGAAGCACCCATACAAATTTGTTTAATTCTAGGGAAAGTTGGCCTTACTACACTGCTTGAAGCTGGCTTTTTCAGAGCCAAAATGTAAACAAAAAATTATGCGTGGCTCTGCTATCGCAAACACCAGAGACCAGGCCGAGCTGGAGGCAGCCTAGTAAAGTAGTGGCAAACCATACACTTAATCTAACTTTTGCTGCGCTTCCGCGATCTCCGCTGGTCTCTGGTGTTTGTGATAGCAGAGCCACGCATAATTTTTTACATGCCAGTGCAGATTGAGAATGCTAAGATTTCTTCACCTACGGTCGGTTTCTGTCGGCTTCCCTCAACCTAAACTCGGCATCTTCTCTTCTGCGACGCTTGGTTTCAGCTTCCCTAGCTCTCGCTTCAGTCTCGGATCTTTGTCCACGCTTGCGTTCACGATCAGCTTCTCGAGTCGAGCGGCTTCTACCTCGGGAGGCCGGACGGTAGTCTTCGCCATTGCTAAACAAACGCCACGTCACTTCTTTGTGACTGCGAGAAAGAGGACCGCGAAGCGTGCGCGCGGGTTTTAGCGGAGAGTAATGACGTCACGCCACCTGTGCCCGCCGCGCCTCTCCTTCTCCCCTGCCACTCCTTCTCCCCCGCTGCTTCTCTTCCGCGCTGCCGCAGCACGGCGAAGCTGCGGACGACGGAATGATCATTATAGCGAGGTTCTAACAGTTCAGCTGTAAAAGTGAACGTCCCAAGCACAACTTCTGGGGCCTATGAGAATATAGAATCACATTTGGTCATATAGAAAGGCCCTAGTACGACACGCATCAAACCCAATATCAGAAGTGCCATTCCAGTCTTCACAATGCGTATGCGTTTCCTTCTTTTCATATTTTTCTTTGTCCGTAATATCGCTATCGCTTTCGACTCCCAGTTTAGTCTTCTTCAGAGTCTGAAGACTTCTCCTTGATTGCCGCTTTCCGGCAGTTTCTTTGCGGAAAGCTCCCGTCATATGTTCCGTTCAACGATGGCAGCATTTTTCTTCTTACCAACTTAAGAATGGTGAATTATGGTGGTCGATTCAGTCCCGGAGTCGAATTGCAAAGCGCTCCACATCCGAGTCCAGAGAAAGCACACGTCATCCGAACGGCAGGTCACTTTCAGGAGCAGTGGAAACGTTAGACTAGTTAGTCAAGCGATGGCTGAGTGGAAGGATTGGTGACGCCCGACTGAACGCCGCCGCATATATAAATACGTATGTATGTGTGTATATACGTATGTATGTATGAGCGGATGTGAGTCACCGCCCTAGGAGCGCCCCTTCTGCACTGAAGGGAGACTTTAAGCCCTGCGTACATACTTATCACGGAAGGGAGAGAAGGATACAGAGAAGCGAGAGTCTGAGAGCTAATACTCGTTTGAGTATTTACGAGTACCCCGCAGGCATGCCGGTCTTTTCGCTGGAGCCAGACACGCAATCTTAAGCCGCATGCACCCACATGGAGCGTATCTCCGACGCATTTGCAACGTCCCGTCGAGTCCCCTGAAGTCGTTCCAATAAGCGTTTCTACGCTGTCATTATGACCGAAGTAGTCAGCGATGCCCTACCACTGAGCTACCGCGGCGGGTGCGTCCTCGTGTACACTTTTGGCGGTATTTGTGTATGTGCACTACACGTCGAGCCCTGGCAGTCTCATCCCGCGTTATTCACGCGGCCTAAAACTTTCATACTTTAAAACCACAGGCTTTATTGTCTGTTGGCTTATTTCTTTATGTGGTTTCAACTAACAAAATATCAAGCCCCATGGATCTCGTTATTCTTTACGATCATCCCACTGTACACATGGAAAACGGGGAGAGTGAAGAAGAATAATGAATGTATTTTCTTTCCATACTACAAAACACAGGTAAACAAACGCACATATCAAGTTAACAAAACGACCATGAGTACACAGACATAGATAGATAGATAGATAGATAGATAGATAGATAGATAGATAGATAGATAGATAGATAGATAGATAGATAGATAGATAGATAGATAGATAGATAGATAGATAGATAGATAGATAGATAGATAGATAGATAGATAGATAGATAGATAGATAGATAGATAGATAGATAGATAGATAGATAGATAGATACTGTCAAAGTAACAAATATTTGCAAAGAAATGCTTCACATTTAATACAGGCAAAACCTAGCATAGCATCAAGATAATAGGTATCACAATGATTAGGCCAAATTTACCAAAAGAGCAAAAAACAAACCAAGTTCGAAGCAACTTACGTCATGATAACTATGGATGAGATAAGAATGCTATACAGAATAGTAGCTGTTGCGATTACTTACCACATGAGAAAAGAGATTGACGTTTTTATGATGTGAACAGTAGAAAAAGTAGTTTATAGTTCTAACGTAGAATGTTCTTAAAAAACATACCATAATGCAAAATTCATTTTTACAATATTAGCACAACATAGTGTATCTCCACATGACCACAGTATAAATTTAAAAAAAATGATTATTGGCTTAGCTGTATTGAAAATGATTCTGGCATCTGGATGTTTTATTGCGACGTTAACAATGTTCAGTAGTATTGTTTGAGCGTACTTTGGAAGTTTGAGGAATTAATCATTTCCTCTGGTAATTTATTCAAAATTTTGATAGCTGTAAATTCTAGAAATTCTAATGGCGAATCTGCGAGGATGTGCCCCTTTTTCGTGACTTCCGTGTACCAAAAGCTTTCGTGTTCGGGTGCTTGTATCTTTCATACGGGAGTGTCTGCGCACGGCTGGCGAGTTGACTCAAACTCGGAAAATTGCGATCATGCGCTACCTCACTCCCGCTTATTAGCGTCAAAGGGAGAAAGGTATGGGGACGTCTCCATCGATAAAGATGTCTCAATTAACGCCGTGGCAGCTTCGTGCGCTTCAAGATGCCAACGCTTTGACTTCTGCTGTTGCCGATTGCTCGTCTCTCACACAGCCAAAAAAGCCAATCACAAGCCGAATCACGCGAGCGCAGTATACTTCAAACTACTAGCCGGCACGCGCCAACTTGCAGAGGTGTACAATTGAAAAGATGGTGTCGATGATCCCGCGCCGACACCGCTGACCTCACGCGCACACGTTGCCTCCGCTATGTTCGTCATTGATATCTGTCTCGATCATCCCCGACACCTCGCACTATTGTGTTTTATCCCGGAAGCAGTGTGATCAAAATCCTTCGCGCAGCATCAAATACCAACCGTAATTCACACTTGCCGAGTTGCGTCGGCACGAATGTCGGGGAAGCTGTTGGGACGACGTTGTCAGGCCGGCTCTTTAGAAGCAGCTCTCGAGGACCGGACTTCGTGACCGAGTTTTTCTTAGCGAACCCCTCGCTCGGCACCGTCTGATTGGCCGGCCGGAAGTAATAGTAAAATGAGGGTATAGGTGCCAAAACGAGCAGTTACGGCATCTTGGGGGCAAATATACAAACGTGGGACGAAGGCAGGGCGCTTGCAAGGTGGGCTGGACTGCTCTTATATGGAGGGTTCGTGCTGGTATACGGCTGTTTGGTGTTTCTTTTTTGTTTTGTTTTTCTTCATTTGCATTGGGAGACTGTCGAAAGAAAACGTGGGTCGCGAACGGGCTTGTTTGCGCTCGAAACGTGCAGGGACGTTCAGAGGGGGCAACTCTGGTTGGCGCAGCTGTCGGCTTGCGCACGCTTGATCGAGCATCTGCCGTGATGGCGCGCAGCGCAGGTCACGGATTCGATTCCCGCGCCGGCGAAGAAAACGAAATGGATTCAGGAGATGTGCCAAAGCCACGTCCGTGAACTTACCGATTTCCGCGTGCGCGGCGGCGTCACCGAATATTCGGGCGTTAGTAAAACTAACCGGGACACCCTGGGGTCATCATGTTGGACTACAGTTAACAAAAACATCGAAAATTCTAGGACGGGCCCGTTCCGAGCATGCGCTATCTTGAAAATGAATCTCATAGCTCATCCTGTTATATTGACTTCATCATTGTCATCATTGCCTTGCTATTTTATGTCGGCTGCAAGACGAAAGCTTCTCCCAGTGACGTGAAATTCCCGAGAGAGAGAAAAGGGCAAATGAAACACAGGGACGTAAACCAGGACTGAGGCCGGTCGGCTACCCTGCACTGTGAGAAGGGCAGGAAAGAAATAAGAGAACGAGAGACAATCCAGTGTCCATGGCCGTCGACGTAGTGAAAATTCTAAGCACTGTATTTCCGACAGGTGGCACAGTCCGCTTGCCTTCGGGAATAGCAGCAGTGCTTTTGATGACATTTCCAATGCTGTAAGTCAAGGAGGAGCAGTATTGCTTGATGCAGGCGGAGCTATAACCTTGCTAATTGCGCTGGCGAATGCTCTGTCCGAGTGCCACTTATCAAATGAAGTAGACTCCACCTTGCACCGGCAAATTTCCTGATTTCATTGGCCTTTTCCCGAAGCAAAGGTCCTGGGAGCCTGGCCTCACAGCTCATCAGCCGGGAAAGCCGCACGGACTCTTCTACAGCACGTGAATGCGACAGACTTGGCCCACTGTAGATGCGCTGCACCTTTCATAGCGCGTGCGATTGATCTAGACTCATGCCTGTATACCGGTTACGGCTGCACGGCGGGTCGGCCAGCTTATAGTTCATTGAATCAAACCATCATCCTTTTATGTGAAATGTTAACAAGCCTCCGAAGATTATTTATCAAGCCAGCAAACTAAAACCAACACTAAGTCATCAGAATTTGTATACGCCACATATATCTCACAACATCTCCAGCATATCATTAAAATGAGTCCCGATCCAGTCGAACCCGGATATATCGAATCTCAAGCGGATCAGAAAAAAGTTCGATAGATAGGTAATTCGATATGTAAAATAAAAATTTTATACAGAAATTTTCAAGGGGATTTTACAGCTGTTCCATATACACGACAATTCGTTATATGCGGGTTCGATGTATCCGGGTTCGACTGTATAACTCTCTCTCTCTCTCTCGTTAACGTTGTGGAGAAGCGGCAGCAACATAACTGTTTCCGACATGTATAATACCATAACGAGGCAAAATCAATCAGCCGGCAGCTCAGTGAGTGCATTAGTAAACGCGCGAACCGATCGAGAATGTAGAGAATGGAAAGCGGCGCCTCTCACCAGTCGTATTCCCCGCCAAGCCCGCAAACGCCGCCAACCTGACCCGGTAGAAGGGGTGAAAGGGGGGCACAGCGCCGAAAGGGGGGGGGGGGGGGGAATCCTTGGAAGGCCGCCACGGTGAAAGGACAGATGCTAACGGCCTTGGCTTCTCCGCTGCCGCCCGCCACTCACTCACGAGGAAAGCTCCCGCACGGAATGAAAGAAAACGAGAATCATCCTCCTCCTCCTCCTCTCAACTGTCGCCGCATCTCGGGCCGCGTCGATGCGGCGGTTCACGCAGGCAAGGCCACCACCACTTTGCCCGCTGGCTTTTGAAAGTGCAATCCGGCCGCGCGCGTTTACGGGAACCACGCTTATTATAATAATATTTATTTCAGACGGGAAGATTACGTGAAGTTCGCGGCGCATTCGGCATTCTCAGCACAATACTTCTCTGCCGGAGAATTGAGGCGATGCGTCGCCTGACGAGACCTCGTTTCCGTGGGTTGCGGACAAGAACCAACACCGGGGAAGAACATGTACAGTATAAAATTTACCGAAAAAGAAGAGAGAAGAGAAAAAAAAAAAGTTCCCGCAGAAACTCCACTGGAGTTGTCTAAGTGTGCGTAAGCATTGTGCCGCTTGCTCATCTCCACGCAGCGGGGTGTCATTATCGATCTTATCAAACTTGATACACTTATCAAGCTTTATCGCTCGCTACCAACCTTATCGGACTCGATCCGTCCCTTATCAACCCTTATCAGTCGTTATCAACCTGCGAAAGTGGATGCCCAGTGAAGCTGTTGCAAAACCACCACTACACTTGTTGAGGGGGTATGTAATGCTTTATTGATATGGTTCGGATGCTTGTTTTGACCATGTCCTTTATTGAAACGTATGTTGTTCTGTGGGTTGTAATGGGTGATTTCAATGAATGTATGCACGGTTACTTTCACTTTGCTGAGCGCTTGTAGCCTCAGCCTTACGGGGGTATGAGCCATTGCATTGTTTTGCTTGCTTGCGGGAGTACGAGCCATTGCATTCGTCTTAAGTGACGGACAGGTTTCTCGTTGAGCAAGGCATGGAAATGCTTACGGATTTAAAGAAAGCGTGGCAAGAGTTTTAGGTTCCACGTCAAATGTTATTTTTCTGCTCTTTAATGCATGGCGCTGCTAATTCAATGAATCGCTATGTAGATGCCCCCAAAATACTACAGATTCAAACTTTCAATTCGAGACTGCATGTGTGCCCCCGCTTCGCGGGAAATGATAGCCTTATTACAAATCCCGCATCCCGTAAACTTTTGAGGCCAGCCGTAAACTACTTCAGTTTAGCTGGAATTAGTTTAGAATGAGTAACTATTCGGATGGGTAAAGTATACTTTCAAAAGCATTACTTTCATTCACTTGGCGGAGTCTTCGTGGACGGTTAGGTGGCCGTGGCGTTCTGCTGCAGTGGTCGCGAGTGCGAGTCCCGACCGGCAGCAGTGGCCGAATTTCCATGGCAGCGAAAAAAAACCAACCAACCAAAGAACGCTCGTGTTCTTAGACTTATGAGTATAAGGCTCTTAAATATATACGTGTACCTAAATCTAAGTACACCGAGCGTTCTTGTAATTCGCCTCCGTCGAAATGCAGCAGCCGCTGCCGGGTTTGAACGGGCGACATCGAGCGATTATTATTATTATTATTATTATTATTATTATTATTATTATTATTATTATTATTATTATTATTATTATTATTATTATTATTATTATTATTATTATTTGTTTTGAAAACATATATGCACATGACAGGAAAGGGAAAGCGACTGCCATCGGAAGGGGCACAACGCCTGCCTACTTTTCCGAGGGGAGGAGACAGAAACTTGGAGATGGAAGATAGGAAGAAGGGGAGGAAAGAGGAAAGAAAGAGCAAGATGACAAATCGCAAAAGAATAAAGTAGGGCACATAGTACAGGTCGCACACATGGCTGTTAGAAAAGAAGCACCAAAATGAGCGGCACTATAATGCTCTGGTAATTGTTACACTGCCGGCAAAAAAAACCAAGTTCTTTTTTTATTCGAATCACGAAAAAAGCGTCATTGCCGCAAACGGCGTCATTCGCCGTCCCTTTGACGCATAAAAAGAAAATTAGCTGCGCGGTTAGAAATCTCGAAGACGGTCTCTGTCCGTGGGGCGTCCTACATCCATCGCTATCTCTCTTCCGAGAACATGTAGGCATTGCGAATGTATGCCGAGGCGTGAAAACCGCATAAATGAACGTAGCCGCATGTGACGCATTACCAAAATTACACGCGAGGACAGATGCGAGGATTACGTCACTCTTAAAATAGCGTTCGTCTATTCGTCTACATTCTGTGTAGCAGGTCGTTCGTGTATATATAGTTAAGGATGTCGCGGCGTCGATTGGTTAACGCGGAAGTGCGCCTGCCGGCGCGTACCTGTTGCAATACGCCTCTTCATCGGCAGGCAGCAGGGAGACGAACCCCAGACTTTGAAATCTGTGAAAGGATACTCGGGCAATGCTGTACGGCGGTGGTTTAAGCAAGAGAAGACGGCATGCTTTCTTGTAATGAAGTTGTTGCTCGTTATTATGAGGTGTGGCGAACCTGGGAAAAAAACAGGCCACGTAATAAGAGCTGGCTGTCCTACAAAGACGAGAAATAGACAGGGGTGGTTAAGCGAAAAAAAAAGTGACCATAAAATGTAAAATCAGGAAATGCGAGTAGCCATCTGTCAAGTGTAAAACCACGGCATCAAACACTAAGCACAAACAGAGCAGGTGAAACACTTGCAGCACATCAGTTAAGCTTGTTTATGTTTATAGCGTATGAGTGTCGTCGATATGTATGTACATCCTGCACATTGCTAGGACACGCCCGTCTATGTCAGCTTACAGTGACCTTTCATGTACTAAACATGAAAAGGGATGGCACTTTGCACATGCATGCAATGTGCATACAGCGGACATAAAGTGCTGCAAGACGAACACGCAGGACGACAGAATGAGACGAAGACACGTCTTCGCCATGAAGACACGTCTTCGCACATGAAGACACGTCTTCGTCGAAGACACGTTTTCCCTCGAAGACAGACGAAGACATGTCTTCTGTCATTCTGCGTGCTCTTTCGCGCAAGAAAGAAAAGAAAGAAAGAAAGAAAGAAAGAAAGAAAGAAAGAAAGAAAGAAAGAAAGAAAGAAAGAAGAAAGAAACAAAGACCCACTGCAAAATTTGCTACGCGTTTTGTTATGAGTGATACCCGAGGCTTTTCCGCGTTCCACCGCCTCGCTAAATGTTGCACGCTATACGGGCTGGGAAACAACACGGGATCGAACGGACGCAGCTTGGATTCCGGCGATGTGATAATGAGTAACCCACCAAGTCCCCGTGGGCAGCGATGACCGACTGGCGGACACATCTGTCGCCTTTCCACACGTAGTACACGCCCCCTGAGCGGTGTAGCGCGTTGGCGATAGAAAGGCTGCCAACAGTGTGAAAGTTTTGTCGTTCCGGGGCCGACGTGTTAACAGTAACGCGTAAAGATGGCGTGATGAGTGAGTGAAAAGAATGAGTTTGCGAGTGTGTTAGTTAGTCAGTTAGTGCACGACCGAAAAAAAATTACTGGGGTTTTACGTGCCAAAACCACCATCTGTATATGAGGCACGCCGTATTAATTTTGGCCTAAATCTAAGTACACGGGTACTTAGATTTAGGGTACTTTTATACGATACGGTTCCGTTACGTTCCATGGATGCTTTTCTCACGTAATTATTTCTTTTGTTTCTTTTAGGAGTTTCTTATCCATGATATCGCTGTTTGTGGGTCAGACATTGCGATTTGTTTCTCCGCTAGCAAAGTAAACATTTCTCCTCCCAACTAATGCCTGAGTTCCAGGATGGCAAAAGTATCAGTCTATCCCGAACTGCTGGTGATCGGCTCTTAGAGACACGCTCACATAGATCTGGCAGCTGCACTGTCGTCAGTTTGGGGCTACAGTTACTGCGTGAAATTCTGCACGAACACAGTCGAACCCGGATTATATCGAATCTGAAGGTGATGACAAAAATTTCGATATATAAGTAATTCGATATATAAAATACAAATTTTATGCAAAAAATTTCCAGAGGATTTTACAGAAGGGTTTTATAGAACCCCCTTTATAACGAATTATTCTGTTATACAAAATAATTCGTTATAAGGGGGTTCTATATATACTGGTTCGAATGTATACACATAGAGGTATTCAATCAAACCACTGCTTGTACGTGCACGCTCACACCTGCCCCCTGTATAGCAACAACCGCAGCTACGTACTCCCATAGAGCTGCTCAGTAGGCTTCCGCCAGCGTGACGTCACAGCCGACAACCCGCGGGCCTCGTCTTCGTCTGCGGGGTGGACCTGGCGCGTCGCCTCCTAATTCTCGCGCGACGCCCTGCTCGCGTGCGTAATTTGCGTCTTCGCAGCGTGTGATTAGCGCGTGTCGCACTCTCCTCCCCGATCCTTCACCCTTCTCGCCCTCTCTCTCTCTCTCTCTCTGTATAGAGGCCAATGTTAGGCGGCGACCGCGACATGATCGGCTGGGCGCGCATTAGCCGGAAAAATGTGGCAAATTGCAGCGCAACTTTACGTGTAACCTCGAGAAAAAGAAAGCCAAAGAGAGAATGCGGGCCTGCCATGTGGCTGTTGCTGTCGCAAGCCTGTTTCATATATACGCGCCAGAACTTTATTTTTTGAGGGGAAGTATTTAACGTGCGGCGTTTTCAACGAAGATGGAACTGCTTTTTCTTTTTTTCTCGATTGGCGTGTCTTTGGATGTTTTGAGTGCTGGCTTGGAGACCTCGCGATGACTTCGTGGTTGTGTTGAGATTTGGGCTTGTTGGTTCGTTATACCTCGAAGGCTTTTCCGTGTAGCGCTGTGTTTGAGCGCCTTTTTCGTCATGTGCGTCCACGTACTAGTTGCGCTATATTGTGTTTGCATGTGCATGCCCGCTTTGGAACTTCTTTCTTCTGCGATACAGCTCGTTCTAAACGATGACCTTGCGTCGCTTGACGCCGTTGGTTCTGTTGGGGGAAAAAAATGCACGCCAATCGTAAGATTCTCTCGAAACCTTTAACAGTGCAACAACTGGAATGGCCTGTAGCCGGCTCCGGTCGTTTCGCTCACAAACATGCCAACGCCTTTAGAAATAGGCTTTTTTTTTTTTTTCCTCCTTTGTGTTTTGTCTATTTCTGTAAAACATAGCTGCTTTGTTTACTCCGCCGCGCTGTGATTCACCAATTCCAGCTCCGGGTCCTTGGGAGAAAATATAAATTCGAGTTTCCGGCTTTTCAATCAATTCTCGCTTTTTCTTTTCTTCTTTCCTTATGCAAAGAGCGACGAAGTAATTAACCTTTCACTTTCGCTGTCTCCACGCGCCGCGCGCTTTTGAGGACTTCTTTTTTATTTACGCCTTTTTCGCGCGCTCGCTCCATACGTCCGGCAGAGAGACGCGCGTGCAAAAGTGATGAGTCACGCAGGAACTGGCGCGCGATAGCGAACCCTCGCTTATTCAGCGACGAAAATGGAAAGGAATCGCTTGTTTCTCAAGCATGCAATTTCTCACGAAAGCGCCTCGAAATACCCGCATTTTTGTAGTTCTCGAGGCAACGTAGACCTACATGCGTTGTTGAAGCAATTTTGAGCAGATGTAGCATACTATACGAACACGTGATGGCTAAAAAGAAAAAAAAAAAAAGAAGTAACGACCCGACAACGGCACCAGAACTTCTTCACTGCAGAGCGCAATTACTTCGCATTAGTCACAAGCGTGGCATTTCACTCTCGAAATATATATATATATATATATATATATATATATATATATATATATATATATATATATATATATATGGAACGCATGATAGATAACGTGTTTCGTGGACTAAAATGGAAGACCTGCCTCTGTTATCTGGACGATATTGTCTTCTTTTCGTCTAACTTCAGCCAACATCTTCATCGATTAGACGAAGTTCTCAAGTGCCTTGCAAATGCTGGTCTCCAGACCAATACAAAAAATGCAAATTTGCAAGCAAGACTATAGAAGTATTGGGCCACGTCGTCTCAAAAGATGGCATCCAGCCAGACCCCGAAAAGATTAGTGCTGTTCTCCACTTTCCTATTGTATATATTATTGTAGTTTTATTGACACTTAACAACGATTGAAGCAAGACGTTCTTAACCATGATTGGCCAGTGCATTTGTTTACAAAGTGCCTTAGCGTACGAAGTCTCTTATGAATTGGTGATAGTGCACACACGAGTGTTCACATCGAAAAAAGAAAGGGTCCAGTTAGATAATGTCTTTCTGAGCCAGTTGGGGTGAAAATGGGGCACTGCTTAATTTTGTTTTCTGCATTATCTTCGGAAATGGCCTACTTTTTTGACTACACTAGTGATCTTCGGGATCTTTCCACGAACAAGGCTAGAAACCTAGATACCCGATACGGAAAAGTGCATGTAGCTAGCTAGGGAAGACTTTGTCGTAAAAAAACATAAACATACACAAAACACAAAAAAATTCAAGACTCCTGCAGTTGACAGGTTTGAAACGAAGTCGCTTTTGTGGCGAAGCTTCTGTCTGTCTCGCAGCCTCGGCTCACGCATTAGGTCTCGCACGAGTATTCAAAATCGAGCTCTACCCTGCTTTTTTTTTGTGTGTGTATTTCCTATTCATCCCACACTGCGAACGGTCGCAGCCGCTGTCACAAGGTTTCGCTCGCACCTGACTGGACCTCTCATCCTTTCCCGAGTGACAACGACGATGGTTAAGCGGCATTCGTTCCCCACGAGTTTTCCCAGAAAGAAAGGAAGCCGATGCCATGAAATCCCGCTGCGCACATGCGCGCGTTTCTTGCCTTCTCGTTATTCCGCGCTGCAGCCGCCGTTTCGGCGTCGCAAAGGCTTGGCCCGCGGTGCTCTTACGCTCGGTAGGAGGCCACGCCCAAAAGGGGGCGTGGGCGTGCGTGTGAATACACGGCGGTGCAACCCACCACCCCGTTTCAATGGGGACGCTCATAGCATCCATCCATCCATAGTCGACTTGCTCGGCAATGCGCGCAGCGGTGGGCCGCTCCGCAGGATACCGCTGCAATGCAGGGAAGCACAGTAAGCGGTACAATACGGAGAATTCGCACCTAACAAAAGAAAGAAAAGAGAAATAAAAACGCGCTCTGCCCGGAAATTTGAGAATGCCAGCGAAGGCACAGGGGAAAAGCAAAAAAAAAAAAAACAATGCACATTTTTTGCTAGGCGCGTGAGCACGTGTATTTTAACAAAAGGGGGCGCGTCAATACGATCGTGCTCTTCGATCAATTTCATCCACTTTCTATTGGGAACACGTGAGATACGGGTTTGCTTGGCGCGCATCACCATGAAGGAAGCACTCCGTCATTCTGCCTCTTTTGATCTGAAAGACGGCAGCACTGCAGCTTGTGTACAACTTTGCGTCCGTTCAAGTCAACCCCCCCCCCCCCCCCCCCTCATCTTCACCACCAAATAAGGACAAGGGGGGTGGGGGTAGGGGGGTGAGGAGCTCTGGTCACTTCAGAGCTTTCCGGTAGGCGTGAGGAGAGCATCACAGCTGCTGGTTGCTCTGTTACAAAGGTCACGTTGACGCCAGCGTTCAATAGCACACGTTTTGGGGGAGAAAAACTAGTGCAAACCGAGAAGGAAAGGAGGTTGGCACCTAAAACCCTAGAAAGAAGGAAGGGAGGGAGGGAGGGAGGGGAGGGGCGATTTTTTGTCCGTTACATGCACCTGAATCAGATAGATAGTGAAGCTAGAGAAATCATAAGGGAAACTAACTGTCACCTTGAACGAATTGTAGAAATAATGCGCTAAAGTGAAATTAAAAAATGTACGAAAAGATACCCACAGGTCTGAGGTGAATCCGCATCGCACACGTTAATACCCGCAAGCGTAATGCGGAAGTTATGGGTTCGACACCCACCTGCGACAAGTCATGTTTTTGTCACCTTACATCTTCTGCATTTTGCCCTTTATGCGGATGACATTACTCTTTGGGCGACAAAAGGCTCAATCGGAACAAAACAGACAAACACCTACCCACATCTGGGGCGATGGCATGCCATCTGGCCAACCAGATATGCCAGTCAATGCCCCTGGTGTAGGGGGAGGCCATCCTTGCCCCATGTGACATGGGAGTGCCAATCACGACCCCAAAATTCAAATTCACCCCGTTTAGCACAAAATTCCTTTAGGGAGCCTTGGGCAGCCATCCTCGCCCGAACTGACCTGGAGACTCAATTGAGCCTCCTCGACCAGGCACGGCGCGTGGCGGTGGCCACTGGAGTCCTGGACTAAGGACCCACCCTCCGGCCCCCTTAACCCTATTTTTCCTAAATAAAGTTATTTCTCTCTATTTCTCTCTCTGTCACCTTACACTTCTATTTGTTTTTTTTGTTATCTTCACATTTCAAATAAATATAACGGTTCATTTCCCCTATGCTTTATCTAGCTTTATTGCTTCTAATTCAAACGTTTTGGCGAATCGTACGACGTGATGGCTGCAGGGTAAATATGTGCAATGCTGCGCATAAAGAACACGGACACAAGAAAGAGCGACGGGGCACACAATGCGCCTTGTATGTCCCATCGTTATTTCTTGTGTCCGTGTTCTTTATGCGCAACACTTATACATACTTATGGCATACCAGCAGGCCCAAGTAGCTAACCCTCCGCCCCCCTTCTGCGTATAATAGATTTAAAACGTAAAGGTGTGTCACCAGTGTATAATAACATCGTCGCCCTTACGTTTTAGTGCGTGAGCATTCTAGGCTACTTATCTGTCCATCTGTCCGTCCGTCTGTTACGCGTGACATATTCATAGGTATATGAGAGCTTCATAGCTATCCATGGTGTGCTACGGATTATATATGTGAATGCCTGATGACTGCTGAGATTTATGACTATATATATATGAGCAACTGGAAAGAATGCTTACGTGCTATCTCACAAGTCCTACTAAGACGTTTCTGTAGTTACTGTTCTTGTCTACTTTGCGTTGAGCCTATCTATCGTGACTTACAGCGAGAGCGTGACAAAGCTAGACCTGATAAAAGTTTTACGATGCTCTGACTGACTGCTAGTTTGAGAATGACATAGCCAGACCGGCAATTTGCGATTGCCCTGCGCCCAGAATTCTCTTCCATTATGGTAAGAGCCCGTACAATTGAATAAATTGCCATCGTAATTAACGTCTTATTTAACATGACTCCGACCATAGGACAACTGCAAAAGGCGACTAGGCGCCGCATAGACTATCCCTGACCCATCTGCGCTTTATTGATAATGGAGCAAATCAACGAAGCCTGTTAACATAGGTTATCCTGAAAAGCCTCCGTGATTGCTCTGGTTAATCTTTACATTTCTTCTGCATATCTCAATAATACTTTGTGAAACCGGAACATAAATAACTAATGGTAATTTTCTTCACGCTTTCTACACGTCCTTTAAGGTAAAGTTCCCCGAATGCAAATATATCTGTAACTGGGCCACTGAAACTTAACTATTTGCTACTGATTGATACCGAAATAAAGTGGTAAAAGCGAGCATTGACAGCGATAACAAGGTTTAGCGTTGAGCTTGAGCTCGTCAGACGCCATGTTGGCGTGACGCAGCGAGCAAAACAACACCGGCTTTGCAGAAGGAACAGCGCCCTCCCAGCAACCTTGCGTCTGACAACGTTGGCGTGAAGAAGAGCGCGGGGCAGATGGAGTTGCATGCAGGGATCGCACCTCGAGAGGGAGACCGTCGACAAACCGTCGGCGATAATCAGCTCCCAGCGGAACATTATATCACGTTATACCTTGACGTTTGACTCCCCTTTAAGCTCAGACCAGTGTGTACAGCCGAACTCGGATATATCAAACCCACATATAACGAATTATTTTGTTTAACGAACAGCAGTTAAATTCTCTCGTAAAATTTTGGGCAAAATTTTTATTTTATATATATCGAATTACCTATATATATATAGAACTTTTCTGTGATCCCCTTCAGATTCGATATATCCGGGTTCAACTGCATACACACAGGAGCTCAGCAGGAGCGCCAGTGTACTTATGCAGCGTGCGTTCATGCGAGGAGCGGAAGGCGGAATGCTGCTTTGGCCACCGCAGCGATTGAGCGTATAGCGTTGACGGGTGTGTCCACTTCGGTTAGTCGGTTTTGCAGCCAGATGCACTTCGTGTCTAAGAAAGCTCTTTAAACCTCCGCGCGCATGCGCCGTTGATAGGAAGCGCACGACAACGCCGACGGCGCGGACACGCCTCAAAAAATAAAGGTTTGGGTTTTTAGATGCCAAAACCACGATCTCATTATGAGGCACGCCGTAGTGAGGAACTCCGGACTAATTTGAACCACCTGGGGTTCTTTAACGTGTGCCTAAATCTACGTGGAAGGCCGTTTTTAGGAGCGAAGCTCCTTATAGCGGCACCCGTTCCGTCCCCGTCGTAGTAGTAGTAGTGTGTAACCAGTCTGAGAAAAATGAGAAAAAAAAAAATCCGAAGTTGTGTCCGTAGCGCGGAATCGAACCAGGGACCCCTCGCTTCCGAGCGCGCGGCGTTAGCCCACTACGCCACGAAGCGCACATAGACACACGCACCACGATGGCAATAAATACCCAACATTAACGAAAGGCCGCGTTTCTAGCGCGTTTCTAACGCGTTTGTGCTAGCGCGTTACGGCCCGTGTAAGAAGCTGGTGTAAGACGCTGTGGCCTCTCCGCCTTACCTTCAACGCGTTTCGAACGCGCTGCCCAAAGCGGTGGCAAGTCAAGTTCAAGTCGAGGAGCGTTTATGAATACGGGGGGTATACTCTCTCAGCAGTCATGTGATGGCGTCGGCAAACGCGGTCCACGTTCCGGCATGTGTAAATGGCTGCGTAAGACGCTGTGGCCGCTCCCCCTTACTAGAGAGTACTGCACGTTTCTAACGCGTTTGTGCTAGCGTCCCCTTAAGCGGGAGATCCGATGATTCCCTCCGGAGCTTCGCCCACTCATCATCATTCACCCCGTGGATATGCTGTGATTTTTTTGCATTTCGCCCCCGTTGGGAAATGCGGCCGCCTAGGCCGGGTTTTGATCCCGCGACCTCGTGCTTAGCAGCGCGACACCATAGCCACCAAGCAACCACGGAGGATCGCAAACGCCTCGAGAGTCAATTGCAGATATCATGCACTGTGGGAATCGATGTACCAAAGCTTTCATGAGGCAGTGTGGCGAAATGGCGTATTACTACAAGCGCCGTACGCTCTGTAGATTTCAATGACGAACGGGTCCCTCAGTGACCATGGGGGACCTACAACGACGTTGCAGAGCAAGCCATTTTTTTTTTTGTTCTGCACTAAAACGTGTTTAATAACAAAGCACGACTCGCACGACCTTGTAGAAACGGGCCACAGCGACATAGACACTAAGAGACGCGCAGTGAATTTCGGCGACGAGGACGTCCAGTAATTTCTATCTGCCTCGTCAGCAAGAAGAAGCGCGCTCACTTTTTAGAAGTAAACTGTTGCTAGGTGAGTCCCCTCGCACCTCAAAGCGCTGACTTGCACGAGAAAGGAGGAGAAGCAAAATGGTAGGTTTGCTACCCTACACGGGGGAAGGGGCTTTAAGGGATGAAAAGAAAGAAAGGAGAGAGAGGGCGAAGAAGGTACTATCAGTGTGAACACGTGTGGTCGTCCCGCACTTCACGATCGGTCACTGAGGTCAGTCGATTTCACCAACTGTAGCAATGCCCGCGTCGATTCGTACGCCTGCGACGCGTGGGGCCATGGTCCAAGAATCTTTGTCTCTGAAAACGGTCTGGCTGTCTAGACGGTTTACCACACTCCGAAGAACGTCGCGTTCGATGTCACCAAAATGACAAAAAACACAACGCGTGCTCGATCGCCTCATCACAGTTGCACGAGTCACAGATCGGTGTGTTGGACATGCATATAAGGAATGAGTATAGGCTTTCATAAAAGCCACCCCTAACCAGAGGCGGCAAAGTAAAGTTGCATCACGGCGGGGGAAGTTTGATGGAATCTGCAGCTTCAGTGTAGGATCCAGCTGGTGTAGACAACAGTTAGAGATAATCGGGGTGTTCCATGAAGCTTGTGTCTTGGTTTGAGCGAGTAAACAAGGCACCTCGCAGCGTCTGTCCTCGATACGAGGGAAATTCGCAGAGGCAATTGATTCCGCCCTTTTATGCGTGCATCCGTGGTTTAGTGGTGAGAGCATCGGGTTTCTGGCGCTGTGGAAACCGGATTCGAAACCAACCATCGAATGTTTAGTTTCTTTCGTATATAAGTGCAAGTGTCACTGTCACGTAATTGACCAAGTATACAAGCCGCAAAGTTGGGGGGAAAAGGCAAAGAATATTATCGCCTTAAAACGCTCGTGCCCTTATGTTTAGGTCACGTGAACGAACCCCAGGTGGGCGAAATTAATCTGAAGCCCTTCGCGACGGTGTCTCTCACAGCCCTAATGTTGCTTTGAGACGTTAGATCGATCAAAGAACGGAACAGAAGAAATATCGTGACGACTCCGGACGTCGCCGTGTTCTGTGACCTTGGTTAGAGCTTGTCGGCAGTGACGCCGAGCCTCGCAGTGCAGTTTGCGTCTCACGACGATTCGTGCATATGCCGTCACCTGCGTATTCACGACGCGAGATGGCCCGCATTTGGAAAGGGCTCCGGTCCGACGCGCAGCGGGGTACGTCGCGTCGACATTCGCCATTTCTTTCTTCCTTTCTTTCTTCGACGCGGGGGTATCGCCCGGCGGGACATTCAGCTCCCCTGCTGACCGTAGTGGCGGAATACGACAAACGGCTGTCTCCGCTCGTCCCGTGCAAGTGTCCACTGACTCACAGACTCAGTCGGCAGTTGATGATGACGATGATGATGATGATTTAATGGCATCCCCTCTGAAACGGGGCGGTGACAATTGACCACATAGCCTGCTTGATTTAATCAGGTATGCTATACTTGTACATGTTTTTATCTAGCATTTCTGTATACATAACATTAATCTTTTTCCCCCTCAAAATCTACCTTGTACCGCTACCTATGACGGTAAGAGATCAGGTCCTATCAATATCTTCCCTGCTTTTTTTTTTCACCAATACTCTAAAGGCCTCTTGCTTATCTCGACTGCTGAGCGGTTGATGCTTCCGTTCACTTTAAACCCAGGCGCTTCTGGAAGGTGTACGTTACCTACATGTTCTCACTGGGTGAATCCCTTCACATTCTATTAGGATGTGCTGAGTGGTCTCCGGATCTTTGCTGCAGCATGCACATGCCTCATCTAGTTCTGAGTATTTGCTCCGGTATGTTTTGGTCCTTAGACAACCGGCTCGAGCCTCAAACAGCAAGGCACTGCCCTTTGTACTCTGCTACCGTGCAGATTTTCCCTTCTAATTTCTTTCTTATCATTCTTGTAATTCTGCATGGTCCCTTTTCTCGGATAAAAACGCAGCGCCCTCTGCAGAGCTACAGTCCCCGTGATGAAGCATTACCAACTATCCCGGTTTTCAGTTCTGCCACAGTGCTTGCTTGAACTTCCCTAACCGGCTTGGATGAAACAGCAAGTCTGATAGGATAACCGAAAACCGGTCACTCTCATCTAAGCTCATGGCTTATGAGAGCAGTACCACCAACTGACTCAAAAACGGTATACAATATTTTTTCTTTCTTTCTATTCAATATACGTAAGAAGATGGCACGTCAACGGCTACTCATTCGATCATTCGTATGAGAAAGAAAACACTTAACGAAGGATAAAGCGTTACTCACGCTGGATCGAACGTGGTTTACTTCGTTCGTGGACAACGATGTCAAGGACAAGGAAGCTGCGGTGAACGCGACTTGTGATTATTGGCCTACATTCGCAAGGCGCGCCATCCATCATCTGACTTGCGAGGTGCTACAACGGCATGGAATCTTCCATCAGCTCCTAAGGAATTGCCATATCAAGACCGGCAGGTCGTCTTCGTACACTACAGTCACTAGTTGGTGCACTTCGAATTTATTTTCTTTTTACTAAGCTACGGACACCGTCAGTTCGAAGAGCCTTACTTGTACAAGACGCCCTGCATCGATGGTATTTGCATGCCTTCAATAGACATCATGGCTCTTCCGAAAGGAAGATACTTAGGCCATGGGTACAGACATGGTCTAAGCCATCATCATCATCAACCTATATTTATGTCCACTGCAGGACGAAGGCCTCTCCCTGCGGTCTCCAATTACCCCTGTCTTGCACTAGCTGATTCCAATTTGCGCCTGCAAATTTTCTAACTTCATCACCCCACATAGCTTTCTGCCGTCCTCGTCTGCGCTTGCCTTCTCTTGGTATCCATTCTGTAGCTCTCCTACGGAGCAAGTATTCCATTCCAAATTTATCTCAGATCGATTCCTGCCTTTTATAGCTGTCTCGATCGGCTGGCACCCTCAAGTTATCTACGGCGTAAACAACACCGTGAGCATGTATATATACATATAAATGTAAAAGACAGAGCAGAGTAAGTTCATTACGCGGGAATCGCTTTGCCATGCGAAAACTACATTAATACCCATTTATGTATCTGCAGAGAATAAGTAATCTGAATGATTCTGAATGCTTCTGCCCTCATACTTCTTGAGCCGGGCCTACACGGTGTCTAGCTCCCCGCACGACATGATTCATGCGTCCACACGCCGGCTTGATGACTCCACTTTTTTTTTTTTTGCGCCGACAGTGAACGCTTCGGTCGTCTCAGCACTACGACGCCTCGATGCCAGCATTCGAAGGGACGCTGGCATCAAGAAGCACTACCAACGCCACCTAGGTGGCGTTGGTAGTGGCGTTCACCGTACTCAGCACAGCGGAGCGTGGCCTCCGCAATTAGCTCTGAAAATGTTTCTGAAGTTGATCGCGGAGGCTGCAATTACGACGCGCTGTACGCGCTGATTTGACTCGGTGACGATTCAGTTACGTGCTTTGTCTTGCGCGTTGTATTAGTGTGTCAGTTACGTGCTTCGTCTTTCGCGTTGTGCTAGCGTGTGCAGCGTAGTGCAGCTTCCATATGCACGACGGTTGCTCATGTTCATCGACGTTGGTAGTCGTGATGGAGGAGACGTGCCACCAGGCGTCAGCGTGGGTGCATCAACGCCTAAGGGCGCTTTAGCCACAAAACACCAATAGACATTATATATCAATGTGCAATAAACATTACACTACTTCTGTGAAATGAACGTCGCTCCCTTTCTGATAAACGCGACCGTGACTCGCCACCCGACTAATACGGGCGCTAATCACAACCGGAGGGCATGTAATCTGCGACTGCGCGGCGCAATTACGGAGGCGTCGATCGTGTCGCGATAAATATCGGCCATCTGACACCCCCGGTAAATTGACCTCGACCTGGTCGCGCCTAGCTCTGTTCTTTGAGGCAGCAAATTAGTATCGCTGCTGAGAAGCTCGAGCTCAAAGCCCAATGGGTCATTGGACCTCAGTCATGCTCTTCTTTATAGGAACGCTGTATGGCTAAGGGAGTGCGTTTAGGGGAGTTAGCCTGTGGCGAATTCCACTGATCGATTTATTTATTTATTTATTGAAAATACTTTCAGGGCCCGAAGGCACTACAGAAAGGAGTCGGGAGAAAATGACAAGACGTGCAACTAACAAAAATAATACAAGGCATTTTGTAAAGCGATCTTGAACTCATGATCATCAGTTATGCTTACCATTGTGGAGGGAAGGTGGTTCCATGCGACGCTTGTCCTAGGAACAAAAGAGTCATTACACAATTTTGTGCGACAAGACGGTAGACCAACCTTGAAGCGATGATCGGTCCTTGAAGAAATATAATGAGGTGGATGAAACAGGATGTCCTTTAAATCGTTGTTATAATAATAGATTTTGTGAAAAAGATGTTTCGCAGAAATGTTTCGCAATATTCGGTATCGCTGCGCAATACAGCAAGGATGGATAGAAACGAACGTTGATAGAACAGTCGGTGCCTTTTCTGCGCCGTCCCTCCTTTTCTGTCCAATCTCCTTCCAGTGTCGTGCTGAATTAAAATAACGATGAGTCTGCATCAACTAGTACAAATGTATTTTTACGATTATTCAATATACATTCGACATGACGGAAGCATAGTTAACAAGCTTATATAAAGTCAATATCCCGTGCGTGGCAAAATGCGGGACCATCGCGAACTGGCCTGCTCCACCGTGCTCTAGTATCAATGAATGAATGAATGAATGAATGAATGAATGAATACATGATGGAATCAATCAATCAATCAATGAATCTTAATCGTGTAGGATATGGCGAGGCATTAGTGGGAAGAACAAATTAAGGACACATGAAGGTAACTATTGTCTCCACAGGCCTGCTTCGACGACAGTTGCACAGCGCTATCAGAGTCCTTGTGCGCGTTGTCATAAAGAACCTGCACTTTCTTTATTCGGCCTGTACTAGAGCACTGCACGGGCCGATTTTTGCAGCCCGAGCCCGGCCCGGGCCCGTTTTTACATTGGCCGGCCCGCCCGAGCCCGATCAAAACTTTTATGGCGAGACCCGGGCCCGGGCCCGGAAATATTCTACGTTACCCGCCCGGCCCGACCCGCCACCCCTTTACCTCAGGCCCGAGCCCGGCTCGAAACCGGCCCGAACCCGGCCCGAGACCGAAACATACATGTTTTTCAGAGTTGAGCGGTCCGAGAATAACTCGCTGCACGTTACATGGGCACCGCCAGAAAGCCCGAGCCCGGCCCGGGCCCGTGTCAAAAAACCCGAGCCCGGCCCGGGCCCGGGTCAAAAAGCACACGCCGTGCCCGAGCCCGGCCCGAGCCCGTGAAAAAACTGCTCTACCCGGCCCGACCCGGCCCACGGGCCGGACCGGGCCCGGGCTTTCGGGTAAGCCCGAGCCCGTGCAGCGCTCTAGCCTGTACCGATGGCGAAGCCTAGCGAGGCTTCTAACGGCAAAGCAAATGCCTCAAGATCCGGGCGGTTTCCCACGGACTCTGGTATGGCGCATGTTGCCACGTTTGGCTTACCGGTTCTGGACCCAAATTCGCAAAACCTTCTGATGCTAGAATTGTTCGTAAGAAATAATTTCTGCCAATTCGGATGCAAAACATCTTATTATCTAAGGCAGCTGGCCAATTCTAAAGATCACTTTCGAAAGAAAAGCTTTGTGAATCTAGTCCCAGATTTCTGAAGTCCGTGGCAGATTCCGGACTTACTTTCAGAGTCAAATTGACGCAACCGATCGACCACCAAATGACACCAAAATGCGGCGTAGTTCATCGCCGTGTCGCAAAGGGCGACCACTGTCTTCACCGCGTCTCTGTTGTCGCATTCCGTCAATCTCGGCGTGCCCGGGTGCATTCAGCTCAACACGCCGAGGCTTCGCTCTCGATCTGGAAATTATCGACAAAGTGGCGGGCGTGTCAGAGGCTGTAGCAATTTGAAACGTCGTTCATGGCGAACCCCCGTGGGGCAATTCGCATGAAGTTTGAATATTTCAATGAACCCCCCCCCCCCCCCCCCTCCTTCGTGGAGTATGTCAATACGCTCGACAACCATGCGACGGTAAAATTTCGACTTCGATGGTAAATGCGTCCACAAGAAAATTGTTCTGCACCATGGTCATGTCTGACGCTGTTGCTGTAGCGATCAGTGGCGCCACACCTAAGTATTTATCGTCAAACTTCAGAGTTTTCGGCAATATTTCCCGGAAACTAGCTTTATTTTTCTTTGTTGTCTAGCTCATTTTGTAAGCCACATTTTCGCATAACTAAAACAAACATAGCTAAATAAAAATTCAGGGAATAAAGTTGGCGCATATTCTTGAAAGCAAGTTAGAATTTGTTACTTGATAATAAAACCCTTCGCACTCGAGGAGGGCTATCTACAAGCAGCAGTATCTTACTTTGCATTCTAAAACGTTTCTCTCAGTTTCATATTTTTGTAGTTCCCTCAGTTTTCATATATTGTAATTACCTAAAAAAAGTAAGTTTGTAGTTGACGCCCGTACATGATATTTTCTGTTTTGTTCTAAGCCCCTGCCTTCCACGAAGGCAATTTTTGTTTTGAAAAGTTGCCAAACTACGATGTCTTCGATTCCAATAACCACGCAGGCTCGTTTCCAGATATCTGCTATGATTAGATAGAATGTCAAAATGTTCCATGGAAGCCCCTCATTACGAATTTCCGCGGAACTCAAATCGCTGATACAGAGTTCTTCAGTGCTATCTCAATAACCCTTGGCTAATCAGCCACCTTATGAACCAGCTCTCTGTAAGTCTGAACCATCTTTTAAGCCCGTGCCTCTTAATTATACGCCGGTATAATGGATAGCTTAATACGAATTCACTTTTGAAGAAGCTTCGCAAAACAAGATGAAGATAATGGTAAAAAGACTTTGCAAGTAGCGCCCTTGTATTTATTCTTATCTCTTGGCTTACACTTGATGTGCCCAGCTTGATAAACAGCCTCTTAATTACGCTGAGTTGGCTTGATTGAATTGATGAACCGTATACAAAACGGTGGTATGGGTTGTTTCTTCAACGCATGCAACAGGCGATTGGGGGCAAACTGGAGGTTAACACTATGAATGTGCACCTTGATGAACACAGGAAACCGGTCAAAAATATTACATAATCACATTTATAGCCGTAAATGGGAATGCGTACGCTCTTGAAAAAAAGCAAAGGCTGTCATCTTGCGAAAGCGTCGACAACAGCAAATACGCGAAATAATTAAGACATACACCTTAGAGAACAATGAGATGATTGTATAAAAGCGAACCCAGTATTGCTGTGTCGAGAAGAGAAATATTACTTCTAGATATGTCAAGACATATAGGAGGCTCAAGATGTTGAGGCTGCAGTGGTTTGTTGCGTTTGGCTCGTTTTTGATGTCGTTGCTTTGCAAACGTTATGTATACTACTAGCAACCAGCCTTAAATATTCTCTTTTCGATTATGAACTTCAATTGATAGTTAGCGCTGTTGCATCTCTTGAAGTACCGTCTCACCGCGATGTTCCAAAGATGAGCTAACGCGTACACAGGTAACACGTACAAGGTAACATCTACTATCGAAGTCTCGTGATCTCTCTGTATTCGCGATACCCCGTGATTCGTTTCCTCCGCCAACTAACGCTTTCGAAAGGATCCACGCATTCCTCCGGTCCCACGCAGCCGTCCTTCAAACTAGAGGTGCACCGCAAAAACAGGAAGTCCCTGATGGAATTACGTCTTCGCGGTTCCCGGTTTGGGCGTTTGTAAACACTCGCGCAATGCGGAGAAAGTATCTGCTTGCAACAACGCCAGCGGCGTCGTCGTCGTCGTCCAAGATAGTGCACTGGGTCGACGACCGGCGCGGCTTGCCGCCTTCTTCGCGCGTACAGTGGGTATATAATAGGCGTTGTACGTCGGAGGAAGGGAGCCCCTCCGGCAAGCCAAGCGCTGTTGACATAATCGACGACGAGTCGACTCGCTCAAACTCGGCATTCGGGTCACGTCCACGACGTCGTCGCCGTCTTGCGTTCTTCTTCTTCTCTCCCCCAACATGTCTGGTGTTGCGGCCGATCCACTTTCGCCGCTCGCGAGTCAATCGCCCCCCCCCCTCCCCCCCTCTCTCCTCTCGCTGGACAAGATCTTCCTCCTCCTCTTCCTCCCGGGCCTCTTTCCTCCTCTCTGATCGTTCCTCTGGCTCTCGTCGAAGCTGGGCACTCCGCTCCGTTCCGAGCGATCAGCTGAGTACACCTGCCACCGTCACTCAGCACTATAGTACTGTGCACCGGAGTAATACTGTGCACGAGAGAAACATAGCGGAAACACATGTATACAGTTAACCGCAAATAATTACGGACGATGAAACCTGAGAAAAAAGCTGAACATCTCCGCAGCCCCACAACGCAGCCCGGTATTTGCATTTCGGGCTTCGACTAGAATTTGCTAACGACATTCTAGTATGCAGTTTTACTGGCTACTGCTACGGGCTGCTCTGGAATAGAATCTTTTCTGAGATCCCGTGGTCCGTAAACTTTTGCGGTTGACTGTGCATCGAAACTTCAGGGCCCGAAGTTACAAAGCTTTTTTTGCTCGTAAACGCTATTTGCCTCGGCCGGCCGCCTTCTCTACAAATATGCATGGTGTCACGATTGGCCGGCATATGATCATACAAACAGTTCTATCGCGAGAACTTAAGCAATAAAGTTGTTACGCTATAGAACTATTCGTATTATAGATCCGGCCAATTTTGATGTTTGGCGTACTATTAACGAAAGTGGCTGACAATTGGCAAACAGCATTTACGAGCAAGAGACCTTGCGCATTCAGCCACAGATCCCCCCAGGCACGATGTACCACTGCTGCTAGATCTCGCATGACATGCAGAAATACGAATGTGCTTAGCTGTGAGTTACGAGCAACGGGTCGCGTTTGGGCTAATTCAGTTAAGGTTAACTAAGCAGACATATATTTGGCGTAGTCTCGTTGTTACTTAAATACAATACGGCATCTAGTCCGAAGACTGAGAATAAAGAAGGGGCAGAAAAGTTACGATGGTTTAGGTTAGCTTAGGTTAAATGCAAACAAAGGACGTAAATATCGAACAAGTCGCCAACGTAGAGTCATATTGTAGAGCTATTTCTGGCCGACTTCCTCGTGGGTACTTGGATGTCATGCGTTAAGGCTACCCGACCCGTCCAACGATGCATCTGCAAGATGCCGCTTGCAGCAGTTGGAAGCTTTTCAATTCAGCCGGAAAATTGTACACGGTCGTTATTACTAGTTGCGGGTCGGATCGCGTGATTTGTCCACGCAACGTGCTTCGCAGGTCATACGAAACAGTAAGTATTAAAAGCGTTATTTGGTTCGTGTTTCCAAGAACACTTGTCCGAAATTTGAACTGCTGCTTTGAGACCAACGAGTAACAGTTTACTGGCAAGGCAGGAAACACCTCCTGAAATTAATACCACGCTGCTGAGGGGAGCAGGGGGGTGGGATGAGCGCCCCTCTCCACAGGCTTCATTGCAGGGAGGCACTGCCCCTTATATTATACAGTCAAACCCGGATATGTCGAATCTGAAGGGGATCACAAGAAAGTTCGAAATATAGGTAATTCGATATATCAAATAAAAATTTTATACAAAACCTCTTCAGGGGGATTTTACTGCTGTTCGTTATACACAATAATTCGTTATATGTAGGTTCGATATATCCGGGTTCGACTGTAGAAAATTAAGCCTAGGTTTCACAATAACAAACAAATAAGTGTGTGATAGGCGAAATAAGCCTCGGCTCGTGGCCCCTCATTCAAAATACACTTCCGGAGCCCCTGCGTACCATCTATGGTCCTTGTCTTCGAGCAGCAGACAGTAGAACAGTACAGTATCATTCAGATGACTCGCAAAAGAAGGCATAGCAGATGTGCTATTACTGTGTCCAGTGTCACGCGCAGTCTTCACGATACGACGCGATCAGACGAAGCGCAGCACATCTTCCCGCTCGTTCGCAGAGAAGCGAGGTATTTCAAGTCACGCTTTACGGCGTGTCCCGATTCTGATCCACTGCACTGAACTTGCGTGGACTGAGTCGTAATCGTCCGTTTTCCTAGTCTTTCCTTTCTCCTTTTTTTTTTCCTCGTCGCATTTTATCCCTTGCGACTGTCCCTTTCCAGCGTGCGTTTCCAGATTCCGCAGCGATAGCTTAAGTAACCTCGAACTTGTCGATCCTAAGTCGTCATTCCAGCTGCAGACTCACTTCCGCGTTCCCTCCCCACTTGGGGGGGGGGGGGGGGAGGTGAATTTAGTTTTACGTTTATTGCTTATTTCTTGCTCGTTATTTGCCTGCTCTTCTAACGGTATTCCATGGTCACTCAGCTGGAAACGAGATGGTAACAGATGATAGTCGCGGGGAACGTTAAGCGGCACTAGGCGGCGCTGTCGGTCTGTTGCCCTTCATGCTTGCTTCCGACAGGGATCGCATAAATTAGTCTTCGGCGCGACAGTTATCATCTCTACGCGCCAGTTCTAAGCTGGCGGGCTAGTTTGTTGAAATACTTAGTCTGGGATTTCCATCCTGTTCATCGTGTCATCGTTTTTTTTTTTTTTTTTTGGAGTTTTGCTGTGTCACATTCCTTGCGTGTTTGCCGAATAGGTTTTTGTCGTAGTGAATTTATTGTTACGGGGATACGCGGCGGGGACCGTTCGAGCGGATACAAGCCGGGCCCGCCGGAAAGGTCATCGCCCTTGCTGCCTCCAACACGAAGGTTTCGTGGCAGTTAGTACTCTATGTAAAATCGCTTGATTCTTGTTTATTTGAAAGCGTCCGGTAAATCCCATACTTGCAAGTTAGACATTGACTCAGGGGGACAGCTGAAGAAGAAAAGAAAAAAGAAAACAATTTCGCATTTTGTAACACGAAGATCAGAAGGAAATGATTGTAATTGAAGAACGTGATAAGACAGAGAAACGGAAGAGGGCAACATAGGGAGGTTAACCAAGGACGCGCTCGGTTGGCTACCCTACACTTGCGGATGGGGAAAGGGGAAGAACAGATAAGGAGAGAAAAGCCAAATAATACAGTCAGTCATTCGCAGAGTCAGTCACAGAGGAATCTCCGCCGTCACAAGTGTTCGTATAATCCAGTATCCTTCACCAGCTGCAGAAGGGATTTGGTGGCCTTTTGCATGCAACAGTGCATATGCCTTGGCCCAAGGATCTTTTCTTCCAGATCTTTGCGTCAGAACACTCCTACACTTTATTGGAAATCTGCGGTTAAGCGGGGCTTACGCCGAGAATCTGCATAACCCTGAACATCGTCCTTTCTCTAGCAAAATAGTTTCGCTGCAAGTATTCATACACAAAGATAAAATCACTTGTACAGTTACGAAACGACACGTACAGTCAGCGTCAAAAAATTACGAACCACTCAATGCAAAAAAAAACACATAAAAATAAGGAAATAAATAAAGAAAATTCTTTTTTTTTTTTTTTTTTTTTTGCTTTTTGTCAGAGTACTGTGACCACAGCCAAGTCGAATTCTGCAACATAGTTGTTCATGTACAAGCTCGGAACAGTAATGGCGTGCCGAGGCTGCGTAAATGTTCAGACTTGATGTCGGCTGGCTTCCATGTTGGCCAGTGCTTGCTACCCCTCGTAAATAGTTTTGCTACTGTGCTTCCACATAACAATATGTTCACATCCCGCAGTCCTTAAACGTTATGCGCCGACTGTACGTAGGGTAAGACATAACTTTTGTAGCGCAAAAACTTCAGAGAAAGAAAAATCAGTGAAAGAAAAGAGCAGCAATACGTACGAAATTGTGTGAAGTCTCTTGCCTTCGTATGGTCTCTTGCTGAGCAACGCTTTTTCATTGTTTTTCAACGATCCTTACAACAAGCTACTCTTTCTTTCTTTCTTTCTTTCTTTCTTTCTTTCTTTCTTTCTTTCTTTCTTTCTTTCTTTCTTTCTTTCTTTCTTTCTTTCTTTCTTTCTTTCTTTCTTTCTTTCTTTCTTTCTTTCTTCTCAGCGAAGGTGTGCCGGCTACAGGGCATTAGACGCTATGTCCCGACTTATCTCTCCAGGCAAGGTGCAGTGCGTGTCAAGGCTTCCCCACGTGACCTTGTGGGGGTGCTAACGATTTTAATTGCCCTGTCGCTCGGCGTGCTGTCATTCGGAATCAAAGGCTGTCTCGGTAAGACGCGTAGTGCTCATCACGAACGGCGCACTTCGTCCACGTTTTATTTCTTTTTTTTTCCCGATTCTATCACGGACTGCGCCTTTTGCCTTCTCTTTGTGCATCTATCGCGTTGACTTCAGGTAGCGGATACAGCTGCTTAGAAGCAGAAGCAGCTATAATGCATAAAAAGTAACGAAGCTAACCAATTTTCACGCGATAACGTTAAGGGCCCCGTGTCGAAGAAAATCCGGCGTCGGCGTAAACACCGGCGTCGTTGGCGGAAATAATCATGCGGAACCACATCATCCCGAACCACCCCGACCGGGCAGGCCCTTCGCGTGGCGTAAGGCGCTAGTGAAAAAAAATTTATTTCTCAAAGTAAAACTTGTCAGGAAAATCGCAAAGTACCACTTAACCACAAGCTATAGATACAGACGTGATAGCGTCGGATTGTAATTTGAATATACCAGGAAAAAGCCTGATGAGCAGCCAGGGATCTTTCAATGCTATCGCGTTCCACTCTTAAAGGTGAAGCTTAAGCGTCCTCCAAGTTTTTGGTCCAAATTTCGTTTTTGTAGTGAGAAGCTTAATTTCTATGCGTCTTAGAAAAGAAATAGCGAAGTAATAATCGTGTGTGAGCGCTGTCTGTAGTGATCGATGGAACGTTTGCTCCGTAATTATTCCCTTTGTATGCTATATGTTTGCTCATTGCTTGAACTGTTGTTGGTTTAGAGCATTTGCTTTGTTGAAATACCGACCTTGTAAGTGACCGGAAAGGCTCGCAGCATTGCAAATAAGAATATGAGCCCACGGAACAGATTGAAAGACGCAACAGCACAACCTTTCTCTTAATACGCGCCTCCTGTATGTATCTTCCGAAACAGTTGCAAACGTACAGCCATTAATTACTATTAGTTCTTATTTTCCACGATTTGTCGCTCGATCATACTTTGCTTCTGCGTTTGTGATATCGTGTTTATTAGCAACAGTGCGACAGCTTTGTTCCCCGCTGTCAATTAATACGTTGGCTGCACGTTATGCTTTCTCGGGACACTTTGACAATTGTTTTCCGAAAGCTTTCTGTTTCCGTACCTCGATAGTTATGCAACTAATGAACATGAAAGTTTAAATGCACTGAGTGCCAAACGCAAATAAGTGAAGAAAACTGCACGCAGTGCTATATATTTCGGGTTAGGAAATAATAATATTATTTATAAAATGCAGCGTAAGAAACATTTGAGGCGCACTCATATTACGCAGCTCCAAGCTCACGTGCAGAAAGATGTATTGTCGCCGACTGATATTTCATTTTCTCTGAGGACAATGATGCTTTTCTACAACAAGCTCTCTTATTGACTTGCAACAGATTTGCTAGCGCGACTGCTGCCTCAAAAGTGTATCAATTAACCACTAACAAAACTTAGCTGTGATGTTCGACACTCTATTCCTGTTCTTTCTACAACAGGGTGTTTATATTTATCTTTTATATTGAATCATTCTTTCTGAATTTTATTTTTCTTCCTATCATTCCATTACTTATCTTACAATGACCGTGTCGTCGTCAATGTGTCTATCCTTTTGAGTGTAACCTTTCAGCGGCAATTATGTGGTTTAGTAAATACCAACTATATGTCAGGAATCAGTTCTGATCAAGTACGTGTTCTATCCTTTTTTTTTTTTTTGTCTAAGTCTTGGTTTCTTAGGCTCATTGCGTCCTTCTTCCATACTATTCCTCATTCAAAATGTTTCATTCGCATCGTTGTTGCATTTGGTGCATTTGATGCGTTCTATGCTGCTACATGTACAGACAGCGCGCTGAATGACAATGGACGTTGCTGTACGAAGAGCTAGCTTCCGCACATTTCAGTCCCAGACACAGCTCGTCCTTCAGAGGCAGTGTGCATGGTAACACAGTGAGAGTCAACTGGGGACCAAAAGAAAAAGAAAAGACAGTAGCAACGTAAGACACGTGAAATGTTTGACAGGCACAAGTCCCCGCCTACTCAGCTACTAGTGTTCGATAAAGGAAATGACAAGGCGAACACGGCGTGGCTTTGAAAGAGTACGACACAGTCTGGTGGGGCGGATACTTGCGCGAGACAGACGAAAGACGTGTGCTGCCATTTCACGAAAAAGAACGAAAGAAAGGAAAAGGTAGAGAAGAGAGAGAGAGAGGGGAGAAATAGAGAAAGAGTTTAGTTTAGCTAGTGCAGGTACGGAGCATTGAAAAAATGAGAACAAATAAAGAACTAAGAGAGACGATGGAGAAAAAGAGTGGCTTTGCGTCCGGTAGCCGAGTCTGATGGAGTTCAGCACGGTGGCACCGCCCCAGACGTTCTTGACGAGAAGAAAGCGCAGACGCAGTTGCGAGCAGCGTCCATACCGTTGAAGGCGGTGCTGTGATGCAGGCTCGATCTTGGCGGGGGCAGAGGGGCTGAGAGGAGCCGCATTTCGCTTTTCACATACGGAAAGTGGCCGAGGCCGCGGGGCGACGACCAGACGAAAGACACGGATGTTGCCGAGCTATGGTATTTTTCTCGCTGCGAGCTAAACCACGCAGACTCCTGCGAGCTATAACCGGCGTTATCTGACAGAGTGTCGGATTGATAGAAGTGAGTGCGCCGGAAGAAAATGCGGTTTTGTAATTGCCCAGTGCATTCGTCATCATCACCTCCACCATCATCTGCTTCATCTTCAGCCCTAATTACGCTTCGTTTCACAATAACCTGGCGCTGGAGCCGAGGCTATAAAACGAGGGTCGTCGTCTGCTCAAGAATGAGCAGACGACGAACTGCGACGCGGTGGTGGCACAGGTGCTACAAGAATACATTAGTTCTTAGGATCGCGCTCCTGATTGGATTATGTCGGCAGGTAACTTATCTTTAGACGCCTCATCGTCTTAAGACTGCTATGTCGCTTTACGCAAGCCTCTCCCGAAGCCCGATCTATTGTTGTCTGCTCTGAGCCCAGATCACCAAAGCTATCGGTGCATCGAACTTGGCTCTCATGACTCCATACGATTCCTTGCCGTCCGCTAACCCAGTGGAATCTCATTGATACGATCTTCACGCGAACCGAGAAATAAAGCGTATCATCCGAAAATCGTATTATCTAACCAAATCGTATTATCCCGAAAAATGTAATATGCAGAATCGCATCAACGAGATTCTACTGTATACCGTTTTGTTCCCCTCAGATTCACTTTCGCTTTTGACGATGATTCCAGTTATGTGTGCTAATCATCCCACATGAACCAATACCTTAGATTTCGTCCAGTTTCCTGCACATATTTAGTGGTCAACAGAAAACGTTTCATAGCTGCGGATTCTTCAGCGAATTCGTCGGCTTCTGAGCAGGCCAACGCTAACTCTAGTCAATCCAGGCTACACAAGTGGGACACTGCGCATGCACTTATATCTAGATTTGTACTGCTTGTGAGCTTGCATAACCACGTGCAGACGACCACGCGTTGGCCGACGACCAGACCAGTCGATTGACCACATGATACGCACTTCGCAACCAGAAGACTCACAAGTGCCCGTCGTTGCGTCACACCGTTCGCGGCTTCGAGAATACGGCTTCAGCGTGTCCTTCCATCTTCTTTGGAAGTGTTCGATCAACGCAGTAGTCAGATGAGGCGTTCTGTGCGCTCGCTCGAAGATTAAAAGGGCCGATCGGAAAGGGCCGACCTCACCATGAGGAATCTCTGTGCCAATGCAACAGCCTCGGGGAGGTCGTCGTCTTCTCTGTGTGGCGGCCTTTTTGGCAGGCGTCGAGCGGAAAGACGGAATCTGTAGAGAGAGAGCTTTGCGATGAAAGCTCCTGGCGTTTCTCGATTGGCGAGGAGGAAGCGACCTAATGGGTCTTGCGCAACAAAGCGAGCATTGGTCGTGGAGGACAGACGGTGAAGCTGTTTCTTGCACCAAAGGTTTCGCAGGCATTGGTCGAAAAGAAACGTTTAATGTCCGAAATTGTTTGTCGCTGCGTGGTTACGTCAGTCTCACGCTTAAAATACTATTGACCCAATACAGCTTCGAGTGAAGAATACATAAACACTTTGTTGTGAGCTGGTGATGTTAGCCTAGCGAATAGCCTGGCACGCTACCTATAGTCCAGATGAACGACTAGCAATGATTTGTTTGGTACATGGATAAGGCAGAGGCATCGCACTTGTCTTGCCTCGATTAAAAGAAATAAACAACAACGCTGCAGCAACAACATCTTGCTTAATAACAAGGAACAAATCCAAGTAATGTAACGTTGTAAGTTAAACCTGCTGTGATCGCAATGATGCGACGTGACTACGAACATGACTATATCAAGGTATAGTCCGTAATCTCGTCTGCGACAGCAAACTGTGGGAAATCAATCAGTCCAATATCAGGTTATTTCCGAGAGACGCAGGACAGATGGAGACGAGAACGAACACAAGACTAGCGCCTACGACCAACTGAAGTCTATTCGAAGGAGCATTGGCTGTTAACCGCAGCCAACGACACAATCGCGGTGAAATTCGCTGACGAAAACTCCGCGCACTACATTTCGCAGATCTAAAACGCTCATCGAGTACAAGACGCACTTAGTTGAAAACTTTCTTTATGCACTAATATTTTGTTCCCTCGATCTTTTAACCTACACATTTTCTGCATGAGGAACTGCTGAGAAAATAGCAGATGCTATACTAGTGTAAGTCTATAAGGTTTACATGTAGATATGTGTGCATTAAAAATGTAATATATGTAGTTGTAAAGCAACGTTCAGGAATGAAATCAGCAATTATTATTAGGCAATAACACTGCAAGAAAAATGTTGCCTATATATTTCGATTATCAGCAATGTAGACACAATGATAATAAAATGTATTCAGCCTGATTTACAAAGATAACATCTCTTATAGGTAACAGAAATTGCCTGTGGGGCTTAAAACATCTAACTATACCAACAAGCATAGACCTGCTTCCCGAACGTTGAAGCGAACAGGGCAAACACAAGCCGTCAAGTGCTTTGGCGAACAGCAAGATAAACGAGAAAAAAAAAGCACGAAAGAGAAAAAATAATCGCAGACGACGCCGCGTGGCTGAGCAGTGAAGTCATCCAATAAGGCTTCCTTATTTTCCTATCCCAAAGTCACGTGACATCGTTAACATAGACCCTGTACGGCACGTCAGTCATTGGCTCGGACGTTCCGAGTCAAGACTATACACGACGCATTTGTCGGAGAATACGCGTACACACTCCCGGATGAAAGATTGGATTGCGTGCCGATTCCGAATGAGCGAGCTAAGAAAAAATGTGCGCGTATAGTGTGCAAACAGCGAACTGCTCGTTCACCGCAGTGGCCCAACACGTCGCTGCGTATGGTAGACGCCAAGGTTACTCCTGGTTCGAATCAAAAGCCGCGTCGTTTCAGGCGGCGACGGAGTTATCAAAATTCCAACCCCTTTCCTGTTTATACGTTAGTTTTGTATTATCCGTTTAATATTACTTATCTGTGCTTGCATGTAGGTAGAAAAACCCGTCGATGAATAATACCGTGCATAAAACTCGTATATATCACGCGAACGACCTCAAGCCTCCTTCTCCAAACAAGTGGTTTTCTTTGAGTATAGCCAGATGTAGTGTCTGTGGGTGTGTTAATGCTTGTGCGAAGCGCGTGTACATATTTTTGTTTCACGTGCCAAAAGTGCGTATGTAATACAAAAAAGAACGCACGAAAGTGGGCAACTGGAATTTTCGGTGCACTCTAAAGATTTTTACCCCTTTATGCTTGTATACAGGGTGTTCGGTTGTCGCATGGCTAACACCCTCACGTTTAAGGCGTAAGATCATAACGTTGGTGGCAACCAATGACGGCATCTTGTTTGCCGACTTTTTCTTGCAAGTAAAAATGATGACAGCTGTGACCGGCGATATAAAAAAGTCCATTAAATAAGGTTCTATATCTATAACTGTGAAATTCTCCTGTCGGATATTTCTGTGCGACCAAGGCTGTCTGAATGACTACATAGTTTTCAACTACGTCTTTTGTCATCGCACGTCTAGTGACAGCTCCGTTGTTGTCCTCTTACGAGTTTTTTAAAGGCCCTAACGGTAGGGGTGTTACCCGTGTCACAAGCAAACACCCTTAAGGGTGTAAACATTTTTAGAGGGTGCTTTATTTTGGCCTGACTGATGCAGTGCGCGAGTTTGGATCTGACTTACCGTACATGGATATCCGGCGGGGGAGCGAGTGATTTGAGCGTCCTAACTTTTGCGGATTTGCTTCAAATGTAAATCGCGCATCACTTCCTACACGCAGGGAACTTATACATTGACGACTTAAAATTTGAAGCTGTGACTTGCACTTTTATGTGGGTCATAAAGAAAAGTCTACGGTGATCAGAAGGGACGGGAAGTGACAAATTCCAAGTGTTTTTCATGATACGGTAATTGCACTTCTCGAATGTGGCTGGACTAAAGTCGCACAGCGAAATATATTCACTGATACAGTCATTATCAGTGGCAGTCAGCATATATCTCCATCTCCCGCAATCATCATACACGTATGTCCTAGTTGAAAACAAAGAGAGACCATGCATAAAGGCTTATTCACACTAGGCCGACACGACACCAATTTTGGTCTGCCGACTGTTGGCGACAGCAGTTTACTGGACGGAAAACGCTGTGGCCAACGGTTTAAAGGAAGGAAAATGGTGTCGCCAACAGTCGGCAGTCCAAAATCGGTGTCGTGTCGGCCTATAGTGTGAATGAGCCTTAAAAGCTTAATGCGAGAAGTTGGTGTGCGCAGCAATTAGTTACATCCGGTAACCTAGTTATCGAGCGTTGACGCCATACTTCTGCGTCTCAGTTTCTGTGGGCCTAACTATCGGGAGAAAACCCGCCTGTCACCGCTGCTAGTCAAGCATTCATCAAAATAGAAACGAGCTGTCAAGAGCGTCACGGGCCAATATGCCATGCAGCAATTGCCCTCCCTCTGTCGAATACGGATATGACTCGCCATTATGGCTATTATCGTTACGACCGTTCGTCACCGTCATGCACTTGCCTCGCGCCAAGTTACCCAACTATACGTCGTCGCGCATTTGACTACTACACCCGAGCCGTAGCTCGTTAGTGCGCATGCGCGCAACGCAAGCGCGCATCAAGCCCCCGACGAGGTTTCGGATTGTATACAGTCCTATGCCTAATCTCCCTGTCTCTCTTTCCTTTGCTTTTGTCTTCTTCTCTCTCTCTCTCTCTACAATCGTCAGAACTGCGACGAGTCGTCGGCTTAACTACGAGCGTTTCGTTTTCGCGTGGAATGTCTTCATCTCGTCACCGCGGGCCTTTTTCGTTCCGGGGCCAAAAACACGCTTGTCTGTGACGAGCACATCGATCTACACCCCCGTCGACAGAGGTGTGTTTGTCAACGACGCTGGCATCCTTGACGCGCGCTTGATAGCGTTCGCAGGTACCGTGGTGCGTTACGGTATATATACAGGCTCAATCGCGCCGTACCAACCTCCTCCTCCTTCTTCTCCACCTCGTTGAAACGCGCGAAAAAAAAACGCGGCGTTTCCCGCCACGCGCTTCTGACCCGCTAGCCGCGTAGCAAGAAAAATGAAGAACCCGACAACCTCAGGAGCTCCTCCCGGCTGTCGCGGCAGCGCGGCGAAGAAGAAGGAAGGGCTGTACGAAGAAGACGAAGAAGACTGCGGTGGCCTTCAGTTCGCCGTCGCCGGCGTGCGTTGCGCCGGCTTCGAATAAACACGGCGCTCCGCGGTCGAGGCAGCGGGGGTGACGAGGCAACCATCAGCGTTCGAACGAGCGGCTTGCGCGCGCGCGCGTCCACAGGCTTGTATGTAGCCAAGGCAAGCTACAAACACGCCCAGATGACGAATCGAGCGCAAAGCAGCGGAGGCGCGCGTCGCGACGCGCTATCGAGCGGAGACAAAAGGAGACGACGCGTCGCGTTGGACCTTGCTTGTGTGTGCGTGTGTACTTACATGCGTTGCCCGTTGATGCAGGCTGCCGCGCGCACAACAGCAAGCCTTCGTCGCCCTCGGCGCATCTCCGCGGCGCTTTACTGCGTCCCGACGGATAGAGTGACCTCGACTGGAGGATGTACAGATTGGTGCTGCTCGAAGGCAACGCCGTCGATTCAGTACAGGGCGACGAGGAGGCCCCGTAGGCTTCTTTTTGCTAGAGTCACTCGGAGACACAGCGACGCGGGATCGGGGCACAATCGAGGCAGCCCGAAAACCAGAGGTGTTACCACCGCTCGATCGAATGTCTATAGCTGTACGCGAAGGAACCGCGACCAAGGACGAACTGTGTCGTTCAGCGTCAACTACAGCTATAGTCTTTGTCCTATGGAGCTCCGAACGATTCGGCGCTAATCAATTGATCCGCATGCATCTTGCAGGGAACATATTCAATTTGTTTCGGTGCCCGCGTGGAAGGAAGGTGTGTGCGTCAGTCGGGCATCGACAGAGCGCGAGCGCGTATAACCTCAAAAAGAACGAAGTCACCGTTAGACGCCGTCTCTGTCAGGCTGCCGTGATCGCGGAATTACACGAAACACCTCCGCCGCACTCGAATGATTTACTCGGATGAATTTTGAAACTGTTTTTAGCTCCCCAGATTCTCCACAAGCATAAATTATTATTGTTGTTATTTTTTTTAATGCGAGAGCATTATATGCCCCATGAAGCGAAAATCCCCCGTCCGTTGTTATCATCCGATGGTACCAAAAATCCACGTGACCATGTGATGACGTAACCTTCCCGGCGTTGGGCCTGCTACGGCTCGCACTGTGAAATCCCATGGTGAACAGCCACGGCGTCGGACCTGGCCCACTCCCCAAATTGTATTAAGACGCAATAAAGTGAATTAAGGTGGATTAAGGTTTGTACAAATTAGATCAAGGTGGGCTAAGGCGATTAAGGTGGAGTTTCATTTAAGGTGATAACTTAGATAAGTACTCATGCTTTCGCATTCAAATCACGTTAGGATACTTAAGTGACGGTCAATTTTTGTGTGTGGCGTTTAATGCCTCGAAACTGCACACTGGGTCACGAGGGATATCGTTTGTGTAGGGTTCCGGGTTGATTTTTACCACCTGGGGTTCTTTAAGGTGCACTTTAGCTTGCACTAATGTACGCGAACATTTTTTGCATTTTGCCCCCTATCGAAATGCGTGCGCCTCAACCGGGTATCGAACCGCGGTGACCTCTTTCTCAGTAGCATAACGCTACAGGTGCAGAACTACCACGGCGGGCAATCAATCAAAGACGATGACATGAGGTAGATATGAACAACCTTGCTGCGCTGTTATTGGGCTCCGCGGCTGCCTCTCGAGTCGCTCGCCGAAATAGAGAAAATCAATATGGCAGCTCGGGTGCCGTAATCGTGGCGTCCAGTTTCCACCTTTCTGAATCGCGCATTTAAACTCATATCGAGAATTTTCTTTAACGAAAGAATCTGGCGGCAAGCTGCGGGTCTGTATTGAATTAAAACAAAGTATGCAGTGCGCCTCTGCCGTAAGATCATTGCGTGTATACGTGTATTGCAGTCTGTCCAAGTTGCTGTCACTGTGTGTTGCTGCAGTTCCCTTTTTTTTTTTTTTTGTATAATACCCCCGTGCAAGCCTATAAACTGTATGAGTCTTGTGCTCACAAGATTCCTGCAAGATTTCTGCCAATCTTCTTTTCTTTATGCTTCTTCGGATACCTTCGGCGAGATTCCTGCGAGACCGCAACAAGAAATTCCCAGAAGATTTACCGGGGGCGTCTCCAGAAAGGCGGATCAATGCACCGGTGTCGTTTGTATGGAGCGCCACTTCGATCTATGGTTTGGTTCGGTGACTGCGGCGTATACCACTGCATCCCGATAAGCGGCAGGTCACGGTTTCGATCCCACGCGGCTGCGGAGTCCACATTCCGACGGGTCTTAAATGCGAACACGCCCATCTAGTTAGATTTGTGCGCACTTCACAGAGCCGCAGGTGGTCTAAACTAATTCGTAGCCCCCAGCCGCGGCGTCTCTCATAGCCCCCGGTGCGGGAACATTCGGGACGTGAAACCCCGCCGGTTATTTATTGACCAATATGGACAGTGGCGATTCTCGGTTCCTTTCTGCCCGCCGCCTTGTTTACCTGGTCGCGAAGACAGTATACTACGCTTGACTTGGCTAATCTACGCAGTCTATTATGCGCGAGCTTGATTAGTATGCAGGCGAAGCTATAGGTCACGATGTTACAGTATCCTACGCCCCTTAGTTTACTGAGCTGACAGTGTGGTCTCTAGCGTACATCGCGGTGCAAAACGCACTGGGTGTTATTCGAAGAAGGGAGGGGGGGGGGGGGGGGGGGGCGTTCCATGGAGTATCACGCCCAACTGTCTTCCGTCATCCCACGCGGTGGTCCTTCACTGGAGCAACAGCCGGCCGTAGCTGGTGCGTTCACGCGCCATCTTCACACGGCATCTCTTCTCATTTTCGAACACCGCACACCTCTGCTGACGCTGCTGCAGCTGCTGATGGATGAGAGGGTGTTGTGTCAGGCACCGACACCTCCTGCGCCGCACCGCGCCTAATTAAAAGCGTCAATTAACGATCGTGCCGCTCGGCGTCCTAGAGGAAAGAGGGGTGCGGAACGTACGTGGTTTAGGCGGAGGACGGGTGCCCGAGACTTACGCCCTCCAGACGCCAGCACACATTACACCTCCCCTTTTCTCGCGATTGTTACTTCTAATTCTCGGGTTGATTGCACCTTATTCGTTATTTATAACGTCACCTATACCAGGCTATATGTCTTTCAATCCCGTGGTACGTTAGACGTTGTTAGTGTACTGTGGTATTCCCCCGTTATATTCGTTGTGCCTTCGAGGTATAGCCCTGCTTCGTGCCATAGGTTCTTCCCGGAGCTTCAAATACGATCGCAGGGCGTAGATAACATTTCCGCTCTGCCTTGTTTATCAACCGTTCCTGAGATATTGTTGAGGCGATAAGCGAGCTGTCCTTTTAGTCGTGTTTGGGTAAATTAGCGCAAGCAGACTGCGCTCGGCTCTATTCAACTTGTTGGTGTCGCCCATTGCCTGATGCAGTTCGTGTGAAATCATCACACGAACCATAAATTGAAGTGACTTGAAGGGCGTGAATTGGAAGGGCGTACTCGTTCGAGTGAAAGTGTACACATTCAAGGGAAGCGTTCAAAGGTCTCGCTTAGTTTCTTTGGAAGATACTTTTTTTATCGTTCATCGCGTGTCTCTAGCAGCTTGCAAACAGTTGCGCTACATATTGCTCCAAACGCCCGGGGTGAATCTGGCGCGCTTTTTTTTCCTTCTATGGACAACGATTGAAAGGTTTAAACGAAAACATCCACCTGCTCTCTTGATGACTGTATCTGCATCACAACCACTTCCTACAGAGATTGTAGCCCGACCTATGCCCTTTAAACAAGGGTGGTCAAACCCCGCTCCCTAGTGCCACTGGTCCCTATAGTGTCACATTTTCCGCTTCATGGGGAATGTAATGCTTTCGCGTTAAAATTGTCCGCTTTGTGCAAGGCAGACATGATCTCGTGACATGGAGAAAGGCTTTGCGATGGCGCCATTTGTGATCTGTACCACCATCTGAGAAACTGAGAAGGTGTCTTTTGTGGCAAACAAGCAAACGAAATAGCATTAAATAGTGTTGCTCTTGGCCTAGTTACTTCTTGCTGAGCGACACAATTGCCGCAAAAGGGACACACACACAAAAGAAACACAAAAAGTCAAAAGAAACACTTGTGTCGTCATTGTGTGTGTGTTTCTTTTGCATTTTGTGTGTGTGCCTTTTGCGGCAATTATGTCACTCAGAAATAGCGTTTATATCAGATTAACGACAGGAGGTACTTCGCAAAGAGACATATTGCCAGTAGAGCGAGAGTTAAACTAACAGGCAGTTACGCTCGCTTAACGAGCACCGCTACACGGAAGCCTTCACGTATTGCGGCAAGCTAAACACGGCCAGCGCATAGCCGGGAATGATTGATCGAGGGCGCGCACGAGCCTCGCTCGCTATCTGAGATCACGCTGAAGCTACCGCGACCAGCGTTTCAATTTCTGTGCTTCCACGGCCCCTGCCTAGCGATGAGGAACAAGACTGCTCCGAGTCTCATGTCACGTGCTTGTACAGTAAAGCAAAACAAGGATTAACACATAGTTCCGTTTAAACTATGTCGGGACTCGATCTTTTTTGTCTTTACACCGACAATGGAGTAAGACAGACAAGATTACCGGTTCGCCTGATAAGGTTGAAAAGGTAAAAGCTATCGATTAAAATCAGCAGCATAGGGGCGGACGAAATGATGATGATTCCTTTTACAATGACAGAAAACCACAGGGGGGGGGGGGGGGGGGGGATAGACCACGAAAGGAAATTATGTGGTTTTACGTGGCAAAACCACGATCTGATTATGAGGCACGCCGTATAATGGAGGACTCCGGAATAATTTGGACCACCTGGGGTTCTTTAACGTGCACCTGAATCTAAGTACCCCCTCCCACAAAACTTTTAATTCGGAACACGGGATCCTAGTAAAATCGAAATTTCTTCGCAGCCTAGGCACAGATCCTTCGACCGAAGGTAGAGTTGATACTTCTTCGTGCAATCACATTCACGACATACATTTCACACTCTGTGGTGAAGTCGCCAGAAAATTTCACTTATTCTCATTTTCCGTCCTCCGAAATATTCTGAGGGCGGCTGTACACGGCTGTTTTCGCACTTCGCCCCCAAACGACAAGTGGTTCGGACTCCCGCCTTGCATTGATCTGCAAAAAGTATTGAGAGGCAGAAGGGAGGATGGGGGAGGGGACAGTTGTTGAACGGCACGTAGCCACGTTGTATTTACAAACACTGCCGCTCCATCGCAACCTACATTATTGCACCTGCAATTACTTCTGAAGCACCGGAAGGTCGTACAGCACGCGGAAGCCATGCAATCTCTTATTAGCCCGCTATACAGGCAGGCTCGAATTACCGCAACGGTTGTAAGAGTAAAGCCAACCCTCTTTCTCGAGTTATAAATAGAGACGCACGGCCAATCGACGCACCGCATATAATCGCGGTGTGCCCGAAGCCGCGCGACCATCAAAACTGTTTCTCCTTGGCCCGCGCTGATACGGTTATACCACATCCACACGGGGGCACAAAGAGCCGTTTGCTGCTGCATGCAAATGCTTGCATTAGCGCTGGCTACTTTCCAGAACTGACCGGTCCGACCGAACAGTTGACCCTTCCACGCCGGGTCAAGATTTCCAAGTTTCGCTGACGCCGTTATTATTATTTTTCTTTTTCTGGCCCACTTGTCGGCATTCTTCAAGTTTGCTTTGGGTTTTGCGCAGTATTTTGATGAATACATTATTTTTTACGTACGCGAAAGCACTGCTCGCTCTGGAAGCTTTGTTATCTTTGCTTTCTTTTTTCTCTTCCATCTCCATCTTTTCGCTCTCAGGCAAAGAGAAACTGTTCGAATGGGTCGGTCGAAGCCGTGTAGAACGGGAGGGTCACATCGTTTTTTTTTTTTTGCGGGGTTCAAGGTTGTCTCTCGTCGTCGACTTGGCGGGCGAACATGTTCGGTCTTCTTCTCCGCTCGCTCGTTCGCAGAAGGACAACGTCCCCCCGCGGGCCCATTCTCTGTCCCTCGCGAGCGGTTAAAGAAGCGATTCGCACCGCAAGAAAGGCACGGCGCCTTGTCGCTGCCACTGATTCTCCGAACCACTGCAGCGTTCACTCCCCGAGGAACAGTGGTGGAAGCTACAGTGCAAAGCTACCCGTTCCTGGCTTCTTGGGCGGCGGCCGTGTTTTGAGGGAGAGAGGCTTTGGCGTTTCCTTTCGTCGTATTATGACCCCGCGTCGCTTACTTGAACGAGCATGGTAGTCTCTGTCACCTGGACTAATATTTCGCTTTCTCCTTTAGTAAACGGGACATTGCCCTCGTCCCTTTCTTGTAACATTTTATTTTTTCTGTTTGTTTTTTTCGTCAGTATTTTCCGGATGAGTCGGTGTGTACAGGCGTTCGGGGGTTGGTGTTCCGGTCACTCTTTGTCGCTTAGAAACTCGGACTGTGTGCTCAGTACCGTAGAAATTTAAGCGGTGTAATGGCCGATTGCAGTACTACAATACGCAAACCAGTGCACTAAGGCCTGTGGTTTCAGCACCTGCGCTTACACAAGCACGCTTTTGTCAAGTTAGACACCTTGCCGGGCCCGCTTGAGGAAGTATATAATTAACAGAGAATGAAATAGAAACGAAGTGCGCTGTATAAAACATATGCTCTATAAGTCTACTGCAATGAAGTTGTTTCAATGCGGTATCATGCGACATTAGCTATATATTACAGGAGTTTCGCAGTTTCAGATAACTGCATCGTTTACCTCAGGCTGGTAGTACCTTAGCGGTGCACGCTGTGTAAAGTTCATATCATTGTTGTTTGTTCATTTAAACGCTGCCGAGAATGTACGATGGATATATTTTCCAACAGAAGGTGCTATTCTGGACGTTCCGCCATTTCAGTGTCTAAGAAATGGAATGAATCATCGTATATTAAAACCTTGAGACAGTATTAGCTACTGAATTGAATTGGGATTCGTGTGTTTCACGTGCCAAGACCACGATTTGCTTATGAAGCACGCAGTAGTGGGGGACTCCGGATTAATTTTGACCACCAGGGGATCTTTAACGTACCCTCTATGCACGGGGCACGGGCGTTTTTGCATTTCTCCGCCATGTTAGCGACTGACCAGCTCAGGTTTATAAAGACCGCGTGTAGCTAGGCCGCGTTGTCGCTATCTCGCGAGACGTAAGTGGTTCATCAGCCCGACTCATCTGGCCGATAAGTGGTAAAATATCATCGATAGCTATTGCGCTGATATATGCCTTGTTTTCCCACCAGATTTCGCAATTCGGCCGCTGCACGGGAAAAAGACTTGGCGCTATTTTGCAAGTCGTCTATTGGGAAGTATCGAGCGGCGATAGTATCGCTGAAAGTGATTAGAATCACTTTCAGCGATACTCTCACTTTCACGTGACGTAGTGCTCAACCAGCCAATTATCTCATTCGGCTTTGATCAACCAGCCAATCAGCGCGCGCTTGACGGCCGAGGCGATAGTATCGCCGGAAAGGGATCGTCGAAGAACATGACCCTTAAAGCACGACTGGACTTCGATCGCTTCCATCCACTGGAAACAGGAAACGAAACACGTGTTCTTCTCGGAATGACGAGGCGAAAAACAAAGAGACGAAAGCGAAACTCCCCCAACGCGCCAAGCCTCGCATCGAAACTGGCGAGACACCGCGAAGGCTGCAACGCATCGGAGCTTGTGTGGAAGGCTGCCGGTTCCGCTCTTCTCTCACGCTGACACCCCTGCCGTCTTTTGTTCTAAGGCGCCTGGCAGCGCGCAATCAACACGAGTGTTCGTTTTTTTGAAAGACGACGGCGACGCGCCTTTTGTGTTGCCACAACGGACAACCATTGCGCACGCGTCGAAGGCCAGGGTCAACGCGTGAGTTCGCCATCTACGCGCAGTTGGGTGCAGCGCGTGTGAAATTGCTGACGCAATGATGCCAATCCGTCTACGACAATTTACTTTGTTGTTTTACTTCTTTCTTGCTTTTTTAATCTCTTTATTCGCGGGTAATAGGTGATACGTCGTGTGGGACTAAACAAACTGAATTTGCCCATTGTTCCTGTCGCTTATTAATGACGCCGTACTGCAAGTGTGCAAGTTGTTAGCTGTGTCCCGTGCTTTTCACTGTGCACGCTGCATTACTAAATGTTATGCATACCGGTTATTTTCATTCAGTGCGACGCGTAATCTCACATTGGCACTATTTTGTGGGTCGAATCCGTGCTTTATACACCTGTTTAGACCAAGAACCACGCAGCAAACGATGCAAGAAAGAGAGCCAAATCAACGCTATTATCTCGTTTTTAGCCCTGTTTCTTTGTTAATTGTAAACATCGTCTACCAAACGTTTCAACTGCAAAACTGTTGTGCCTTGTCTTGTCATGCTAGATATCAACCGACTCAGGCGAAACCGTTAAAGCTCCACTGAAAAAAATCAGAGCCCTTTCACTATGTGAAGATGGAAGACCAGTAAAGTCGTACCTGTTGATAACTATATTGAGTTATACATGGTTAATTGCTATATTGATTGAATAAGGACACATACACGTACATAACTTTGTTGTTGTCCTTCTCTCTTCCTTCCTTACTTACTTCCTTCCTTCCTTCCTTCCTTCCTTCCTTCCTTCCGTCCTTCCTTCCTTTCTTTCTTTCTTTCCTTTCCCTGGCTGATACCCGCATATCCAATGCGGGTATGCAAATCTCGTGATTTTCTTATCATTATTCGTGACATAACTGACGAGCATGTGATTTTATTGATGTCATGACCTATCAGTCATGCTATTCTTGAATTAGCACCCTTCCATGCCAGTCTTGGTATATGCCAAGTGTACGAGACGCCACAAGGTGGCGCGACGTGTCTGAGATTGTTGTACACTACACTTCCGGTTTTCTACGGACGCAATCTCCTGGAACCTAGCCTATAACAGCTTTGCTGTAAAAAAGTGTCAGATTAAAGATGTAGCGGAGAACTTGTGGTGTGCTTTGATAATCGCTCCGTATATCACCGCAGAGCCACCTCAGTATTTCCTACGTGCGATACACGTAGGGAATACACGTACGAAAGGTATTTGTATTTAGTTTTTGGTTTTACTAAATTTAGTTCGGGCAAGCATGAAGCTCCCAAATAAACACACCTGGAAGAACCATCCTGAGAATATCTTGCTGTGTAGGTTGCTCGGATTCGCTATAAGTCCAGCAGTAGATGATGTGTTTAAAATTCGTCGTGGGCATGGTGTTGTGGACGTCCTCAGTATGTCCCATAAAGAGCTAAGACGTGAGGATCTTTCCGGGACATCCACGGGATGTTTTTTGTTGTCTGGGTTTAACACTTCCGTGAAGGCACCCCACGAGCCACTGCACGCAACAAGCGAGACCCGGCTAAGCTCGCGTACACAGGCCGATGTTGCCGTGGCTGTCCGATTCGTCGTCGTCGGCGCGCATCGCGTGTAACGAGAGTTCACCGGGGGCGACGCTTAATGGCAAGGCCGCGGCATCCTTGCGCGTCCACAGACTCGACTTCGGCGGCTGCACGTCACCGCTTGTGTCACGCTCTTAAATACCGTGCGCGTCTCTGTCCTGAGCGTCCGTTGCGTTTACACGCGACGACGTCGTTCGATGGAAGAGCGGAGAGAAAGTTGAGTACTACTTTGTTCTATAACGTCCGAAGGGGTCACGAAGTGAGCCACGCTCTCCGTGTACTACAAGGGCTCTCGGGATAAGAGGGTCGTAACGGGGCCATGTTTTCGGCACACATTGTGCACATATGTAAACAATGTAAGGATTAAATAAGCACATGCAGACCGTTAGCAAGTTCGTCGTTGGCCGAGTCGGTACATATTTGGATGGAGCACCCTGTCTGGTGCACTTCCTCGTCGCCGCTATTTTCGTGCTCGTTTCTATACTTGCTGTGTACCTGTCCTTAATGCGATGTCCAATGACTCTCTATTGCTCTGGACAACTTTAAAGCGGCTGGACTCCGGACAATTTTCTGAGCCAAAAAATACTCGGAGCGTGGCCGAGCCATGGTTTCAGTATTCGTCGCTGCCGCAATAGGCTGTTCTCACACTATAGTGCCGTTCTTGAAGTGCACCGGCCCGAGTGACCATTTATGATCCTCCTGTGCATCTTCCTGCGTGCACGCTCTCTCCCTCTTTCTATCCCCTCTTTTCTTTACCGCCAGTGTAGGGTAGCAAACCGTACTCTTGTCTGGTTGACGTCCCTACCTTTCTATCCTTCCTTCCTTCCTTCCTCTCTCTTCTCTCTCTCTTTACCACCCATATACACCCTGTACAATGACGATCGTTTATTAAACGGTATCGTTTCCACATTTGCATGAATTCGTACCAGTGGCTTTATTTGGGCTCCAAAACATATGTTTCGAACTACAACATGCTCAGGAACTGCCTACAGAGTTATTTCTCCTCGCGCTGCCATGTAAGTGCACGTAGCGGACGTCCTAAGCAGAGTGCTCCTGCTCGCGCTTCAATTAACGCCGATGGCACAAGGTTAGAACTGGGCATAATGAGCTCTCAAACTCAGCATTGCAACATAATGCCTGCGCTGCTAGCCCTGCTCGTTTTCAATGCTTCTTGGTGTGCAACGCAGGAAGGAACACTCGAGAGCCTAAATTGTGGTTATTAAGGCGAAAGCCTTAGGTGTCTATGTTGGCGGTGACCTATCGGTGACCTTTCCGTGACCTTTCCGTGACCTTTCGGTGACCTTTGTTTGGCCAACAGCATCCTCAGTACTGTTCCAGAATATGTGAAACAAGCCTAAACAACGACGAAACTAGGTAAACGGATAAGCACTGACTTGTAACTAAATTTTTTCTGACAGTAGATGGTTTTATACGTTACTAGGAAAAGCGGAAAATAACGCCAAGGGATCACGAAAGCGTGTGCGACACAAAGATAATGACGAAAGTTAAATTAACTCAAAGCAAACACGGAAAGTTCCGGGGCGCGAACATCACACCGTCTGACACGTTCACCTGGCGAGCGGCTAAGGAAAAGTTTCATCTAGATATTCAATTTCATTGAGATTAATTAGTGGGTGACTTAAGCACTTATATTTATTCTGAATAAAAAAAAACTGCCTTGCATAGTCGTTTGGATTTGATTTCACTTTTGTTATTAGCTCTTAATCTTCTGCGCTTCTGCGGTTTCTTGCGGTTCTTAGCCTTCTCTTTCCCATGGCTCGACGCAATAAAATTTAGTTAGAAGTCAGCGCTTGAGTGTGTTTCGTCATTGAAGGTTTCACTATAGGGTCAATCACGAGCTTGTGCTGTGCTGTGAGTGTTTGCGGTGACAGTGTCCAACTGTGATTGTGCATCTGCGCTCCCTTTCTTTCCCTATCTCTACTTTGCTGTCACTTTACCTCCCTCTCCCCAGCCTAGGGTAGCAAACCGAACCTTCCCCTCTGGTTAACCTCCCTGCCTTTCCCCTTTCTTCGGTCTCTCTCTTCGTAGTACCCATTTTTCAACCCCGTTGTGCAGGCAACCTAGAGTGCGCGCGATGTCGGTGCCCACTAACGCCCTCTCTTGTTCCTCGCAGGCTGCTGCACGATGCGGCTACAGCGGCCGACGCAGGGGGCGCTGCTTGCCGCCGCAGTCCTTGTGGTTTCCTTAGCCAGCGCAAGATCGCAGGGTGAGTTAGATCGCACGGATCCTGGAAATTCATTTCAAGTGGATGCGTCTTTTAAAACTCACCGGCCGCATTTCGTAAATTGCAATATGTGTCGTAAAGTAATTAACTAAGAAGTTCATTAGTCAATTTTTGTTAATCAGTTGAATATGTGTTTTGATTGCTGGTGCTTCTAATGTCCGCCTCTTCGAATAACCAAGCTCAACGGTATTCGGGTCCGTTTACAACACCAGCAACAACGCTCACGGCCACGCTTCCTTCATGCGCAGCATTCCGTTTAAGCGATTTAAACTCCCTCCCTGGTTTCGGCTTACCACGAGGAATAAGTTACTCTGCCCGCGGATCCTCACAAAGCCTTCCGGTATAATTTTCACACGCACGCAAAGTATTACTTGCGAGAGCAAGTTGAACTTGGTGCTCGAACTGGTTCACGGAGACTCTCATCTGAGGCCTTCCGTGTGTCGTATGCACCTCCGAGATGTCTGATCGCACAAAATTTAACTCGGAGTTGCCCCTTCGGCTATCTGTCGAACATCGCTACAATGCACCAGCGTAGCTCAATGGGCAGCACATAGGAAGAAGGATGTTTCCAAAGATCTGCCGAATTTCGACAATTTTCAGTTAGCAACTTCGAGAATTTACTTTTTTCTAATAGCATACGCAATTGCGTCTAAGTGCTCTAAATGCTTATGTTATTAGAAGGGAGTGACCTCCCGACTTCGCTAACTGAATGTTGTCGAAATTGAAATTCAGCCGATCTTTTGAAATGTAATTTTTTTAAGTTGCTGCCCATTGAGTTACGCTGGTTCATTGCGTTGAAGTTCGACAGATAGCCGAAGGAGTAATGTCCGAAATTCCTGGACCTGTAAAAGATGATCGAAAGAAAGTCTGGACCGGGCGATTGGGCGAGAAGCATGTAATGACTGTTCACTGCAGCCACCTGTCTCACTACCGATGAGATTATTAAGCGGCCCTAATTAACGCGCAAGCCAATGACTACACATTCTTGAGCACGTGATCACAGTCAACAGAATTGCACAATCATGCCTACACGTATGTAATCAAAGAACGTGGTCTGCCTTCCCAAACCGCCTCACGTCAAAACTTGGCTCGTCACGAAGGCCGGCTTTGAAAACGTGGCGTTTTTTGCCGACTACGCCCCCAAACCACGTATCCTCGCAACACATGTTGGCTCGTCTTCAAAGCCAGCTCCGTAACGTGCCTTATAGGGGTGCGAAACCACGTCAAACCCCATCGCTTACGAGTTGATGATACACGACGACATCACTCTGGAGGTCACGCCAAAGTGGCTCACTCTCTCATCCCGCGCGGTGCTAGGAGGTCAAGCGAGCGCAACACGCCCAACTATGCGTCGACGACGTCGACAAGCGATGCTGTCCGTTGCATAATAATGACGCCAGCGGCACCGTTAAGGGGCTCGCCGGGGCCGATTATAGCGCGCCGGGCGCTGCTCTTTCTTCAATGGCTGCGCGCAGTCATCGTCCCTTCCGTGGTGTTTCACCGCGGTGTTTCGCATTGCTTCCTAAAAAATTACTAGGGGGAAATCTGGCGCTGCAATCGTTGATCAACCACGAGAACGAGTACACGGAATTTGCATTGCCCCGCCTTCGGCCATCTGTCGAACTTCACCGCAATACACCAGAGTAGTGCACCGGGCGTTCTGACCATCCTAATCAAAACACTGCTATAACGCAGCGGGGAAGTTACGACTAAGTGCCGTAAATACGCATGTTATTAGAAGGAAGTACCCTCTCGACGCTGATTACTGAAAGTTTTTTTTTTTAATTCGGATGGCCTTTTGAAGTGTCATATTTTGAAACTGTTGCCCATTGAATTACGCTTGTACATTGCGGTGAAGTTCGACAGATAGCGGAAGAGGCAATGTCCTAAATTCCTGGACATGTCAAACCTCTATGCTTGTGGCTTCAGCAGTTCTTGCGGCGTTACTCACTACGACTTATTTCTTTCGAACTCTCATTATTTAGTTGGAATTTTCCACACGCACGAAGGTAACGAATCTCTGGGCACATTCACAATCGGAACGAATTGTTGCATTTAAAACGCAACGATTTTCTTGCAAATTATAAAATTTTAAAGTCACAAAGCAATTTCAAGCCACAGAGACGAAGTTAAGGCGAATCCATGCACTAACCATACACTTCGCATGCTTGATTAGCCTTATACTTGCAGTTCCCGTAGACGCTGATCTGGCGAAGGAAAATTTTTATAGATGAATTACTGCCTTTGTAAAAATTCCTCAACTGCTACGAAACGTTATATGATGGCAAGGTTTCAAACGGACCAGTCATACATGGGCAACGTTTTAAAGTATGTGATGTAATTAGACAGGCTACGTAACTTCTTACTGCAACTGCTCGAAAGAAACAGCTTAGGCCGCGCAAGTATGCTGCCTTTTTCTTTCTTCTTTATACTTTTCTCAGGCGGCATCGTCGCCTACACGTCGTCGCTATACACGTCGGACAGTTCCGCGACTACACTCGACTCGCGTTCGCTGTCCCGAGGAGGCGCAACCTTGGGCCGACGACGACGACGTCGGCGCACTAAACGCGAGACTTACCGGCGTCGAGCGCTTTCTATACCGGGCGGCTGATGCGCGTGCGTGCGCGTCATCTTTCCTGTGCCTTTCACGGTGCCGCCTCTGTCATAGTGTCACGGCCTGTCGCCGCTTCGAGCTCACGTTACCCCTCTCTCTCCAGTCAGAAGGAACACCGCCTGCTACACGGAACGAAACGTCGCGCGCGTCCCTGTGACGTCATCGCATAGAATGACCTGTTCCACGATTTACTTTCCTCTGTACGTCAAGGAACATTTAAAAAATATATAGTGTGGGGATTTACTTGCCAAAACTCCATGTGATTATGAGGCACGCCGTAGAGGGGAGACTGCGGGTTAATTTTGACCACTTGAGGTTCTTTAACCCTTTATGCAGCGGGTTCACTTCTGTCATTATTTTTCACAATGTCACGCACCAGGCACAATTTTCGATTGAATGGTTAAGTGTTTTTCAAGCCTGATAGACATGAAATAGTTGATGTTCTCATGTCTGATGTTCCTGCATGGGTTTTTGCGTGGAGTCCACATTCTCTAAACATGACAAAACATACTAAAGGATCGAAAATTGGTAATCTATTTTGCAGCAGTACACTTTTTATGATTATGAAAACGCAAGAAATGCGGTTAAGGTAAGTTTTAAATTAACCGAAGCAGTTAGCGTCCGAAAGGGTTAACGTGCTCCCAAGGCACGGTACATGGGAAATGAGACCACCGTCATTGAAATGCGGCCGCCGCTGCCGGAATCGAGCCCGGGACCTCAAGCCCAAATGACTAACAAAATATCAAATAATGTACTTAAGATTGATTGGCGTAAGTATAACAAGGCCTTCGCGGCTCGTTTCGCGTTTCCACTTCTGTCCCATGCAGTGCCCTAAAAAATCACTAGTGACACCTTTCACTGTTCCTATGGCCACTCAGCGGCCGCAGCGTCTGCAGTTAGGTTAGGTAGGTTAGGTTAGGTTAGGCTATGTTACGTTAGGTTAGGTTAGCTTCTCAACCAAACATAGTTTGGTTCTGAAACCAAATAGAGACATTTATTATTTCTCTCTCTCTCTCTCTCTCGTGCAAATAACGACAGTGTCGCCGTGTTGTCGCCAACGCAGGCTTCCCATGCTACCAGGAGGGCTTCTACCGGGACCCGAACCACTGCGGCCGCTTCTACCGGTGCGCCCCGGTGCGGAACCGGCCGGGCGTCTTCACCCTCTACACGTTCGGCTGCCCCGACGGGACGTCGTTCGACGAGTACCACCGGATGTGCGTGGAGCCGCACTACGACGACCCGTGCTTCAACCAGGTGTCCCGGGGACCGGCCTACGTGCCGCATAGCTCCATGCACCCGTTCAGGGCTCCCGTTCGGTCTAGCTTCAGGGACGGCCAGCAGCTGCCCTGCCGACGGGACGGCTTTCACGCGCACCCCTACGACTGCAACAGGTGGGGGCACCAGGGTGACACCGGAGCAGAAACGTGCCGGCGTCGAGTTTGATTAGCCTACGCACGTGGCGCAGTATGCCTCGCTCAAAAAGAGGAGGAGCATACTTTTACGCCGGATTAATTATTAAAGCGAAAAGTGTAACTTATTGTACGGGGTCAGAGGAAGCGACCTTGTACGTACATACTGGGTGTTTCACTTAACATGGGCCAAACTTTTAAAAATATGCAAATTCCACGTAGCTGGGCACAACCAAGGTAATGTTTGCCGTCGCTTGCAGATACTAAGATTACTTTTTTTGCATTCCCCTGAATGACATCATTATTCTTAATTAATTAATTAATTAATTAATTAATTAATTAATTAATTAATGTAATTAGAAGAAAATTGTCAATGCGAAAATTAGAGCAACATGAATGTAGGGCAACATGAATGTAGAGCAACATGAGAAATTCCCGATACAGCTTTCTGTTGCTCAATACGTGCTGCATAAAAGTGTTTTTGTCGAGCGTGAAATAAGCCTGCGGATAGACGCAAAATTGGCGCGCGACTGGCCGCTCGAGGCACTTTTTATCTAATTATCTAATTAGGCGGAATGCGAAAAGTAATCTGGTTATCTCCCAGCGACCGTGGGTGCGGCCCGCCTAGCTTGATGTAGTCAAGCCTCAGGACTTTTGTAAATAAAAGTTTTCACACGCACACATCTCCCAGCGACGGCAAACAACATTACCTTGGTTCTGTCCGAATACGTAGCATTTGCACATTTTAAGTTTGGCCCAAGTTACGTGAAACACCTGTATGAAGGACAAACTTGTTGGATTAGTTGGTCTTACATAACTGGCGAGAAAAATTAGTGCTAAAGAGAACTTGTACCCGTCCACTGTTCCTGTGTACGCGTCTTTTTTTAGCTTCAACTCTTTTCACTACTTATGCAAGACGTTGGACATGGTCAGCGTTACAGTGTACCCGCTCCCGAGTCCATCAAACAGGAACAATTTGAGTCCGTGCTCGAAAAACGAGATAGCCATCTCGTTTTTCTTGCGTACTTCTTGAGAAAGCTCTGAAGCAATCGGTGAAACTCTTAGAATACTCGTAAGCACGGCACGTGTTACGGCTTGACCGGAGGTGTAAAATTTTCATTCATCAATCATACAGCAGGGGATTCGTGGAAGACGTGGCATTTGGTACACCGCGGGGGGCGTCGAAGAGATGACTGATCTGGGCCCGTATCCGCAAAAAGCTTTTAAGCTAGAATTGTTCGCTCCAGCGAAGATATTAATGCGAAAGCATTATATGCCCCATGAGGCTTTTAGAAAAGCCTGCGTTGTCCTCAACGAGTGCGACCAAAAATCATCAGCGTGCATTAAGGTGGAGTAAGGTCGGTACAATTAGATCAAGGTGGATTAAAGTGAATTAAATGGGTTAAGGTGGAACAAGGTTGGTACAAATTAGAGCAAGTTGGAATAAAGTGGATTAAGGTGGTATAAACTGGGTCAAGGTGGACTAAAGTAGAATGAGGCGGATTATGGTGAATTAAGGTTGGCACAAATTAGAGCAAGGTGGATTAAGGTGGACTCAAGTGGATTAGGGTGGTTTAAGGTTGGTACAGATGAGACCAAGGTGGATTAAGGTGGTATAAACTGGGTCAAGGTGGACTAAAGTAGAATGAGGCGGATTATGGTGAATTAAGGTTGGCACAAATTAGAGCAAGTGGATTAAGGTGGATTAAGGTAGAGTTGTGAAGGACACGCGACAATGTATGACGTCACGTATCATGGTTGTGACCAATTAATTAGAGAAGTCATAATGCTTTTGCATTCAAATCACATAAGGATACTTATAAGTGACTGTCAATTTTTAGTGAGGGTGCCCTGCTAATGACTCAATTGGAGGCCATATTCCCAAAAAGCTTTGTGAATTAGGACCCCAAGCTGTCGTACCCTTGCTGGATGGCGGCTAGTGCGAGCAACCGCGGCCCCGCTGAAACTCTAGCACCTTTACTGCCTGTTCTATCGCCGCGTTTGCTGTCCTTCGCCGCAACAGACGCGGGGGCGCTGAAGACCGACCCCAGGCTGGAGTAGAAATTAGCTGTTCGTCGCCGCAATACGCCGCGCTACAATATTGGAAAGGTGTTTTATTTCTTGGTCCAAGGATAAATTAAGACCACAGTGTGCGCAACATGTGAGAAAAGAATGACGCCCATAAGGTGTGATCGGCAACAAAGAAACACAAGTTTTATCCAGTCGACTTGTTGAAGCAAAGGTCAGAAGGTGTATCAGAACGTCTTTGAGAGCTTCGTTAGTGATTCGCTGAAAATTAGCGTCACACTCTAAAGTGGTTTCTGTTGGGCACCACTCGTTTCAATCCTTCGTTCTTGTGAAATTGACTAGTTCGAATTCAGCGACTTCATGGCCACTTGACGTATTCGCTCCGTCGTTAAGAGGAAGATTTAGCTCGGGATCTGTTATCTAAAGACGTGGTGACACAGAACTAGTCTTCCTCGGCATCCAATGCGCCAAATTTGCTGACGTTTCTTGCATTAAAAAGAAAATTTGAATAAACTGTGGGAAGCACCTTTTTTAAATGAATAAATTAATCCTGGGGTTTTACGTGCCCAAACCACGATTCGATAATGAGGAATGCCATAGTGGGGAACTCCGAATAATTTTGACCACCAGGGGATCTTTAACGTGCCCCCAATGCACGCGTCTCGGGTGTGTTTGCATTTGGCCCCCACCGAAATGCGGCTGCCGCGGCCGGGATTTGATCCCGTGACCTCCTGCTTAGCAACGCATCACCTTAGCCGCTAAGCCACCGCGGCAGGTCTAAGCGCATTTTTTATTCAATTATATAGACACTTCAAGCGGATTTTTGCCGTCGCCGTCGTCGTCACCGTGAGGTTCCGTATAAAATCCAAGGGCGATAAAATCGTCGCCGCGCGCCGTGTGTGCGAGTGAAAGCGCGCATATGGCAGGAAGGGAGGGAGGGATGAAGGGGGGGGTGACGCTGTGCTGCGGCACCAAATGCGTATCTTGCAACCGGGCGCAAGGGCAACTGGTGACTCAATCTCCCACGCGAAAGGAGGAAAGCGGGAAAGCAGCGCGGGAGGGAGGGGGGGGGCGGCTTCTACTATGCCAACAACTGCGCACTTTTTGCGCTGGTACGGGCTGTCGCGCGCACCGTATCTTGAAAGGGATCTCCACACGACTCTGACCTTTGTATTCGCTGTGATTTCGGCCGTTCAGTTTCCGTTGAAGCGATAGACCACACGAACCTTCGCTCGCTGCGGCCGCCGCGCTTGCTCACGCCAGCGTTTTGACAGTGGTTGTCTGCGGTCATCGAATGTAATCTATCGATGTTTGCTTGTGCGCGCTGACACCACGCTTGTTAATTCAATTGGTAAGCGAATGTGTCCAAGTTTATGCAGCCGATAAATCTACTATCATTACTCCGTAGAGCTCTCTACTAATTTGGTATCGCAATTGATGCTTCACCTTTCGGGCGAAACAGCGTCATTTTACAGGCATCCGCTATACCCTTGCCTACGCGGAAAAATTTCTTTGGCACGTAAATTAGAACGCGCCAACACAGGCGTAGCGAAGCATCTCTGCACTCCTGCAATGCCCAAGAATCTGCTCTTGTGAAGAAAGACTTGTTCATTGTTCACTCGAGAAGAAAAGGGGGGGGGGAGGGGTGAACTTTAAACACCGCTAACTGTGTCCGAAAATGTTGTGCTGTCTAGAAAGCAACCGCGCAGAATAAATATTGAACTTCAGTGAAGTCAAAAGTTGGACGGAAACCCGTCTGGTCGGGAATATGCATGACAACAATTAAAACGGACACCGACAACGAAAGTTTAAAAATATATATACTAAGTCGTTTCAGATCACGCACGGGAGCCTTGTTCTTTTACGATTGGCCTGCCATGATTTAGCCACCAATTTTACGTAATATTTTACTGTATGCATATTGTTTAGAACGAGTATAATCAGGAAAATAAGTAAAACAAAAAGCAATGTTTTTTCTTAAGACCGAATATTCGTGCGTGTGTTATTTTTTCATCCTGCCGTATTTATTTACTGTCATCGTTCTTGCAGGTTCTACCGATGCGTGCGGTACGAGCAGGACTCGTTCTACAGCATCTACGAGTTCAATTGCCCTGAAACGCTCGTCTACGACCAAGCCACCGGAACCTGCAACTACGCCGAACTCAGTGAATCGGAGTGTGTCGCGAATCAACGGCAGCCTAACAACAGCAGTAGCTGGAGCCAGAGTAACCCTGCTTCAGACTCTTCGAGCTGGTCACAGGCCGTAGCTGTTCCCGGGGACGGTCAATGGGGAGACACTCACCAGAACATTGAACAGGGTCAGCAGGAGAGCAGCGCTTGGTCCCAAGTCCAGGGTCAGGAGCCAGTTAATCACGGTCACACACAACGCCAGCCACAAGGTTCGTGGAATAGTCAAGGAGGCAGCCAGGAAGAACCTCGTTGTACCAGGGAAGGTTTCTTCGGACACCCGGATGATTGCAACAAGTTCTACAGGTGTGTTTCGGGTGGCGCTGACTCCTTTGTTGTGTACGTCTTCAGCTGCGGAGAATCCCTAGTGTGGGACGAAGCGCAGAGCACGTGTAATTACCCGTACGCCGTAGAAGGGCGGTGCAAGAACGCAGCGCCTGGCCCCTCCCAACAGCCAACATTCCCTGAACAACCCCAGGGATGGCCGCAACAGGGTACTGGAGGGGGTCGACCCGGGGGAACGTTCCCGCAACAACCACAGGGGTGGCCACAGCAGGGCACTGAAGGTAGCCAGCAGCCAGGAGGCAGCGGAGGAGGCGGACCGCTACCAGGTGACACAAGACCTGGTGACACAAGACCTGGTGACACAAGGCCTGGTGACATTAGACCCGGTGACACGAGACCAGGCGACACACGACCGTGCGACAATCAAACTACCACGGGGCAACAAGGTGGTCCAGCATCCGGACAAGGAACTCCTTCAAATCAAAACTTACCATGTCCCAGGGAAGGTTTCTACCGTAACCCTCAAAATTGCTACAGGTTTTATCGGTGCGTGAGGCGCGAAGGCGGAAGCGGCTTTGCCGTCTACGAATTCAACTGTCCCGAGGGACTAGTCTTCGACGAGAGGTACAGCGTATGTAACTGGCCTTATCAAGCACCGCCCTGCGAAGAAAGCCACTCGGCCCAAATCGCACAACCCGAGCAAGGTGGTCAAGGGCAAGGGGGATCGCCAGGACAAGGAGGTCGGCCAGGCCAGGGAGGCACACCAGGTCAGCCAGGAAGGCCAGGACAACCGGGAACGGGCGGTAGACCGGGTCAGCCAGGACAAGGAGGTCGGCCAGGCCAGGGAGGCACACCAGGTCAGCCAGGAAGGCCAGGACAACCGGGAACGGGTGGTAGACCGGGTCAGCCAGGTAGTCCAGGACGACCAGGAACAGGTGGTACACCAGGACGGCCAGGCAGGCCAGGAACACCGGGGACGGTTGGTACACCGGGACGACCAGGCAGTCCAGGAACACCGGGGACGGGTGGTACACCGGGACGGCCAGGCAGGCCAGGAACACCAGGAGTGGGTGGTACACCGGGACGGCCAGGCAGGCCAGGAACACCAGGGACAGATGGTACACCGGGACAGCCAGGCAGTCCAGGAACACCGGGGACAGATGGTACTCCAGGACGGCCAGGTAGTCCAGGAACACCAGGGACGGGTGGTACTCCAGGACAGCCAGGAAGACCAGGAAGCCCAGGAACAGGTACACCGGGTCAGCCAGGTAGTCCGGGACGACCAGGAACAGGGGGAACACCGGGTCAGCCAGGTAGGCCAGGGCTGCCTCCCCAAGAAGGCACGCCTGGGCAGTCAGGAAGTCCAGGACAAGGTGGCATACCCGGTCAGCCTGGTAGGCCAGGTCAACCAGGACAAGGCGGTACACCTAGTCAACCAGGCACTCCAGGGCAGCCAGGACAAGGAGGTCTACCAGTTCAACCAGGACAGGGAGGAAGGCCAGGTCATCCTGGACAGCCAGGTGGTCCCGGACAACCAGGGCAACCTCCTCTGCCGGGTCAGCCAGTGCCAGCGCAACCTGGAGGACGACCAAGTCAGCCAGGACAGGGAGGCAGCCCAGGACAAGGTCCACTACCCGGACAAGGAGGGCAGCCCAGTGGCTCCAGTCCAAGTCATCCATCGGGAGACGAGAGCGGCCGCGAACAAAGACCATCGTGCCCACAGGAAGGTTTCTTCAGACATCCTCAAAGCTGCTACCGATTTTATCGCTGCGTGAGCGGTAATAGCCAAGGCAATTTTGTGATCTATGAATTTAATTGTCCAGAGGGACTTGTATTCGATGAACGTTACAGCACATGCAACTGGCCATCCGATGCGCCACCTTGTGACGGCGCAGCACCCCCACCTGTAGGCCAAGCACCACCTGCACCTAGTCAGCCAGGTGGTCCTCCTGTGGGACCAGGACAACCTGGAGCTCCAGGACAACCAGGACAGGGTCAACCAGGCCAGCAAGGTCCAATGCAACCAGGACAGGGGCAACCAGGTCAGCCAGGACAACCTGGTCGACCGGACCGACTGCCAGGCCAGCCAAGACCAGGGCGGCCGGGTCAAGGGCAACCGGGACAGCCAGGGAGACCAGGGCCACCACCGCCACCAGGACAAGGACAACCACCACCACCGCCACCAGGGCAAGGACAACCACCACCGCGACCAGGGCAAGGACCACCAGGCCAGCCAGGACCAGCACAACCGGGACAAGGACAACCGGGCCAGCCAGGACAAGGCCCACCTGGCCCAAGCCAGACAGGAGGACCGAGCAGGCTTCCATGTCCGCAAGAAGGCTTCTTCCGTCATCCTTACAACTGCCATCGGTTCTACCGCTGTGTTGACACTGGCAACGGTTTTGTGGCATACGAATTTAACTGTCCTGAAGGCCTTGTGTTTGATGAACGGTACAGCACTTGCAACTGGGCTGATGCCGCGCCTCCTTGCGACGAAAGGCCACCGCTCGGCATGCCTGCGCCTGGTGGAGGTGGAAGGCCTCAGCCTAGTCCCGGACATCCCAGTCCCGGACAGCCTAGTCCCGGACAGCCTAGTCCCGGACAGCCCAGTCCCGGACAGCCCAGTCCCGGACAGCCCAGTCCCGGACAGCCCAGTCCCGGACAGCCCAGTCCCGGACAGCCCAGTCCCGGACAGCCCACGCCGCGTCCTCCCAGACCTCCGCAGACCCCACCGCCTGCATCGCCACCAAGCAGACCTCAAACACCAGGTGTGCCAACAGGCACCACCCCTCCGGGAACTACAGGCCCCATGACAGAAAGCACTCCTACTACACCGGGTGCTGGCAGCACTCCCACCGAGAGCACAGGGACTACTCCAACAGGAACAGCAGGTACTCCTACCGACAGTACAGGAACTACGCCAGCAGGAACAGCAGGCACTCCAACAGGCACAGGAGCTACTCCAACAGGAACTGCTGGCACTCCAACAGATAGCACAGGAACAACTCCTTCTGTAAGCACTGAGACAGGCGCAACTGGCACAATGCCAACTTCACCAGGAAGCATTCCTACCATGCCACCTTCACCTGAACCGATGCCGACAGGTACTGGTAGCGCTGGCGCTGGCACGCCAGGTACCGGCGAAGGCGGCCCGACGCAAGCCCCTCCACAGCCTGGTTCTTTTCCTGGAGGCACGCCCAACGTGAGAGATCCCAATGGACAGCCATCGGGTTATAGCTGCCCCCGAACAGGCTTCTTCAGGGATCCGAGTGACTGCACAAAGTTTTACCGCTGCGTCGACTTTTACATGACAGGCCGAAATTATGTAGTATATCGCTTCGATTGTCCCGAGGGAACTGTCTTCGACGAAAGATACAGCGTATGCAATTGGCCTGACCAAGCCGCGCCTTGCGATCAGACGCCCGGTTCACAACCAGGACAGGGCCAGCCAGGACAAGGCCAACCAGAACCAGGTCAACCAGGACAGGGCCAACCAGGACAGGGCCAGCCACCTCAAGGACAACCAGCACCACCAGGTATATTTACATTTCTTGTTGAGGTTCGTATGCGAATATACGAGGAAACGCACACAGGAACTCAACCCCCCAAAAAAGTGAATATGAAGAGAAATCTTGTTTTACTGAGTGGCCCGTGATTGACACTAAGGAAATCGTTTCGCTTTTTAGTGAAAATCAGGCTTGTTGCTGTTGAATGTACTGCATACGTTAAAGCATTTGCTTCCAAAGCATTTGCTTCCATTTGCTGAATAAGCTTCCAAAGACACACGAACGAAGAAATCGTTTTTCTTAAAATGATTGCAACCACTGCAATCATTTTAAGGAGGTTTCTTGCATTTAAAAGAAAAGGCTTAATAACCGTACCTGCATGTAGGACGTAAATTTTCAACTTATACCCCAAATTATATTAGAATTCCTTGAAAATTGATAATTTTAAAGAAGAAAAACTCAAGTATCGATTTACTACTCTAACTCAGCAGTGAGAAAAGATTCTCTCAACCGAAAAGAATCTGTAAACAGCACCGAATGATAAATATAAAGGGGGCAAAATCTATGTATTATACACCGCTCTGAAACATACCGCTAAATTGGGACCAGGCACTCTTTTGCAAAACCGTCGTAATCTTTGTAAAGACTTCACGTAAGCTGTTAACTAATATACCAAATTTGTCAGCTTGAAATGGTAGTGATAGAGCTGGTGTAGTAGCAGGAGGGATTAGCCTAGCATGCTAAGCCAGCAATCGTCCCGCCTGAGCATTTCGTACATTTTTAGGAAATCTGTCTCACCAGACTGTGCCCAACTCCATGTCTCGAAGAAAGGCATAAACAGTCGTAGCATTCTCTTCCTGATTACTGCAGACCTTTCAGGGAACACTAAATCTTCATAGCTCGCGTGTGTAAGGCCTTTCTTTTTCAGACTGTACTGCAACGCCTTTCGCTCCTTGTCAAACTGCGGGTATAACCAGATAAAGTGTTCCCACTTAACCGATCTCGCCAAATAAAGCACAAAGCGTTGAAGCAGATCGTCTTGTCTTAAACAACCAAGCCTGTGTGCAAGCGGAGTTGGGTCTAATGCGATACAGCAGGGTATCGTCGTACTAAGTCCCTCGAGCACACAGGCTTCATGGGAAGATTTGCGGAGCACCTGAAAATGATGGTGGATTGCGTCCTTAGTTTTCTGCAAATTCTTTGGAGCGTTAAATTTTGGCGCACATGATAGCGTTTGAGATGCTCTAACAGACTAAGCTTGCAGAACTGCGGATAGCTGTATTACTTGCGCAGAGTTACAAATTTGTAACCTTCGTGCTTCTATTTTTTTTCTCCAGCTTACTGATTTCCGACAAATTTTGCAGGAATTCTGAGGCACTAAATCACCATTTCGATTCCTAGCATCACTGGGATTTAACTTTATCATTCAAATAAGACAAATTTCGTTCAAACCGTCCAGTGGTTGCCTCACAAAAACATTTCTATATTTAGCATGTATTATAATAGTGAACTAAGTGCTCTTAAGTATGCAAGTAATAATTTTCACTATTATGCAGTAATATCAGACCAAGCTATTTGCAATTGAAGCATATCAATTTCCAACATATCGCCAGTTTCTCGATGTGCACGTGCTAATGAAGGGGTGGAGAGTGCTCGAGACAATCTCAGATAAATACAACGGCTTGTCACTGACGTAGACGCGAGACAAAGCTTTTATTTCACTCGCGTAAGTAAACGTTAACCATATTACTAGAGGACTTGTCCTCAGGTTTTTTTTAAATATTGAGGAAGCAATCAGTGCATGATAAAGCCAGGAGCAAAAGTGATTATGCCAGATATTGTAACAAGTTACGACGCGTTATGACCTAACAGACTAAGCTATAGATATAGCAGCCAAATAGACGTGTCCATCTGCGACGCTCCTGAAATATTGTGTGATTTTATGCTTATACAAACTATTTCGAAGCCTTGCTCTCATGGTTTGTTAGGAAGGTGATTGCTTTTATCTGTGTTAATGTTATTATTATTTGATTTGAAAACATACATACATTTAACAGTAAAGGGAAAGCGAAGAGCAAACTGGCAACTGCCACCGGAAGGGGCACAATGCCTGCCTACTCTTTAGAAAGGACGAGACAGAAATGTAGAAATGGAAGATAGGAAGAAGGGGAGGAAAGAGGAAAGAAAGGCTTTAAAAAGAGTGGTAATTAGTCTTCAGAACGCACCTACGAGTTTCGAATTATTTGCCTTGTCTTTGTAGATAATTCTACATAAATATCGCCCTTATAGGTCAAGCAAAATTACACATCGGCACAGTGAAAACAATCACTCAGCAATATAGGAGATGAAGCCGATTTGTACCTGACATATTCTTGAGATTAGCGTAACTCAGAACGTATGGAGGAAAAATAAAAACAAGAAACAGGAGACACAAGGTGCTTAACTTCCAACTGTTTATTACATGACGTTATTGAATTGGTTTTATACAAAGTGAACGAAACAAACAACACTGCTTATGTGACATGTGCGGGCAGACCCATAAATGCACATTCCTTGCATGACAGAGATATAGACGCAAGCTCACATACATCACTCTAAATCTTCCTATGACTTCTATTTCTTTAATCTCACGTGCAAGCTGATTATGACTGTCACCCGACAAAGCACATTTGTCGAAGTCAGGGGCACAGCCACAACTCTTCAAAGGAGGATAACGCAAATAAATGAATTTTGTTCTTATTCTCTCAAACGCTCTGCCAATGTCATGATATAAATTCATGAACCACGTGTAAAACGTTTTTATTTAATGGGTATGATTTAAAAGGCGAAACTATAGCCGCTCTTCAGACTGTGTTTTTTTTTTCAAAAGCTACAAAAATGCAAGTTGACGATAGGTATAGTTTACAAAAGCCTCCATGAATTTTCCCCTGCAAAGAGCAATGAATCGTGTGTCGTAGGACAATTAGACCTCATAACCGAACCGCAATTACACTTTTGGTGATTAGAAACTTCTCTTCCAAATTTCATGTCACCAATGTTTACCTTTAAGTGTGGCCTTTTAATTCGGTCGCGCTTCACCTCAACTTTTCTTTGATTATGCTGTAGGTCCTCAGCCACCACAAGGTCCTCCAGGTGGTGGTCCGCAAGGGCCAGGTCCCGCGCCACCCGCCACTGACGTGACGTCGCCTAGAGAGCCCACGACCCCCGAAGCATCGGGTCTCTCATGCCCCGATGCTGGATTCTTCAGGAATCCTCAAGATTGTCATCGATTCTACCGGTGCGTCGACCAGTCTGAAAGTGGAGGAGGTTTTGTTGTCTACGAATTCAACTGCCCAGCGGGTTTGGTCTTTGACGAGAGGATTAGTGTGTGCAACTGGCCACAGGATGCGCCTCCGTGTGATGGTGGACAAGGACAGGGGCCTACTGTAGGTGCTGCACCTGTACCACCAAGCAGGCCACCAGGCCAACCACCCAGTCGTCCGCCTAGTCGGCCACCCAGCCAACCACCTAGCCACCCTCCAAGCCAGCCACCGAGCCAACCACCAATCCAGCCACCTAGTCAGCCACCAAGCCAACCACCCATCCGACCGCCAAGCCAGCCACCAAGCCAACCTCCGAGCCAACCTCCGAGCCAACCTCCGAGCCAACCTCCGAGCCAACCTCCGAGCCAACCGCCAAGCCAACCTCCGAGCCAACCTCCGAGCCAACCGCCAAGCCAACCTCCCAGCCAACCACCAAGCCAACCACCGAGCCAACCACCGAGCCAACCACCGAGCCAACCACCGAGCCAACCACCGAGCCAACCACCGAGCCAACCACCGAGCCAACCACCGAGCCAACCGCCGAGCCAACCGCCGAGCCAACCGCCGAGCCAACCGCCGAGCCAACCGCCGAGCCAACCGCCGAGCCAACCGCCGAGCCAACCGCCGAGCCAACCGCCGAGCCAACCGCCGAGCCAACCGCCGAGCCAACCGCCGAGCCAGCCACCAAGCCAGCCGCCAAGCCAGCCACCGCAAGGAGAGAGCTGCAGGCCACAGTGCAGCAGGACCGGCTTCTTCCGTAACCCAAGTGATTGTACCAAATTCTACCGGTGTGTGGACTTCTACCAGAACGCCACATACGTAGTGTTTAACTTTGACTGTCCCGAGGGTCTCGTGTTCGACGAGCGTTACAGCGTCTGCAACTGGCCCCACGATGCACCGGCCTGCGATGGCTCTTCAGACCCAAGTGCCGCCGGCAGCTGCGCACCATCTCCTGGACCCTCCCCGCCACAGCAGCCCAGCCCACCGCAACAGCCGCAGCCTGGGCCACCTCAACAGCCGCCGCCACGACCACCTCCGTCACACCCCATGCCTCCGCCCCGACCAGCCGACTCTTCGGTATGCAGCAGGGAGGGGTTCATACGGGATCCTGCGGACTGCCACAAATTCTACCGGTGCGTAGACCCCTACCAGGATGGAAAGTTGAAAGCTGTCCACTTTGACTGCCCTGCGGGACTCGTGTTCGATGAGCGATACAGTGTTTGCAACTGGCCTCACGACGCCCCACCATGTGATGACCAGCCCCAACCACAGCCACCGCCTCAACCGCAGCCTCAACCACAGCCTCAGCCGCAACCGCAGCCACAACCGCAGCCACAACCACAGCCTCAGCCGCAACCGCAGCCACAGCCCCCGCCTCGACCAGAACCAATTGAAGCAACCACAGCGCCTTGCGACAAGACGACTGCTCCACGATATGAAATGACACCTGAAGTCACGACGCCCTCGGAAGCTACAACACCTTCCGAGGCCACGACGCCGTCCGAAGCAACAACACCTTCCGAGGCGACGACGCCGTCCGAAGCAACAACACCCTCTGAAGCGATGACGTCACCTGAAGCCACGACCCCGGAGACCACGATGGCACCGACGACGGCCGCGACCACTCCGGCCGCCACGACCGAAGCGCCGACAACTCCAGCGGCCAGCACGATGGAGCCCACGACGACGCCTTCCAGTCGCCAGGCCAAAAAGCTCGACGACCTCATCCTGTGCGACAAGGACGGCAACTTCGCATTCGACGGTGACTGCGTCCATTTCTACCGCTGCACTGGCGGGAAATCCGAGAAGGCCGAGCTGTTCAAGTGCCCCGACAAGTATTACTTCGACACCAAGATCGGCTTCTGTCGCCGAAAGAGGAAGAACTTCAAGTGCGACAAGACGCCATCACCAGACATGATGGCCCGTCTTCCTCCGGACTTTATGCAGTCCGCCATAGTGGCTGGACCTGGTTTCTTGTGGGACTGATTAATAGGACATTTAGAACACGTGCGCAGGTGCAAGATATGCAAGGGTAGCCGAACACTTGGCGATTCGCGAAGTGCTAGCCGTTTCCTCTTAAAGCTTAAAGTGCCCAGTCTTCCATCACAGTGTTCCTCACCCATTGCCATTCCTACTTCTCACTCTCATTTGTCGACAGGTCCCTTTTGGCACCACGGCTGCTCGGGTCATACTTAATCACCTGGTTCTATTAAAAGCACAAAGCTGGTGTGGAGAGAGGAAAATGGAAGGAAAGCCGCGTGCCACAAACGCCTTCCTCCGCTGCGCTTTAGAACCGCCAGAAGTTCGGTGTCGTCAACGGGAAAGTAATGGCAGCCCCATCACGGCAATGTGGACGCGCTCGCCATATGCGCTCTTGGCTATCTTTCCCGCATAACCATGCGTGGCCACATAGCTCCGTCACCCGCGCTGTTTGCGACGCCACTTTGCTTGCCGGCTGTATCACTACATTTGCTGTGTAATGCATTCCACGGACAGAAAGAAGACAAAAAACACGTGTAGATACTCTGGGGGCATTCCAGGACAACACGCAAAGCAAATACGCATTCTCTGTTTTTTTTTTTTTTTCTTGTGTCGTGAGTAGGTTCTCAGCACGTGGTTCCCTTATGGTCTCTCACTATTTAAGAACGGCTATAAAAGGAACAGTAGCAGTATTGGACGCCAGCCCAGCCTCGGATGACGTTGACATGTCCGTCGAGAGTGCGACGTGTCCATCGGCTCATCGTTCTGATGACAAGCGGAACAGGGGTTTGTCGAATGGTTAGGCTTATCATTGTCTGACATTAAAGGAATATTTCATGCCACTTTGTTGCTTCCTTGCTTGTCATTGATTTTGGGCTGGATGGCCTTTTTCTCTTTTTTAGACTGGACATCGTCTTCGACTTAAAAACAAACTGCTTTCTGTGGATGAGTGTCTCCCTTCTCTGTGCTTCGTTACATATATCTTGTCTGCAGAAGACACCAGCTTCTCTGCTCTGTTACGCAACGTAGAGTGTTTTCAGGTTTATAAGAGCTAGTCTTCGAGGCGGTAGCTTCAACGTGCTTAACCGCCATTGCGGCCAACGAGAATGGCGTGCTTGCACAATTCTATGCGCCTTGATTGTTTTTTTTCTCACACTCGTTCTGAGCAAATGATGAAAGTTGCTTAGATTTAGCATTCACATTTTTTTTATGCTCACATTTCTGGTTAGAAAAGGCGGTGCTGTTAGCAAAGAAGTGGCCTTCAAATTAAGACGCCACATTTTTTATGGTCTGTTCAAAATGAGGGTGAGCTCTGCAATCGACCTTATATGTTAAATGTGACTTTCCGTGACAAATTTCATTCAGAACAGATGAGAATTTAGCACCAAAATGAATTGATTCATTCATTTTCTTGAAAAGTAGTGCATTCCGCGAATATATTGCGTGTGATATATTTAATTGGAAGGACAGACGTTTAGCATCGAAGCAAGAATGACGTGTCGTATACACTTTGCGCTAACCTTTTTTCTATAAAGCATGGGGCACGATTGTAATTACTGAGTCTCAGAGTACTCAGAATCAATAAAAAAGCGGCGTTATTTTCACTGTCTCTGCAAATATTCCTCACCATGCAGCTATTGCAGCTTACCGCTATTGTACTTTAAGAAATCTTTCGGTACATCTCCTGTTCTTCTGGCTCATACGCAGACAGTGCTTCCTCATATTGACGTACACTATCTTCGAGGTACAAAATAGGAATCTCTGGATGATGTTTGTCTTCAAGGTAATTCTTGTCTTCCGAAGCATATCGAAACAAAGACTGCAAGTAAGGCATGAGCCTCGCACCGCAGTATACCTTTCTGCGACGTCGAGGTCTGCTTACTTAGTATTTATTTTGTAGCCCTCGCTTGCTTGTGACTGTTTCCAATAAAAAAAAAAGGGGTATTACTATCTGCTGTTGAGCCAAAGTTGCCTGCTGAGGTTACCGCAGGCTTTTAACTTTCTGAAGTTCAAAATTATTTGTCGTTTTTTTCTCCCTATACGTAGCACATCTTCTCGAATAGCTTGTGCTAACATATCAACGAAAAGAAAGAAAATTGTTGTGAGAAACTGCCATAAACGCCATGATTTTTGAGAACAGGCACCTGGTAAGAAACGGGCAGAGATCTATGGCCAAGAATAAACCATTTAGAGGAATAAGCACCATTTTTTTTACAAGGACCAGTATCTTCTACAATGCTTATCTTACAGGGAGGCGTGGTGGCTTACAAGCGACTGACTGAATAAAGTGCGAACACCTGTTCGTCGAAACACCGGTGTCTGTTATTTCATTATAGGTCTATTTATTGCGGGAAATATGGCCTTTTTCACTCGCTCGACGATTCCTGAAGAAACTGGGGAGAGTGTCACCTCGGCAGCTCAAGCTAAATATACGGGACGCCCACTAATTTTCATAAGATTAGTTGGATTTGAAATTGAAACCGAAAATCGACAGCTTTTTTTTTGGAGCAGAATATTTATCTATGGGAAAATTAGACATCCACCCAATCGTAGCAATAACTACAAAGGAAACCCAGAATATCTATATAGAATTTCATTTTTTGACGTGAAATATAATAACTGAAAATTTTGGAAGCAAAAAAAAAAAACAGAAAAGGTCATCAGGCCCATAAGTGAACTCCGCTATAAAAACATATCGCAATAGTGCTTTACCTAAAACAAATGGGCTGTCCAAAGACAGCCTTATTAGTCATACAATTTGTGAAGAAATCTTCAATGTTACTCGTAAAATACATAACAATTTCGGTTAAGTCTTCCTTTGAGCGCACATGTGGGGTGAGTCTGATTACAAGACACAAAGATCGCAAGGCATACGCGACTGTGAAGGCGCTTCATACCAGGAATATCGGCATAATCACTCATGAGTGATTACACCCGCTCATACTCGTTTCAAAAGCGTGAGTGTAAGTCACGAAGGGTGTGAGCATGAACGTGAGTGAGTTCCGGTGAGCGTGAGTAGGCGTTAGTATAAACGTGAGGGAGTTCCGATTCACGTGACTAGACGTGAGCATGAACATGAGTGCCTGCTGCCCGTCTCCGTCTTTTCGTGCTGTTTCTCTCTCTCTCTCTCTCTCTCTCTCTCTTTTTTTTGTACTAAAGACAATTCGATTCAAGTTACGCGGTAGGACTCGCATGCCGGTTTTCATCGCAGAGGGTGCTGCCAGATGCCTGCTCTCTTTGCTAGTAGCAGGCTTGTTGCACAACAGCTTTAAAGCGAAGATTTCTCCGCCTGCCACCCCATGCCTGGGTCGGTCGGTCGGTCGGCCACTGGTCGGGTTCTCGCTGAGTAGATTCCTATTCACTCTTAAGGGGAAGCTTTAGCTCAGGGGCTCCTACCTAAATGCATGGAAAAGGAGAAATCGTTTTTCTCCGCAACCACTGCACCAAATTTGATGAGGTTTGTTGCATTTAAAAGAAAAAGTTAAAGTCTAGTGCCTGTTTGTACAGAATTTTGATTTAGGGCATCATTGGTTTAATAAAAATTGTTTAAAATGTTTAAATTTTCAGAAGACAAAACTATTACTGTGTAACTCAGCAACGAAATAAACATAACAAGTATGTAAATTGCATTTAATGTACATCTAAAGCGGTAACATTAGATGTATTACACATGACTTTCAAATTTATCACTAATATGTGAGTAGCACTTGTGCAAAGCCCTTGTAAACGTTGTAACAAATTCACGTAAGATATAAAATGATACATCAACTTTGTCCGCTTTGGATGCTGTAACGGACGCAGTTTACAAAACTGCGATATCTGTTCCTGGTGCAGAGCTACGAATTTGTAAACTTCGTGCTTCTATTTTTTTTTCAGACTTACAAATTTTGGAAAATCCTGTTAAAAAGAAATTCAGGCCCTAAATCGAAATTCGACTTCCAACAGTGACTGGACTTCAACTTTCTCTCTCAAATGCAACAAATTTAATTGAAATCGGTCCAGGGGTTATCTCAGAAAAGCGTTTCTGCGTTTACATGTGTTTGAATAGGCGGCGTCGGAGTTGGTCCCAAGGTAAAGCTTCCTCTTAAGAAGAAGGAAAAGAGCTAGGACATCCCGCAACTGGATTCGAACCTCAGCCCCCTAGCGCAGCAACCCGATGCTCTAATCACTTAGCCAAAATCACTTTGTTTTCCTTGCGTGGTCTTTATTGCATCATGTATATCACCATATGCGAGAAACCTGCCAGCTGTAGCCAGCACATCACATATGGATAGCTTAGAAGTGACCTATACGATATGCACGATATGCACGATATGCACACCATGCAACAAAGAAAAGCTACAAGAAGCTTCACACTTAAAATAGTGGCAACGACAGGCAACTTATCAGGAAAGGCCAACAGTCCCGCTGAAAGGAGATTTTTGTGATGCATTTGTGATGTACCTGATACTATAGAGCGTTGCTTCATAAGTGTGAAGATGAAATATTCTTTTGGGATGTGTTTCGAAGCACTCTTGAGAAATACTTTTATTTCAACCAGCACACCATGCGCTATTTGATGACACCCCGCGAAGGAGACGTGCCATTTGATACGTTGTTTTCCTAATTGGACTACATATAGCTTATTGTTTCGCCGATATTTACGAATGCTCAGGTTATTCGTCACTTCAGGGTCACCTTTGATTACAAAGAATTTGGCCAATATCACACGTATACTTCACTCATGCCAAAACCAACTATCTCTTTCAGGTGATCGCCATGTATTGAGTATGACGATGGCTTCCACAATTATGACGATGATTATGACGATGACTTCCATAACGTACCCACAGTTGGCCAAGGAACGTGTCCGCGTGGCGATCAAGGTTATTTTCATGCCAAGGCACATCAGCCCAAACGGGGATTGGCAAAGAAACGGGCGGTTCACATCCTGCCCATAACAATCTCTGTGATATAATTACCAAGCATTGATGACATTGTCCTTATTAAAGCACATACCTACCCAGAACGGGGGAGCGCCGAAGAAGCGTGCCCGCGTGTTACGATGAAAATTTCCACAATTTGGCACACATAAGGGATTGGATCTGGCTGCGCTACCATTGTATTGGACTATTTCTGCGCCTCTTTTTTTTTTTTTTTTGGGGGGGGGGGGGGGGGAAGCCAATCTACACGAGTCCATTAATCATCGCTTGAATCATCGTCAGCACGTGCATTAACATGTAGAGTGGTGGTGGCGAAAACATTTATTTGGCTATGGAGGGACAGGAGGTACGCTTGGACCAGCCTGTAAGGGACTGGTCAACAGTGGCACGCGCAATGACCCGTCTGCCCACGTTGTGTTAGCATCGAAACTTCATGCACGCTCTTACTTAGAGCAATAGATATGGCGCAAATTTTGAATTTTGAATTCAAGCCAATCCCAAAACCATTCGCTTCAAGCGACGACAAATGTTGTGCCACTGGACACATTCTCGGGGGTGAAAGAAGGTCTCTTTTTTGTGGGCTGGAGTAGCAACATTCGAAGCGATGGAAACACACACAACAGGGCCTTCGGACGCCGCCACGTCGTATATGAAGGTATGCTTTGACACAGCAATTCAATAGAGTCTGCGAACACGACTCCGCTCGGTATTCGAGTGGCTCGCTCTCTATAGTGGCACTGCTTCGACGCTCTTTCGAGCTCTCAATTTTCACTTACTTTAGTGTGCTCAAAGTGATAAGCCGATCGAGCTAATGCTCAGAGGTAGTGATGAGTGATCGAGCTAATGCACAGAAGTAGTGATGAAGGGTGCCCATTATATTCACGCCACTGTAATGTCAACGCATTTCGCTGGATCACTGCTACTGCGTTCACACTTTGAAAGAAGCGAAATGGAAGATTAACATTTAAGGCCGCAGTAAGGTAGACATAAATCGCGATTTTTCAGAATTGCATTGTCTAGGCCAACATTGTACTGGACTAAAGGCTTACCTTTTTTTCAGGGAAGGCAATTTAAGAAAAACCGTTTATTAATTGCGAAACTCGACGCCAGCACGTGCATTAGTGAGTGAGTGAAATAACTTTATTGAGGTCCAGAGAAGACGCAGGGGACACCCCGCGCCACCCGGCTAGTCCCACGTAGGGACCGGCAAGCCGAGCGTGCATTAGCATCACGAGTGATGTATGCACCGAACCAGTGCTTTTTTTTTTCAGAATTGTCTTGTCTGGGCCGACTTCGTACTGGACAATAGGCTTACATTTTTGCAGAAAAGGCAATTCCCGCAAAACCGTTTACTCATCGCGTAACTCGTGAGCACGTGCATTAGCATGGGAAGTGATGTATGCACCGAACCAGTGCTTTTTCAAAATTGTCTTGGCTGGGCCGACTTTATACTGCACTACCTTTTTTGTACAAAAGGCAAATCCGCAAGACCGTTTATTCATCGCGTAACTCGTGAGCACGTGGGGAACGATGTATGCGCCTAACCAGTGCTTTTCCAGAGTTGTCTTGCCTTGGCAGGTCCGAAATTTTACTGGACTATAGGCTTACCTTTTTTGTACAAAATGCAATTTCCGCAAAACCATTTAATCATCGCGTAACTCGTGAGCACGTGCATTAGCATGGGGAGTGATGTATGCACTAAACCAGTGCATTTCCAGAATTGTCTTGTCTTGGCTGGGCCGAAATTGTACTGGACTATAGGCTTACTTTTTTTCTACAAAAGCCAATTTCCGCAAAACCGTTTATTCATCGCGTAACTCGTGAGCACGTGCATTAGCATGGGGAGTGACGTATGCGCCTAACCAGTACTTTCCAGAATTCTTTTGTCTTGGCTGGGCCGAAGTTGTACTGGACTATAGGCTTACCTTTTTTCTACAAAAGCCAACTTCCGCAAAACCGTTTATTCATCGAGTAACTCGTGAGTACGTGCATTAGCATGGGGAGTGATGTATGCACCTAACCAGTGCTTTTCCAGAGTTGTCTTGCCTTGGCAGGTCCGAAATTTTACTGGACTATAGGCTTACCTTTTTTCTACAAAAGCCGATTTCTGCAAAACCGTTTATTCATCGAGTAACTCGTGAGCACGTGCATTAGCATGGGGAATGATGTATGCACCGAACCAGTGCTTTTCAGAATTCTCTTCTCTTGGCCGGGCCGAAATTGTGCAGGACTATAGGCTTACCTTTTTTGTACAAAAGGGAATTTCCGCAAAACCGTTTATTCATCGCGTAACTCGTGAGCACGTGCATTAGCATGGGGAGTGATGTATGCACCGAACCAGTGCTTTTTCAGAATTATCTTGACTGGGCCGAAAATGTACTGGACTATATATGCTTACCTTTTATTGCGATAGCAATTATATGGACACTCCAAAGCAGATTTCTGCCGTCGCCGTCGCCGTGAGGTTCCGAATGACGTCAATGGAGATGAAATCGTCGCCGCGCGCCGCCGAACGCTGTATGTGCGAGTGAAAGGGCGCGAGGGACGCGCGCTTTCACGGGGTGTGAACGCACGGCGGAGAACAAACACGCGTTCTGCGCCATGCTCCCGTAAGAGCTGCAAAAGTAGGCGTCTCTGTCTCTTTCCTCCTTTACAATCACCATATATGTAGAGCAAACGCGCCCTCTTCCGACGCGCGATATCCGGGGGGAGGGGGGGGGGAGGGGGCGACGTTTAGCTGCGGCACCAAGTGCCTATTTATATCAGAGGCTCCGGCAACAGTCACCAACGCCGCACGCATTTTGTGCGAACGGGGTCAAAACGCCGACGGCGTCGACAACAGTTCTGCGTGTTGCCGGTGCTGCTGCATGTCCAAGTTTATACAGCTGATTAAGCTACTATCATTACTCCGTATAGCTCTCTACAAATTTGCTATCGCAATTGATGCTTCGCCTTTAAGGTGAAACTGCGACAACTTTTTATTTTATTGCGATAGCAATTATATGGACACTTCAACCGGATTTATGCCGTCGGCGTCGCCGTCGCCGTGAGGTTCCGTATAGATAAAATCTTCGCCGTGCGCCGTATGCCCGAGCGGAAGCGTGCGGGGGACGCGCGCTATCACGGAGAGCGAACGCACGGCGGAAAGCAAACGCGACCGGCACGCGAAAGGCCGTTGGGGTATGGAAGGGAGGGGCGGAGAGAGGGAGGGAGGCGGGGCGACGCTGCGCTCCGGCACCAAAGGCCTATCTTGCAACCGGGCGCAAGGGGAACTTTCCACTCAATCTCCCACGAGCAAGCAAGGAAGCGGGAAGCCAGAGCCGGAGGGAGCGGGGGGGTCACTTCTACTCTGCCAACAACCGCGCTCGTCGCTCGCCCGCACCGTGTCTTATCTCCACACGGCTCTGACCATTGTATGCGCTGTGCATTCGCCGCTCAGTTTCCGTTGAGGCGATAGACCGCACGTACCTTCGCCCGCTGCGGCGTATGCGCTTGCTGCCAGCGTTTTGATAGTTGTTGTCTGCAGTCATTCAGTGTGATCTATTCATGTTTGTAGTGCGCGCTCACACCACACTTGTTCATTCAGTTAGTAATAGTCGGGCCACATTATCCAACGCACGCTACACATGCAATGCTGCCCGGATCGGCAGTGCAGCGCTACAGGTGTGTCCCTTCACACGCGCTGCCCACGGGAAGCGTTTCTCATCAACACCACCGTTTCACACGCGCCTTCTCGTGGTCATCGAGTCTCTCTTCATGTCGGTCTACTTACGCCGCAGCACACCTGCTTACTTAATCAGCTCATGTTTACTACAATTCATATTACTACCAAAGCCGCTCACCTTACTTCGAATGACATTGCTGTGTTGCTATCGCATTCATTGCTTCGCCCTTAGGGCGAAACTGTGACATTTTTTCTACAAAAGCCACTTTCCGCAAAACCGTTTATTCATCGCTTAACTCGAGAGCACGTGTATTAGCATGGGGAGTGATGTATGCACCGAACCAGTGCTTTTCAGAATTGTCTTGTCTTGGCTGGGCCGAAATTGTACTGGACTATAGGCTTACCTTTTTTGTACAAATGGCAATTTACGCAAAACCGTTTATTCATCGCGTAACTCGTGAGCACGTGTATTAGCATGGGGAGTGATGTATGCACCGAACCAGTGCTTTTTCAGAATTGTCATGTCTTGGCTGGGCCGAAATTATACTGGACTATAGGCTTACTTTTTCTACAAAAGCCACTTTCCGCAAAACCGTTTATTCATCGCGTAACTCGTGAGCACGTGCATTAGCATGGGCAGTGATGTATGCACCAAACCAGTGCTTTTTCAGAATTGTCTTGTCTTGGCTGGGCCGAAATTGTACTGGACTATAGGCTTACCTTTTTTGTACAAAAGGCAATTTCCGCAAAACCGTTTATTCATCGCTTAACTCGAGAGCACGTGCATTAGCATGGGGAGTGATGTATGCACCAAACCAGTGCTTTTTCTGAATTGTCTTGTCTTGGCTGGGCCGAAATTGTACTGGACTATAGGCTTACCCTTTTTCTACAAAAGCCAATTTCCGCAAAACCGTTTATTCATCGCGTAACTCGTGAGCACGTGCATTAGCATGGGGAGTGATGTATGCACTGAACCAGTGCTTTTTCAGAATTGTCTTGTCTTGGCTGGGCCAAAATTGTACTGGACTATAGGCTTACCTTTTTTCTACAAAAGCCACTTTCCGCAAAACCGTTTATTCATCGCTTAACTCGTGAGCACGTGCATTAGCATGGGCAGTGATGTATGCACCAAACCAGTGCTTTTTCAGAATTGTCTTGTCTTGGCTGGGCCGAAATTCTACTGGACTATAGGCTTACCTTTTTTGTACAAAAGCCCATTTCCGCAAAACCGTTTATTCATCGCGTAACTCGTGAGCACGTGCATTAGCATGAGGAGTGATGTATGCACCGAACCAGTGCTTTTCAGAATTCTCTTCTCTTGGCCGGGCCGAAATTGTGCAGGACTATAGGCTTACCTTTTTTGTACAAAAGGGAATTTCCGCAAAACCGTTTATTCATCGCGTAACTCGTGAGCACGTGCATTAGCATGGGGAGTGATGTATGCACCGAACCAGTGCTTTTTCAGAATTGTCTTGACTGGGCCGAAAATGTACTGGACTATAGGCTTACCTTTTTTGTACAAATGGCAATTTACGCAAAACCCTTTATTCATCGCGTAACTCGTGTGCACGTGTATTAGCATGGGGAGTGATGTATGCACCGAACCAGTGCTTTTTCAGAATTGTCATGTCTTGGCTGGGCCGAAATTATACTGGACTATAGGCTTACTTTTTCTACAAAAGCCAGAAAAAGTAAGATTCTCGGTGGAGCACCAGTGAAGAGCCGCTTCACAGCACAGGGAGCTTTGCTCTTAGATGTGGAGACAGAAGGACAAGCCAACATCCTTCTAGAGACCAAGAATATCGGTGGCATAGCCATATCTTCCCGTGTCCCGCACAGTTATATGAAAAACACGTGCATTGTTAGAGGAGTCCCAAAATGGTACTCGGATGAGGAGCTGCTCACCTTCCTGAGACCTCAGGGAGTATTTCATGCAAAAAGAATCATCCGTCGGGTCCACACCTCGTCATCTGAATGGGAGTCAAGGCGCACTAACTCGGTGGTTCTCACATTTGCTCCAAATTCTGAACGCCCCGAGAAGATCAACCTTGGTTTCACCAGACACGAGCTTGTCGACTACGTGGAGACACCACCACGCTGTTTTAAGTGCCAGCGCTTCGGACATATCGCCAAGTACTGTCGTGGGGAACAGAGGTGCAAGCGCTGTGGGGGACCTCATGATTTTAAGACGTGTGCAAGCAAAGAAAACTCTGTGTGTGCAAACTGCGGCGGCGACCATCCTGCTAGCTACGGTCGATGTCCTGCGCGGACAGCTGCTCAACGAAGGAATAAGATGTTTGTTTTGGGTCCAAAGAATGCAAGCGCACCATCGAACACGAAGAAGACACTCAGCGCGCCACAACTAACTGCTTTGGAAAGAGACTACGCTTCTGATTTCCCGCGTCTCACACCGATAAACGAAGTTATTGAGCCAACGCAAACGGTCACCGCCGCTGAGAAACCTGTTCCTAAAGAGTCCGAAAAGCGCACCTATGCGGCCGCAGTGAACCGACCTCAAGCACCACTTGGAAGCAGTCAGCTGGAAAACTGCCAGCATGTGATACGCGCTCTGTTCACGGCACTACGTTCCCACGTCGCGAAGATGCCTGCGAGCTCAACGAAGGATATGCTGGAAGCAGTGCTGGCTCTTGAGTCAGTAATACTCTGCTCTACTTCCACATACCCTCAGTAGCATAATGGCAATTTCTCGCCCACTTGGTCCATTCCGTCGCCCAAAAGTGCCCTTAATAATGCAATGGAACTGCGCCGGTATTCAACAGCGTCTGTGTGAACTCAGCCTTTTCCTTCGAGACATACCTATACCAATTCTAGCCCTCTCGGAGGCTGGTCTCCCTAATGGAAGGACGATCCCAGGGTACATCAGACATGGAAATCCGAGTATACCGTCATTTGCTAATGGAAGTGCGATGATATACATCAGGCGAGAAATACCTCACGTCGCCTTACCAGTGCAGGACCTTTGTTCTACCTACTTGGAAGTCACCGCTGTGCAAGTGTGCCTAGGAAACCGAAAACTCAGTGTGGTGTCGGTGTATATAAGTCCACGCAGGAAGGTCTCTATGGAGGCGTTTATAAAGGACCTATGCATTCGTTGCCCCTCTCCTAGAATAATCTGTGGCGATTTTAACGCACATCATTCGCTTTGGGGAGATAAGATTGCAGATTTCCGAGGCAAGGAACTTGTCGCAGCCGCGGATGCTGCTGACTTATGTATCGCGAACGATGGTAAACCAACTTTCTTCAGACCACCAGATTCATGGAGTGCCATAGACCTCGTGATCCATTCTACAGACCTTTACGTATCGTCGACAACGGCCCCAGACAGGATGGGCAGCGACCATTTTCCGATCTTCACCAACATCACCGGATTTCACACTGCTGGTCGACAATTCTGTGCTGTGACACGCTGGGACACATACAGAGAAGCGTTGGATGAATCCCCTGGTGAGCTATTCGCAGATATGCTGCGGAGCAAGAGAGTGGCTACCTCAATGTTGAAACTTCCAGATCATTTTCCTACTCCTGATTTGAAACTAAAGAACCTCTGCGCAGCGCGTAGGAGAGCGGAGCGGAAACTAATGAGAAAAACGGGAAATCCCTGTGCAAAAACTGAATACAACAGGATAAACGCTGTCATCCGTCGTCACACAAAAAGGTTAAGACGAGTTCAGTGGGCTGCTTTCTGTGAGAGCTTATCGGCGTTTACTCCCATGACAAGAATATGGGGAGTAATGAATAGCCTATCCGGAAAGATTCGCCCGCACAGGCCATTTGAAGCACTTGCTTTGAAGCAAGGAAAAGATTTGCAAACCCTTGCAGAAGACTTTGCAGATGGATTCACATCTGGCAGATCAGCAGGAGTATCGAACCCTCTGTTGTCTCAAGCATTCCATACCATGGATACGCCATTCACTTTCCGTGAGTTGGATATGGCGCTCAGCAAATTAAGAAGACGCTGTGCTGTGGGTCCCGATTCGATCAGCAATCAGATGCTGACAAATCTGCCGTACGAACGAAGACGAGCCCTTCTGGACATATTTAATCACGTCTGGAGCACGGGAGAGATCCCAGAAACGTGGAAGATAGCATGGGTGGTGCCAGTACTCAAGTCCGGAAAGGATCCTGCGAACCTCGCCTCATATCGGCCAGTATCGCTAACATCATGCGTATCAAAGTTGATGGAAAGACTAGTATGTGCGAGGTTAACATGGTATCTTGAGCAAGGAAATAGACTGCCATCGTGCATGACCGGCTTTCGTCCACGGTTGAGTGCCCAGGACAGTGTCTTGGATTTAATAAGCCATATCGAGCACCATCGCGCGGACGGCCTTTCCACACTCGCCATCTTTATGGACGTTGCCAAGGCATACGACTGCGTGCTTCATACAGGCATCATCAACGGACTCCAAAACATGGGCGTCTCAGGAAATGCTCTTCGATTCATCCATGAATTTCTCAGAGATCGGCATGCCCAAGTTAAGCTCGGAAGTATAATGAGTGATAAGCGACGAATTTCCCTCGGTGTCCCACAAGGAAGCGTCCTATCTCTCTTGCTTTTTAACGTTGCCATGGCCAGCCTTCCAGATGCACTGAAAGTAGGTCGGACGGCAGTTAAAATGTCCATCTACGCAGATGATATCTGCATTTGGATCTCGGGGTACCAACACAAACGGTTGGCCCGGATCGCCCAGGGCGCAATCTCCGCCATCGAACGCCACTTATCGATGCTTGGCCTATCTTTATCAGCGGAAAAATCTGCCTTCATGCTTTTCCCGGGAGTGAGACGCAAGTCAACACGCCTGACGCTGAATATCAGAGGGCATTCAATTCTTCGTGCAACTCATGTTCGATTCCTGGGCGTCACCATCGACAGCAAGCTACTATGGCGTCGTGCGGTCGAAAGTGTTGTGGCTGCATCAGTGCAAAGAGTCAACGCACTTCGTCGATTGGCAGGTGTACGTTGGGGAAACAATCCTATGTCCATGCTTAAACTGAATGCGGCACTGATAACAAGCCGCATTCTCTATCAGCTCCCTCTGATATCCCCGTCATCGAGTCAATTCGAGCGCTTGGAGGCTGTGCACAGAAAGGGACTTCGCTTGGCGATGGGAGTTCCACAGACGGCTTCAAACAAGAAAGTCACTAATGAGGCAGAATCTCTTCCACTCCGTCTCTTGGCATCTCAGGCATTGTTGACGCAGCTATTAGGGCTGGGCGAGTCCCGCGCAGGCACGGCGCTTCTCCGGCGGCTAAGAGCAAGAACTCGCTCACATTTCCATGCGGCGCTGAACACTTTCCAATGTTTAGGATTGGAATGGCCTAAACGCAGTCGCCTTGACCCGCCATGGTCTTTTTCGGACGTTACCTGCAGCCTCAGTGTACCCCACCTACCGGAGAAACGCACCATTTCATCTGCAGAAGCAAAGTTTATTGTGCTGGAACACTTGAGCACAGCATTTCAACGCCACTTACAAGTTTACACAGACGGCTCGGTGTGCGCACAAACAGATAGCTGTGCAGCGGCATTCTGCATACCATCCCTTGATGTGTCATGGTCTGGCCGACTGGATCGCGTAGTTTCCTCTACAACAGTAGAAAGCGCCGCAATCACCGCGGCTTTGCGGAAACTACGGGCCTTCTCTGCACGAGATGTCGTGGTGCTGACGGATTCCAAGTCAGCGTTACAGAGATTGCATCGTGGCCTACCTCTAGAGAAATTTACAAGGCAATCTCTGGCACTGATTAACGATCTAACAAGCAAAGGATTTAATATAAGATTCCAGTGGATACCATCACACGTAGGAATTGATGGAAACGAGAAAGCTGACGCCCTTGCACGCCTAGCGCTGACATGTGTCCCAAAAGTGAAAGCTCCAAAAGCTCTTCAGAACTCTAAGGGTGTAATCCGCCTTCACTTTAGGGAGATCCACAAGAATCCCCACGAAGCCTGCGTGACTCATGGATTTACCCGCGAAGAAGCGACGCTTTTATACCGCATCAGGACCGACTCTGCGTACACCACAGCTTGGTTATTCAAGACTGGGCTTCGCGCTTCCCCATTCTGTGCTTTCTGTGGTGACATTGGCGACATCGAACATTACATTTGGATATGCCCGCAGTTTGACAAAGAAAGAAAAGCGATGATCGACAGCCTACAAAAGAGCGGTCTTACGCACAGGACATTTGAAGACGTCGTTTTCCCCGGAGGACCTGCGACAACCAGGAAGAGAGCGCAACGACTGCTGCTGGCCTTCCTGCGAGACACGGGGCTCATAGACACTTGGTGACACACCCCTGATATCAACTCGAAGGAGGATCAGGCGGAACAATTGCCGGCTATGTATGCCAGGCTAACCCCGCCTGCTTCAACATCATCACCACCACCACCACCCCCTACAAAAGCCACTTTCCGCAAAACCGTTTATTCATCGCTTAACTCGTGAGCACGTGCATTAGCATGGGCAGTGATGTATGCACCAAACCAGTGCTTTTTCAGAATTGTCTTGTCTTGGCTGGGCCGAAATTGTACTGGATTATAGGCTTACCTTTTTTGTACAAAAGGCAATTTCCGCAAAACAGTTTATGCATCGCTTAACTCGAGAGCACGTGCATTAGCATGGGGAGTGTTGTATGCACCAAACCAGTGCTTTTTCTGAATTGTCTTGTCTTGGCTGGGCCGAAATTGTACTGGACTATAGGCTTACCCTTTTTCTACAAAAGCCAATTTCCGCAAAACCGTTTATTCATCGCGTAACTCGTGAGCACGTGCATTAGCATGGGGAGTGATGTATGCACTGAACCAGTGCTTTTTCAGAATTGTCTTGGCTGGGCCGAAATTGTACTGGACTATAGGCTTACCTTTTTTCTACAAAAGCCAATTTCCGTAAAACCGTTTATTCATCGCGTAACTCGTGAGCACGTGCATTAGCATGAGGAGTGATGTATGCACCGAACCAGTACTTTTTTCGAATTGTCTTGTCTTGGCTGGGCCGAAATTGTACTGGACTATAGGCTTACCCTTTTTCTACAAAAGCCAATTTCCGCAAAACCGTTTATTCATCGCGTAACTCGTGAGCACGTGCATTAGCATGGGCAGTGATGTATGCACCAAACCAGTGCTTTTTCAGAATTGTCTTGGCTGGGCCGAAATTGTACTGGACTATAGGCTTACCTTTTTTGTACAAAAGCCCATTTCCGCAAAACCGTTTATTCATCGCGTAACTCGTGAGCACGTGCATTAGCATGAGGAGTGATGCATGAACCGAACACGTGCTTTTTCCGAATTGTCTTGTCTTGGCTGGGCCGAAATTGTACTGGACTATAGGCTTACCCTTTTTCTACAAAAGCCAATTTCCGCAAAACCGTTTATTATTGCGATAGCAATTATATGGACACTCAAAAGCAGATTTCTGCCGTCGGCGTCGCCGTCGCCGTCGCCGTCGCCGTGAGGTTCCGTATGACGTCATTTGGAGATGAAATCGTCGCCGCGCGCCGAACGCTGTATGTGCGAGTGAAAGGGCGCGAGGGGCGCGTCTTTCACGGGGAGTGAACGCACGGCGGAGAACAAACGCGCGTTCTGCGCCGTGCTCGCTTAAGGGCTGCAGAATTAGGCGTCTCGTTTCTCCTTTACAATCACCATATATGTAGAGCAAACGCGCCTTCTTCAGACGCGCGAGAGGCCGTCGGGGAGGGGGAAGGAAGGGACGCGACGTTTAGCTGCGGCACCAAGTGCCTATTTATATGAGAGGCTCCAGCAACAGTCACCAACGCCGCACGCATTTAGAGCTAACGCGGGCAAAACGCCGATGGCGTCGACAACAGTTCTGCGTGTTGTTGCTACCAAAGCCGCTCACCTTACTTCGTATGAGATTGCTGTGTTGCTATCGCATTCATTGCTTCGCCCTTAGGGCGAAACTGTGACAATTTTTCATCGCGTAACTCGCGAGCACGTGCATTAGCATGGGGAGTGATGTATGCACTGAACCAGTGCTTTTTCAGAATTGTCTTGTCTTGGCTGGGCCAAAATTGTACTGGACTATAGGCTTACCTTTTTTCTACAAAAGCCACTTTCCGCAAAACCGTTTATTCATCGCTTAACTCGTGAGCACGTGCATTAGCATGGGCAGTGATGTATGCACCAAACCAGTGCTTTTTCAGAATTGTCTTGTCTTGGCTGGGCCGAAATTCTACTGGACTATAGGCTTACCTTTTTTGTACAAAAGCCCATTTCCGCAAAACCGTTTATTCATCGCGTAACTCGTGAGCACGTGCATTAGCATGAGGAGTGATGTATGCACCGAACCAGTGCTTTTCAGAATTCTCTTCTCTTGGCCGGGCCGAAATTGTGCAGGACTATAGGCTTACCTTTTTTGTACAAAAGGGAATTTCCGCAAAACCGTTTATTCATCGCGTAACTCGTGAGCACGTGCATAAGCATGGGGAGTGATGTATGCACCGAACCAGTGCTTTTTTCGAATTGTCTTGTCTTGGCTGGGCCGAAATTGTACTGGACTATAGGCTTACCCTTTTTCTACAAAAGCCAATTTCCGCAAAACCGTTTATTCATCGCGTAACTCGTGAGCACGTGCATTAGCATGGGCAGTGATGTATGCACCAAACCAGTGCTTTTTCAGAATTGTCTTGGCTGGGCCGAAATTGTACTGGACTATAGGCTTACCTTTTTTGTACAAAAGCCCATTTCCGCAAAACCGTTTATTCATCGCGTAACTCGTGAGCACGTGCATTAGCATGAGGAGTGATGCATGAACCGAACACGTGCTTTTTCCGAATTGTCTTGTCTTGGCTGGGCCGAAATTGTACTGGACTATAGGCTTACCCTTTTTCTACAAAAGCCAATTTCCGCAAAACCGTTTATTATTGCGATAGCAATTATATGGACACTCAAAAGCAGATTTCTGCCGTCGGCGTCGCCGTCGCCGTCGGCGTCGCCGTCGCCGTCGCCGTCGCCGTGAGGTTCCGTATGACGTCATTTGGAGATGAAATCGTCGCCGCGCGCCGAACGCTGTATGTGCGAGTGAAAGGGCGCGAGGGGCGCGTCTTTCACGGGGAGTGAACGCACGGCGGAGAACAAACGCGCGTTCTGCGCCGTGCTCGCTTAAGGGCTGCAGAATTAGGCGTCTAGTTTCTCCTTTACAATCACCATATATGTAGAGCAAACGCGCCTTCTTCAGACGCGCGAGAGGCCGTCGGGGAGGGGGAAGGAAGGGACGCGACGTTTAGCTGCGGCACCAAGTGCCTATTTATATGAGAGGCTCCAGCAACAGTCACCAACGCCGCACGCATTTAGAGCTAACGCGGGCAAAACGCCGATGGCGTCGACAACAGTTCTGCGTGTTGTTGCTACCAAAGCCGCTCACCTTACTTCGTATGAGATTGCTGTGTTGCTATCGCATTCATTGCTTCGCCCTTAGGGCGAAACTGTGACAATTTTTCATCGCGTAACTCGCGAGCACGTGCATTAGCATGGGGAGTGATGTATGCACTGAACCAGTGCTTTTTCAGAATTGTCTTGTCTTGGCTGGGCCAAAATTGTACTGGACTATAGGCTTACCTTTTTTCTACAAAAGCCACTTTCCGCAAAACCGTTTATTCATCGCTTAACTCGTGAGCACGTGCATTAGCATGGGCAGTGATGTATGCACCAAACCAGTGCTTTTTCAGAATTGTCTTGTCTTGGCTGGGCCGAAATTCTACTGGACTATAGGCTTACCTTTTTTGTACAAAAGCCCATTTCCGCAAAACCGTTTATTCATCGCGTAACTCGTGAGCACGTGCATTAGCATGAGGAGTGATGTATGCACCGAACCAGTGCTTTTCAGAATTCTCTTCTCTTGGCCGGGCCGAAATTGTGCAGGACTATAGGCTTACCTTTTTTGTACAAAAGGGAATTTCCGCAAAACCGTTTATTCATCGCGTAACTCGTGAGCACGTGCATAAGCATGGGGAGTGATGTATGCACCGAACCAGTGCTTTTTCAGAATTATCTTGACTGGGCCGAAAATGTACTGGACTATATATGCTTACCTTTTATTGCGATAGCAATTATATGGACACTCCAAAGCAGATTTCTGCCGTCGCCGTCGCCGTGAGGTTCCGTATGACGTCAATGGAGATGAAATCGTCGCCGCGCGCCGCCGAACGCTGTATGTGCGAGTGAAAGGGCGCGAGGGACGCGCGCTTTCACGGGGTGTGAACGCACGGCGGAGAACAAACACGCGTTCTGCGCCATGCTCCCGTAAGAGCTGCAAAAGTAGGCGTCTCTGTCTCTTTCCTCCTTTACAATCACCATATATGTAGAGCAAACGCGCCCTCTTCCGACGCGCGATATCCGGGGGGAGGGGGGGGGAGGGGGCGACGTTTAGCTGCGGCACCAAGTGCCTATTTATATCAGAGGCTCCGGCAACAGTCACCAACGCCGCACGCATTTTGTGCGAACGGGGTCAAAACGCCGACGGCGTCGACAACAGTTCTGCGTGTTGCCGGTGCTGCTGCATGTCCAAGTTTATACAGCTGATTAAGCTACTATCATTACTCCGTATAGCTCTCTACAAATTTGCTATCGCAATTGATGCTTCGCCTTTAAGGTGAAACTGCGACAACTTTTTTATTTTATTGCGATAGCAATTATATGGACACTTCAACCGGATTTATGCCGTCGGCGTCGCCGTCGCCGTGAGGTTCCGTATAGATAAAATCTTCGCCGTGCGCCGTATGCCCGAGCGGAAGCGTGCGGGGGACGCGCGCTATCACGGAGAGCGAACGCACGGCGGAAAGCAAACGCGACCGGCACGCGAAAGGCCGTTGGGGTATGGAAGGGAGGGGCGGAGAGAGGGAGGGAGGCGGGGCGACGCTGCGCTCCGGCACCAAAGGCCTATCTTGCAACCGGGCGCAAGGGGAACTTTCCACTCAATCTCCCACGAGCAAGCAAGGAAGCGGGAAGCCAGAGCCGGAGGGAGCGGGGGGGTCACTTCTACTCTGCCAACAACCGCGCTCGTCGCTCGCCCGCACCGTGTCTTATCTCCACACGGCTCTGACCATTGTATGCGCTGTGCATTCGCCGCTCAGTTTCCGTTGAGGCGATAGACCGCACGTACCTTCGCCCGCTGCGGCGTATGCGCTTGCTGCCAGCGTTTTGATAGTTGTTGTCTGCAGTCATTCAGTGTGATCTATTCATGTTTGTAGTGCGCGCTCACACCACACTTGTTCATTCAGTTAGTAATAGTCGGGCCACATTATCCAACGCACGCTACACATGCAATGCTGCCCGGATCGGCAGTGCAGCGCTACAGGTGTGTCCCTTCACACGCGCTGCCCACGGGAAGCGTTTCTCATCAACACCACCGTTTCACACGCGCCTTCTCGTGGTCATCGAGTCTCTCTTCATGTCGGTCTACTTACGCCGCAGCACACCTGCTTACTTAATCAGCTCATGTTTACTACAATTCATATTACTACCAAAGCCGCTCACCTTACTTCGAATGACATTGCTGTGTTGCTATCGCATTCATTGCTTCGCCCTTAGGGCGAAACTGTGACATTTTTTTCTACAAAAGCCACTTTCCGCAAAACCGTTTATTCATCGCTTAACTCGAGAGCACGTGTATTAGCATGGGGAGTGATGTATGCACCGAACCAGTGCTTTTCAGAATTGTCTTGTCTTGTCTGGGCCGAAATTGTACTGGACTATAGGCTTACCTTTTTTGTACAAATGGCAATTTACGCAAAACCGTTTATTCATCGCGTAACTCGCGAGCACGTGTATTAGCATGGGGAGTGATGTATGCACCGAACCAGTGCTTTTTCAGAATTGTCATGTCTTGGCTGGGCCGAAATTATACTGGACTATAGGCTTACTTTTTCTACAAAAGCCACTTTCCGCAAAACCGTTTATTCATCGCTTAACTCGTGAGCACGTGCATTAGCATGGGCAGTGATGTATGCACCAAACCAGTGCTTTTTCAGAATTGTCTTGTCTTGGCTGGGCCGAAATTGTACTGGACTATAGGCTTACCTTTTTTGTACAAAAGGCAATTTCCGCAAAACAGTTTATTCATCGCTTAACTCGAGAGCACGTGCATTAGCATGGGGAGTGTTGTATGCACCAAACCAGTGCTTTTTCTGAATTGTCTTGTCTTGGCTGGGCCGAAATTGTACTGGACTATAGGCTTACCTTTTTTCTACAAAAGCCAATTTCCGCAAAACCATTTATTCATCGCGTAACTCGTGAGCACGTGCACTAGCATGGGGGGTGATGTATGCACCGAACCAGTGCTTTTTCCGAATTGTCTTGTCTTGGCTGGGCCGAAATTGTACTGGACTATAGGCTTACCTTTTTTGTACAAAAGCCCATTTCCGCAAAACCGTTTATTTATCGCGTAACTCGCGAGCACGTGCATTAGCATGGGGAGTGATGTATGCACCGAACCAGTGCTTTTTCAGAATTGCCTTGTCTTGGTTGGGCCGAAATTGTACTGGACTATAGGCTTACCTTTTTTCTACAAAAGCCAATTTCCGCAAAACCATTTATTCATCGGGTAACTCGTGAGCACGTGCACTAGCATGGGGAGTAATGTATGCACCGAACCAGTGCTTTTTCCGAATTGTCTTGTCTTGGCTGGGCCGAAATTGTACTGGACTATAGGCTTACCTTTTTTTACAAATGGCAATTTGCGCAAAACCGTTTATTCATCGCGTAACTCGTGAGCATGTGCATTAGCATGGGGAGTGATGTATGCACCGAACCAGTGCTTTTTCAGAATTGTCTTGTCTTGGCTGGGCCGAAATTGTACTGGACTATAGGCTTACCCTTTTTCTACAAAAACCAATTTCCGCAAAACCGTTTATTCATCGCGTAACTCGTGAGCACGTGCATTAGCATGGGGAGTGATGTATGCACCGAACCAGTGCTTTTTCAGAATTGTCTTGTCTTGGCTGGGCCGAAATTGTACTGGACTATAAGGCTTACCTTTTTTCTACAAAAGCCAATTTCCGCAAAACCGTTTATTCATCGCGTAACTCGTGAGCACGTGCATTAGCATGGGGAGTGATGTATGCACCGAACCAGTGCTTTTTCAGAATTGTCTTGTCTTGACTGGGCCGAAAATGTACTGGACTATAGGCTTACCTTTTTTCTACAAAAGAAATTTCCCGAAAACCGTTTATTCATCGCGTAATTCGTGAGCACGTGCATTAGCATGGGGAGTGATGTATGCACCAAACCAGTCCTTTTTCAGAATTGTCTTGTCTTGACTGGGCCGAAAATGTACTGGACTATAGGCTTACCTTTTTTCTACAAAAGCCAATTTCCGCAAAACCGTTTATTCATCGCGCAACTCGTGAGCACGTGCACTAGCATGGGGAGTGATGCATGCACCGAACCAGTGCTTTTCAGAATTGTCTTGGCTGGGCCGAAATTGTACTGGACTATAGGCTTACCTTTTTTCTACAAAAGCCAATTTCCGCAAAACCGTTTATTCATCGCGTAACTCGTGAGCACGTGCATTAGCATGGGGAGTGATGTATGCACCGAACCGGTGCTTTTTCAGAATTGTCTTGTCTTGGCTGGGCCGAAATTGTACTGGACTATAGGCTTACCTTTTTTGTATCAATGGCAATTTCCGCAAAACCGTTTATTCATCGCGTAACTCGTGAGCACGTGCGTTAGCATGGGGAGTGATGTATGCACCAAACCAGTGCTTTTTCAGAATTGTCCTGGCTGGGCCGAAATTGTACTGGACTATAGGCTTACCTTTTTTGTACAAATGGCAATTTCCGCAAAACCGTTTATTCATCGCGTAACTCGTGAGCACGTGCATTAGCATGAGGAGTGATGTATGCACCGAACCAGTGCTTTTTCCGAATTGTCTTGTCTTGGCTGGGCCGAAATTGTACTGGACTATAGGCTTACCTTTTTTCTACAAAAGCCAATTTCCGCAAAACCGTTTATTCATCGCGTAACTCGTGAGCACGTGCATTAGCATGAGGAGTGATGAATGCACCGAACCAGTGCTTTTCCGAATTGTCTTGTCTTGGCTGGGCCGAAATTGTACTGGACTATAGGCTTACCTTTTTTCTACGAAAGCCAATTTCCGCAAAACCGTTTATTCATCGCGTAACTCGTGAGCACGTGCATTAGCATGGGGAGTGATGTATGCACCAAACCTGTGCTTTTTCAGAATTGTCTTGTCTTGACTGGGCCGAAAATGTACTGGACTATAGGCTTACCTTTTTTCTACAAAAGAAATTTCCCGAAAACCGTTTATTCATCGCGTAATTCGTGAGCACCTGCATTAGCATGGGGAGTGATGTATGCACCGAACCAGTGCTTTTTCAGAATTGTCTTGTCTTTACTGGGCCGAAAATGTACTGGACTATAGGCTTACCTTTTTTGTACAAAAGGCAATTTCCGCAAAACCGTTTATTCATCGCGTAACTCGTGAGCACGTGCATTAGCATGGGGAGTGATGTATGCACCAAACCAGTCCTTTTTCAAAATTGTCTTGTCTTGACTGGGCCGAAAATGTACTGGACTATAGGCTTACCTTTTTTCTACAAAAGCCAATTTCCGCAAAACCGTTTATTCATCGCGTAACTCGTGAGCACGTGCATTAGCATGAGGAGTGATGTATGCACCGAACCAGTGCTTTTTCCGAATTGTCTTGTCTTGGCTGGGCCGAAATTGTACTGGACTATAGGCTTACCTTTTTTCTACAAAAGCCAATTTCCGCAAAACCGTTTATTCATCGCGTAACTCGTGAGCACGTGCATTAGCATGAGGAGTGATGAATGCACCGAACCAGTGCTTTTTCCGAATTGTCTTGTCTTGGCTGGGCCGAAATTGTACTGGACTATAGGCTTACCTTTTTTCTACGAAACCCAATTTCCGCAAAACCGTTTATTCATCGCGTAACTCGTGAGCACGTGCATTAGCATGGGGAGTGATGTATGCACCAAACCTGTGCTTTTTCAGAATTGTCTTGTCTTGACTGGGCCGAAAATGTACTGGACTATAGGCTTACCTTTTTTCTACAAAAGAAATTTCCCGAAAACCGTTTATTCATCGCGTAATTCGTGAGCACCTGCATTAGCATGGGGAGTGATGTATGCACCGAACCAGTGCTTTTTCAGAATTGTCTTGTCTTTACTGGGCCGAAAATGTACTGGACTATACACTTTTCCAGCGGCACTCTCGAACGAGCGAGCCGCAAGCCGATTTTTGCCGCCTGGTGACGAGAGTAGCAGGCTTGTGGGCAACGCCTCCTTCCTCTGGGCTGTTGCTGGAGCGTGTTCCCCGTTCACGTTATGTGGTGGCTCTTCAATGCGTGCGCTGTTTTGCTGTTTTTGTGAAACATTGAAATGTCGTTCAAGAACAGTCTATCAACAGGGCATCACTGCGTTGTTTACGGCTGCAGTTATAACCAGAAGAAGAGGAACGCTGCAAGAAAAGAGCTCTGCGGCACGCACAACGCGTTGCAAGAGGTGTGCGGATGCAACGTGGATTTGCTGCATCGGTTTCCCGCTGACGCCGATTTTAAAAGACAGTGGGTCGCCGCAGTCAACAGAAAAGATTTTGTGCTGTTGCCTTCATCACGTGTATGTTCTGCGCATTTTGTTGACGGCAAGCGCACCGATCTAAACCCCGTGCCGATGATTCGCCTGGTCAATGCGGTGGACCAACAACTTGCCGACCCAACCGCTCTGGAGATAGTTGTAGGATTCCAGCGACCTGTAATTCTTCACAGCCTGCAGGTCGCATGCCTTGGAATTCAACAAGTAAAAAATTATGTCGGGGGCTCTCACAGCAGGCCACTCTCGCATGTCGTCCAGCCATCTCTTCACCATGCAAGGATGGTCATAACTGCGGCCGCCTAAAAAAAAGTTAGCTAAAGGGTTATTGGTTTCCTCGGATGGGTAACAATTAGCGTGAATAAATTATTTTTTACCGAAAGTGGAAAATAATTAAGTCAAGGAGAGCAATGACACCTGATGTAATTATGAGATTGTATTCGAGAAAACCATGATATGTGGCACAACCTAGTGGGGAACACCAGATTAATTTTAACCACCAAACTGTGGATACGCGTGTGTTCTCGCATTTCGCCCACTTCAACTTGCGGTAGGCGTGGCCGATAATTGAACCCGCGTGTACGATCTCAGCAGCGCGACAGCCTACCTTCTAAGCCTTCTAAGATACTACGGCTGCTCACAACGATAAGTCCACAATATGCCATCAATTACTGCATAATTCTCGCACGGACACACCGACAGCGATTTTGCTCCATCCGGATCTATGCATTCACGATCCGTCAATCGAGACTGCAGGCAGTCGCATGCCTTCCCTTGGCACCGAGCCAACACCACCCAGGAAAGTCTAGGTGGTGATGACTGAGCTTAAGTAGTTCGACCCAGATTGTTGGCGCCCACGCAATTAATCATTTTTGATGTCAACAAAAAATATGTAGGCGCATATCGGCCTCATGCGACAGCATATCGCGACGAGTCAATAGCGAGGTTTCTCGATTAGCTTCAACGGACCACCGACATTTACCACGTTGAAATACAGGACAAGCACGACGTCAATTCAGTACCGCTACAGCGAACTGCTGGCACGAAGAAACTGCGAGCGATAGCTTTCAAGTGCAGCGCTAGTGCGGTGCCACATTTACTGCAGCTAGGTGAACAATTTTCCGACAGCGGCACGGCAGCGTTGTAGTGGCATTTGACGAGCAAAAAGTGCTACTTCATCGTGCTCGCTGTGAGAATTGTCACTATAGCGTTGTTGTGAACATTAACGCGGTGAATGAAATCAGAAACATGTTGAGTGAACTTACCTCCCAAGTCCACGGGCTCCTTAGACGAAACACCGGCCATCGGAACGTAACCGCGGCCGTGGAGCGCGCACCACTCATGCACAGACACCACAACTTGCAAAGCACTCGATGCCGACCGTCCTGTTAGTGAGGTAAGCTCAGAGGTTGACAAACAAACCGAACTAACGTCTCCGCAAAGCTTACACAAAACGAACACGAGAACTTGAGGACGTACGATGAGACGAATGTACGCGTATCGACGGAAAGACCGGAGAGCAAACAGCCCAAGATGGGTCCGCCGCAAGATGTCGCTAGCGGTGAGCTATCTGGCGCTATGGCGGCGTCCAGGAAGGCTACAGTGAAAAGGTGTATAGGCTTACCTTTTTTGTACAAAAGGCAATTTCCGCAAAACCGTTTATTCATCGCGTAACTCGTGAGCACGTGCATTAGCATGGGGAGTGATGTATGCACCAAACCAGTCCTTTTTCAAAATTGTCTTGTCTTGACTGGGCCGAAAATGTACTGGACTATAGGCTTACCTTTTTTCTACAAAAGCCAATTTCCGCAAAACCGTTTATTCATCGCGTAACTCGTGAGCACGTGCACCAGCATGGGGAGTGATGTATGCACCGAACCAGTGCTTTTTCAGAATTGTCTTGTCTTGGCTGGGCCGAAATTGTACTGGACTATAAGCTTACCTTTTTTCTACAAAAGCCAATTTCCGCAAAACCGTTTATTCATCGCGTAACTCGTGAGCACGTGCATTAGCATGGGGAGTGATGTATGCACCGAACCGGTGCTTTTTCAGAATTGTCTTGTCTTGGCTGGGCCGAAATTGTACTGGACTATTGTACAAATGGCAATTTCCGCAAAACCGTTTATTCATCGCGTAACTCGTGAGCACGTGCGTTAGCATGGGGAGTGATGTATGCACCAAACCAGTGCTTTTTCAGAATTGTCCTGGCTGGGCCGAAATTGTACTGGCCTATAGGCTTACCTTTTTTGTACAAATGGCAATTTCCACAAAACCGTTTATTCATCGCGTAACTCGTGAGCACGTGCATTAGCATGGGGAGTGATGTATGCACCGAACCAGTGCTTTTTCAGAATTGTCTTGTCTTGGCTGGGCCGAAAATGTACTGGACTATAGGCTTACCTTTTTTCTACAAAAGAAATTTGCCGAAAACTGTTTATTCATCGCGTAATTCGTGAGCACGTGCATTAGCATGGGGAGTGATGTATGCACCGAACCAGTGCTTATTCATAATTGTCTCGTCTTGACTGGGCCGAAAATGTACTGGACTATAGGCTTACCTTTTTTCTACAAAAGCCAATTTCCGCAAAACCGTTTATTCATCGCATAACTCGTGAGCACGTGCATTAGCATGGGGATGTATGCACCGAACCAGTGCTTTTTCAGAATTGTCATGTCTTGGCTGGGCCGAAATTGTACTGGACTATAGGCTTACCTTTTTTGTACAAAATGCAATTTCCGCAAAATCGTTTATTCATCGCGTAACTCGTGAGCACGTGCATTAGCATGGGGAGTGATGTATGCACTGAACCAGTGCTTTTTCAGAATTGTCTTGTCTTGACTGGGCCGAAAATGTACTGGACTATAGGCTTACCTTTTTTCTACAAAAGCCAATTTCCGCAAAACCGTTTATTCATCGCGTAACTCGTGAGCACGTGCATTAGCATGGGGAGTGATGTATGCACCGAACCAGTGCTTTTTCAGAATTGTCATGTCTTGGCTGGGCCGAAATTGTACTGGACTATAGGCTTACCTTTTTTGTACAAAAGGCAATTTCCGCAAAACCGTTTATTCATCGCGTAACTCGTGAGCACGTGCATTAGCATGGGGAGTGATGTATGCACCGAACCAGTGCTTTTTCAGAATTGTCTTGGCGGGGCCGAAAATGTACTGGACTATAGGCTTACCTTTTCTGTACAAAAGCCAATTTCGGCAAAACCGTTTATTCATCGCTTAACTCGTGAGCACGTGCATTAGCATGGGCAGTGATGTATGCACCAAACCAGTGCTTTTTCAGAATTGTCTTGTCTTGGCTGGGCCGAAATTGTACTGGACTATAGGCTTACCTTTTTTCTACAAAAGCCAATTTCCGCAAAACCGTTTATTCATCGCGTAACTCGTGAGCACGTGCATTAGCATGGGGAGTGATGTATGCACCGAACCAGTGCTTTTTCAGAATTGTCATGTCTTGGCTGGGCCGAAATTGTACTGGACTATAGGCTTACCTTTTTTGTACAAAAGGCAATTTCCGCAAAACCGTTTATTCATCGCGTAACTCGTGAGCACGTGCATTAGCATGGGGAGTGATGTATGCACCGAACCAGTGCTTTTTCAGAATTGTCTTGGCGGGGCCGAAAATGTACTGGACTATAGGCTTACCTTTTCTGTACAAAAGCCAATTTCGGCAAAACCGTTTATTCATCGCTTAACTCGTGAGCACGTGCATTAGCATGGGCAGTGATGTATGCACCAAACCAGTGCTTTTTCAGAATTGTCTTGTCTTGGCTGGGCCGAAATTGTACTGGACTATAGGCTTACCTTTTTTCTACAAAAGCCAATTTCCGCAAAACCGTTTATTCATCGCGTAACTCGTGAGCACGTGCATTAGCATGGGGAGTGATGTATGCACCGAACCAGTGCTTTTTCAGAATTGTCTTGTCTTGACTTGGCCGAAAATGTACTGGACTATAGGCTTACCCTTTTTCTACAAAAACCAATTTCCGCAAAACCGTTTATTCATCGCGTAACTCGTGAGCACGTGCATTAGCATGGGGAGTGATGTATGCACCGAACCAGTGCTTTTTCAGAATTGTCTTGTCTTGGCTGGGCCGAAATTGTACTGGACTATAAGGCTTACCTTTTTTCTACAAAAGCCAATTTCCGCAAAACCGTTTATTCATCGCGTAACTCGTGAGCACGTGCATTAGCATGGGGAGTGATGTATGCACCGAACCAGTGCTTTTTCAGAATTGTCTTGTCTTGACTGGGCCGAAAATGTACTGGACTATAGGCTTACCTTTTTTCTACAAAAGAAATTTCCCGAAAACCGTTTATTCATCGCGTAACTCGTGAGCACGTGCATTAGCATGGGGAGTGATGTATGCACCGAACCAGTGCTTTTTTCATAATTGTCTTGTCTTGACTGGGCCGAAAATGTACTGGACTATAGGCTTACCTTTTTTCTACAAAAGCCAATTCCGCAAAACCGTTTATTCATCGCGTAACTCGTGAGCACGTGCACTTAGCATGGGGAGTGATGTATGCACCGAACCAGTGCTTTTTCAGAATTGTCTTGACTGGGCCGAAAATGTACTGGACTATAGGCTTACCTTTTTTCTACAAAAGCCAATTTCCGCAAAACCGTTTATTCATCGCGTAACTCGTGAGCACGTGCATTAGCATGGGGAGTGATGTATGCACCGAACCAGTGCTTTTTCAGAATTGTCTTGTCTTGGCTGGGCCGAAATTGTACTGGACTATAGGCTTACCTTTTTGTATCAAATGGCAATTTCCGCAAAACCGTTTATTCATCGCGTAACTCGTGAGCACGTGCGTTAGCATGGGCAGTGATGTATGCACCAAACCAGTGCTTTTTCAGAATTGTCCTGGCTGGGCCGAAATTGTACTGGACTATAGGCTTACCTTTTTTGTACAAATGGCAATTTCCGCAAAACCGTTTATTCATCGCGTAACTCGTGAGCACGTACATTAGCATGAGGAGTGATGTATGCACCGAACCAGTGCTTTTTCCGAATTGTCTAGTCTTGGCTGGGCCGAAATTGTACTGGACTATAGGCTTACCTTTTTTTACGAATGGCAATTTCTGCAAAATCGTTTATTCATCGCGTAACTCGTGAGCACGTGCATTAGCATGGGGAGTGATGTATGCACCGAACCAGTGCTTTTTCAGAATTGTCTTGTCTTGGCTGGGCCGAAATTGTACTGGACTATAGGCTTACCTTTTTTCTACAAAAGCCAATTTCCGCAAAACCGTTTATTCATCGCGTAACTCGTGAGCACGTGCATTAGCATGGGGAGTGATGTATGCACCGAACCAGTGCTTTTTCAGAATTGTCTTGTCTTGACTTGGCCGAAAATGTACTGGACTATAGGCTTACCTTTTTTCTACAAAAGCCAATTTCCGCAAAACCGTTTATTCATCGCGTAACTCGTGAGCACGTGCATTAGCATGGGGACTGATGTATGCACTGAACCAGTGCTTTTTCAGAATTGTCTTGTCTTGACTGGGCCGAAAATGTACTGGACTATAGGCTTACCTTTTTTCTACAAAAGAAATTTCCCGAAAACCGTTTATTCATCGCGTAATTCGTGAGCACGTGCATTAGCATGGGGAGTGATGTATGCACCAAACCAGTCCTTTTTCAGAATTGTCTTGTCTTGACTGGGCCGAAAATGTACTGGACTATAGGCTTACCTTTTTTCTACAAAAGCCAATTTCCGCAAAACCGTTTATTCATCGCGCAACTCGTGAGCACGTGCACTAGCATGGGGAGTGATGCATGCACCGAACCAGTGCTTTTCAGAATTGTCTTGGCTGGGCCGAAATTGTACTGGACTATAGGCTTACCTTTTTTCTACAAAAGCCAATTTCCGCAAAACCGTTTATTCATCGCGTAACTCGTGAGCACGTGCATTAGCATGGGGAGTGATGTATGCACCGAACCGGTGCTTTTTCAGAATTGTCTTGTCTTGGCTGGGCCGAAATTGTACTGGACTATAGGCTTACCTTTTTTGTATCAATGGCAATTTCCGCAAAACCGTTTATTCATCGCGTAACTCGTGAGCACGTGCGTTAGCATGGGCAGTGATGTATGCACCAAACCAGTGCTTTTTCAGAATTGTCCTGGCTGGGCCGAAATTGTACTGGACTATAGGCTTACCTTTTTTGTACAAATGGCAATTTCCGCAAAACCGTTTATTCATCGCGTAACTCGTGAGCACGTACATTAGCATGAGGAGTGATGTATGCACCGAACCAGTGCTTTTTCCGAATTGTCTAGTCTTGGCTGGGCCGAAATTGTACTGGACTATAGGCTTACCTTTTTTTACGAATGGCAATTTCTGCAAAATCGTTTATTCATCGCGTAACTCGTGAGCACGTGCATTAGCATGGGGAGTGATGTATGCACCGAACCAGTGCTTTTTCAGAATTGTCTTGTCTTGGCTGGGCCGAAATTGTACTGGACTATAGGCTTACCTTTTTTCTACAAAAGCCAATTTCCGCAAAACCGTTTATTCATCGCGTAACTCGTGAGC